>NC_074669.1:20987082-21337120 GCF_029448725.1 Salvelinus fontinalis
ACATTTCGTAAAAATACACAGCATACACTAATCGAAAGACACAGATCCTGTGAATACAGACAATATTTCAGATTTTCTAAGTGTCTTACAGCGAAAACACAATAAATCGTTATATTAGCATAGCACATAGCACATAGCAGCCCAGCATTGATTCTAGCCAAAGTGAGCGATAACGTCAACATCGCCAAAATATATTAATTTTTTCACTAACCTTCTCAGAATTCTTCAGATGACACTCCTGTAACATCATATTGCACAATCCATATAGAGTTTGATCGAAAATGTGCATATTTAGCCACCAAAATCATGGTTAGACAATGTGAAATGTAGCCCAGCTGGTGAGAAAATGTCCGTGCGCCATATTAGACAGTGATCTACTCTTATACATAAATACTCATAAACGTGACTAAAAAATATAGGGTGGACAGGGATTGATAGACAATTTAATTCTTAATACAATCGCGGAATTACATTTTTTAAATTATCCTTACTTTTCAATACAGTTTGCGCCAAGCGAAGCTACGTCAAAAAACATGGCGTCCTAAGCCACTAACATTTTTCGACAGAAACACGATTTATCATAATAAAAATGTCCTACTTTGAGCTGTTCTTCCATCAGTATCTTGGGCAAAGGATCCTTTCTTGGGTCTAATCGTCTTTTGGTGGAAAGCTGTCCTCTTGCCATGTGGAAATGCCAACTGCGTTCGGGATGAACTGGAAGCGTGCCCAGCAATTCACAGCGTTTCAGAAATAAATGTCCCAAAATCGCACTAAACGGATATAAATTGCTATGAAACGCTTTAAATTAACTACCTTATGATGTTTTTAACTCCCATAACGAGTAGAAACATGACCAGAGTAATATTACTCCCTCCACTAATGCTTGGAACAAGTGCGGGTCGATGTCCTCCAGGCGCATTACGCAGCAAGAAAAGAGTTCCTAGCTACAGGGTTTTTTAATTTGTAGTGCCTGTGAACGCGCAATCGACCCCATTCAAATCGTCATCACGTAAAGGCATCCAGGGGAAGACGTAAGCAGTGTCCGTATACTCATAGCAATAACTGTGACCTTTTAACTGACTCCAGATCAGGAGGCAACATTTCTGAAATCTGACTCCATGTCAGGGAAATTGCTGTAGAATGGGTTCTGTTCCACTTAGAGACAAAATTTCAACTCCTATAGAAACTATAGACTGTTTTCTATCCAATAATAATAATAATATGCATATTGTACGATCAAGAATTTTGTGGGAAGCCGTTTCAAAAATTACACGATTAGCATAAATAGTGACAACAGCGCCCCCATCCTCAACAGGATAAGCCACCTCAATATTTGCAGTCTTAGGTGGTAATATCTCTCTAGGAGCTGATCCATCGTCAGTATTGTGAAATAATTCAAATTTTAAGGTACAGTTTTAATAGAGAAAGCAAATCCGAGTGCTGCGCTCCCTTTCTTTTGATCCTATCAGCATTTACACATGCTCCAATGACGCACTTAGTGACCATTCTCTCGGCGTGGTATTTTGGGAAACACAAGTTACGTCTTTGGCCGTTGTAGGAAAGATGCATCATTAAAACACTCGTAAGCCTCAATTCCATCGCTATCCGGAAATCTAGGCCCAGGTCATCTACAATAGGTCTTCGCATTATGTGGCGCCAACGAAACACTGAGATAGTGTATAGTCTGGATTTCAGAGAGGTTACAGGTGGATTGTCTTGCTTCAAAAGCAATAGCATGATACCCGAGGTGAATGTAGAATGGCTTCAGAAACGCTGTGGGAGCCAGACAGGTCGTATCAGACACGGCTGGGTTGATTCAATGGAGGCAGAATTAGTATGCCGGGCCACAGTCATGTCCCTGCTTGTGATGATATAATTTGTAGTGCTCTCCGTTGAATGTCGCCCCATAGTTTACTTGTCCTTACAGCCAACCTGAGCTTCGGAGCAGAGCCTAGGAACAACGTTCAAATTTGATGACAAGTATTAAGCATTGAGCTCCGGTGACTATTGGATTAAGGGAAGCAATAATATCCTGTCCTACAGGTAGAGTTGTCCTATAGCCGCCAGCAGAGGTGCTGACACAGACCTCAGGCAGGTAGATAAACTAGACTACAGTGGTTGATGGCAGTGAACAAGAGAGAACAATGAGAAAACAAGTTTTGATCATTAACGGAAAGAAAAGTGCTGCAAACATGTTGGATCACCATTTAGGTGAAGGTGCCGCCAACTAGCACTAGCTAACGTTAAAGATGCGCTATTTTGGGATCTTAAGCATAACAAATTTGTAACTTAATGCAACCGCTGTGTCAGATTTCAAAAAAACTTTACGGAAAAAGCAAACCATGCAATAATCTCAGACTGCACTCAGAAAGAAAAAAATCCGCCATGTTGGAGTCAACAGAAATCAGAAAATACATTATAAATATTCCCTTACCTTTGATGATCTTCATCAGAATGTACTCCCAGGAATCCTAGTTCCACAATAAATTGTTTTTTTGTTCGATAATGTCCATTATTTATGTCCAAGTAGCTACTTTTGTTAGCACGTTTAGTACACATATCCATACGCTCGTGCAGGTCCAGGCGAACGTCGGACAAAAACTTCAAAAAGTTATATTACAGGTCGAAAAAACTTGTGAAACTAAGTACAGAATCAATCTTTAGGATATTGTTATCATAAATATTTAATAACGTTCCAACCGGAGAGTTCCTTTGTTTGTAGAGAAGCAATGGAACGCAGGTCGCTATCATGTGAAATGCGCATGACCAGGACCTGGCTCTCTGCCAGACCACTGACTCAAACAGCTCCCATCCGGCTCCACATCACAGTAGAAGCTTAATTCAAGGTTCTACAGACTGTTGACATCTAGTGCAAGCCGAAGGAAGTGCAAACAGATCCATATCCTACTGTGCATTCAATAGGCGATGAGTTGAAAATCGACCAACCTCAGATATCCCACTTCCTGGTTGGATTTCTCTCAGGTTCTCGCCTGCCATATGCGTTCTGTTATACTCACAGACATCATTCAAACAGTTTTAGGAACTTCAGAGTGTTTTCTATCCAATAGTAATAATAATATGCATATATTAGCATCTGGGACAGAGTAGGAGGCAGTTCACTCTGGGCACGCTATTCATCCAAAAGTGAAAATGCTGCCCCCTATCCCAAAAAAGATATTGTAAGAATTGGATTTGTAACATATCATAGAAATTGGATAAAAAAAGAAAAAAGGACACGACATTTCATGCAGGACGTAGATCATACAAAATCAGGAGTGAAAGTAGATTTAATTTCTTAACGGTAAGTGTATTTTCTTTATCGACTAGGGGTGTAATCATAGAATTACACTAACGTTCAAAAGTTTGGGGTCACTTAGAAATGTCCTTGTTTATGAAAGAAAAGCACAATTTTCGTCCATTAAAATAAAATGTATCAAAAATACAGTGTAGACATTGTTAATGTTGTAAATGACTATTGCAGCTGGAAACGACAGATTTTTTATGGAATATCTACAGGCTCAAAACGGCCAGAAATAAAGAACTTGCTTCTGAAACTCGTCAGTCTATTCTTGTTCTGAGAAAGGCCCCGGTGCACAACTGAGCAAGAGGACAAGTACATTAGAGTGTCTAGTTTGAGAAACAGGCGCCTCACAAGTCCTCAACTGGCAGCTTCATTAAATAGTACCCGCAAAACACCAGTCTCAACGTCCACAGTGAAGAGGCTACTCCGGTATGCTGGCCTTCTAGGCAGAGTTCCTCTGTCCAGTGTCTGTGTTCTTTTGCCCATCTTAGTCTTTTCTTTTTATTGGCCAGTCTGAGATATGTATTTTTCTTTGCAACTCTGCCTAGAAGGCCAGCATCCCAGAGTCTAATGTTTTGCGGACACTATTTAATGAAACTGCCTGTTGAGGACTTGTGAGGTGTCTGTTTTTCAAACTAGACACTCTAATGTACTTGTCCTCTTGCTCATTTGTGCACCGGGGCCTCCCACTCCTCTTTTTTATTCTGGTTAGAGACAGTTTGTGCTGTTCTGTGAAGGGAGTTGTACACAGCGTTGTACGAGATCTTCAGTTTCTTGGCAATTTCTCACATTTTTTAATTTCTCAGAACAAGAATAGACTGACAAATGTCTCTCGAGAGTTGAAAACAGCAGGTCTGGGAAGGGTAGCACGTCCGGTGAACAGGTCAGTTCTCTGTTTCTGGCCATTTTGAGCCTGTAATCGAATCCACAAATGCTGATGCTCCAGTTTTCAGCTGTGCTAACATAATTGCAAAAGGGTTTTCTAATGATCAATTAGCCTTTTAAAATGATAAACTTGGATTACCTAACACAACATTCCGTTGGAACACAGGAGTGATGGTTGCTGATAGTAGGCCTCTGTACGCCTATGTAGATATTCCATAAAAAATCTGCCGTTTCCAGCTACACTAGTCATTTACAACATTAACAATGTCTGCACTGTATTTCTGATCAATTTGATCATATTTTAGTGGACAAAAAATGTGCTTTTCTTTCAACAACAAGGACATTTATAAGTGACCCCAAACTTTTGAACGGTAGTGTATATAGAATCCCTATTCTTTTCATATATGATGTCTGTGGGCCTAGTAGCCTAGGCCTAGTAAATATTTGTCATATAATTTTTAGCATGCAATACCTTTTAACATATCAAATCAAATCAAATGTATTTATATAGCCCTTCTTACATCAGCTGATATCTCAAAGTGCTGTACAGAAACCCAGCCTAAAACCCCAAACAGCAAGCAATGCAGGTGTAGAAGCACGGTGGCTAGGAAAAACTCTCTAGAAAGGCCAAAACCTAGGAAGAAACCTAGAGAGGAACCAGGCTATGATGGGTGGCCAGTCCTCTTCTGGCTGTGCCGGGTGGAGACTATAACAGAACATGGCCAAGATGTTCAAATGTTCATAAATGACCAGCATGGTCAAACAATAATTATCACAGTAGTTGTCGAGGGTGCAGCAAGTCAGCACCTCTGGAGTAAATGTCAGTTGGCTTTTCATAGCCAATCATTAAGAGTATCTCTACCGCTCCTGCTGTCTCTCGAGAGTTGAAAACAGCAGGTCTGGGAAGGGTAGCACGTCCGGTGAACAGGTCAGGGTTCCATAGCCGCAGGCAGAACAGTTGAAACTGGAGCAGCAGCACGGCCAGGTGGACTGGGGACAGCAAGGAGTCATCATGCCAGGTAGTCCTGAGGCATGGTCCTAGGTCTCAGGTCCTCCGAGAGAGAGAAAGAAAGAGAGAAAGAGAGAATTAGAGAGAGCATACTTAAATTCGCACAGGACACCGGATAAGACAGAAGTACTCCAGATATAACAAACTGACCCTAGCCCCCCGACACATAAACTACTGCAGCATAAATAGTGGAGGCTGAGACAGGAGGGGTCAGGAGACACTGTGGCCCCATCCGATAATAACCCCAGACAGAACCAAACAGGAAGGATATAACCCCACCCACTTTGCCAAAGCACAGCCCCCACACCACTAGAGGGATATCTTCAACCACCAACTTACCATCCTGAGACAAGGCCGAGTATAGCCCACAAAGATCTCCGCCACGGCACAACCCAAGGGGGGGGCGTCAACCCAGACAGGAAGATCACGTCAGTGACTCAACCCACTCAACTGACGCACACCTCCTAGGGACAGCATGAAAGAGCACCAGTAAGCCAGTGACTCAGCCCCTGTAATAGGGTTAGAGGCAGA
This sequence comes from Salvelinus fontinalis, assembly GCF_029448725.1. Classification (NCBI taxonomy): domain Eukaryota; kingdom Metazoa; phylum Chordata; class Actinopteri; order Salmoniformes; family Salmonidae; genus Salvelinus; species Salvelinus fontinalis. The sequence goes on from NC_074669.1 coordinate 20,992,809, forward strand.
GAATCCCAGTGGAGAGAGGGGAACCGGCCAGGCAGAGACAGCAAGGGCGGTTCGTTGCTCCAGAGCCTTTCCGTTCACCTTCACACTCCTGGGCCAGACTACACTCAATCATATGACCCACTGAAGAGATGAGTCTTCAGTAAAGACTTAAAGGTTGAGACCAAGTCTGCGTCTCTCACATGGGTAGGCAGACCATTCCATAAACATGGAGCTCTATAGGAGAAAGCCCTGCCTTCAGCTGTTTGCTTAGATATTCTAGGGACAGTTAGGAGGCCTGCGTCTTGTGACCGTAGCGTACGTGTAGGTATGTACAGCAGGACCAAATTGGAAAGATAGGTAGGAGCAAGCCCATGTAATGCTTTGTAGGTTAGCAGTAAAACCTTTAAATCAGCCCTTGCCTTAACAGGAGGCCAGTGTAGGGAGGCTAGCACTGGAGTAATATGTTCAAATTTTTTGGTTATAGTCAGGATTCTAGCAGCCGTATTTAGCACTAACTGAAGTTTATTTAGTGCTTTATCCGGGTAGCCGGAAAGTAGAGCATTGCAGTAGTCTAACCTAGAAGTAACATAAGCATGGATTAATTTTTCTGCATCATTTTTGTCCAGAAAGTTTCAGATTTTTGCAATGTTACGTAGATGGAAAAAAAGCTGTCCTTGAAAGTCTTGATATGTTCGTCAAAATAGAGATCAGGGTCCAGAGTAACGCCGAGGTCCGTCCTAAAAGTAGAACGTTTGCAGCCATCCACTTCCTTATGTCTGAAACACAGGCTTCTAGCGAGGGCAATTTTGGGGCTTCACCCTATTTCATTGAAATATACAGCTGTGTGTCATCCGCATAGCAGTGAAAGTTAACATTATGTTTTCGAATGACATCCCCAAGAGGTAAAATATATAGTGAAAACAATAGTGGTCCTAAAACGGAACTTTGAGGAATACCGAAATTTACAGTTGATTTGTCAGAGGACAAACCATTCACAGAGACAAACTGATATCTTTCCGACAGAAAAGATCTAAACCAGGCCAGAACTTGTCCGTGTAGACCAATTTGGGTTTCCAATCTCTCCAAAAGAATGTGGTGATCGATGGTAACATAGATGGCGCAAAGCTCATTTTCACCATGAACATGCACCCTTATAATAAAGCATAGCTCATTTTCACCATGAACATGCACCCTTCTAATAAAGCATTCCATGCATCTTTGCATTTGCAGACTTATGTAAGATAGCCTACTATTACTAATGTGATGATTGTGCATATTCACTGTCTTTATCATTGGGTCAGTGCCACATTGTTTGTTTTTGGACAACAATGTCTTCGTCCTGGTTAGATCGACGTCATATTGTATTTGTGTCTCCCCTTTCATAGGCCGATTATTTGGATCAGTCAACAACGGTTTTATTGATCTGTTCGTCAGTGTCAGCAGAGTAGGCTACCCTGTAATTTATGAAGTACTAAAAAAGATTATGCTAATGTTTCCATTCATAGAAAGTATAGTAGAATTGCATGAAATGTGTTATAAAAGGCCAACAAGAAATGTATCTGATAATCCTATAGGCTAAGCCTACTCTACGCCACTGTGAGCTGCATGGAACAATCATGGGGATATGGCTGGTGCCAATAAGATACTAGGCTACTGTTCACTCAAATCAAGTTGATAATTTTGATAACTTCAAATCAAATCTAATGTTATTGGTCACATACACGTGTTTAGCAGATGTTATTGAGGGTTGTAGCGAAATGCTTGTGTTTCTTGCTCCAACACTGCAGTAATATCAAATAAGTAATATCACAACAATACACAAAATACACACAAATCTAAGTAAAGGAATGGAATTAAGAATATACAACTATATGGACAAGCAATGTTAGAGTGGCATAGACTAAGATACAGTAAAATAGTATAGAATACAGTATATACATATGAGATGAGTAATGCAAAATATGTACACATTACTAAAGTGACTGGTGTTCCATTTATTAAAGTGGCCAGTGATTTCAAGTCTATGTATGTAGGCAGCAGCCTCTAATTTGCTAGTGATGGCTATTTAACAGTCTGAAGGCCTTGAGATATAATCTTTTTTTCATTCTCTCGGTCCCCTCTTTGCTGCACCTGTACTGACCTCGCCTTCTGAATGGTAGCGGAGTGAACAGGCAGTCTCTCAGGTGGTTGTTGTCCTTGATTATCTTTTTGGCCTTCCTGTGATATCGGGTGCTGTACATGTCCTGGAGGGCAGGTAATTTGCCTCCGGTTGTGCGTTGGGCAGACCCCACCAACCTATGGAGAACCCTGCGGTTGCGGGCGGTGATGCAGCCCGACCGGATGCTGTTGCGCCTTCTTCAACCATCTCTGCAGCACTCCACCAATCAGGCCTTTGTGATCAGGCCTCTGTGTGGATGGACTATCTCAGTTTGTCAGTGATGTGTACACAGAGGAACTTGAAGCTTTCCACCTTCTCCACTGTGGTCCTGTATATGTAGATAGAGGGGTGCCCCCTCTGCTGTTTCTTGAAGTCCACGACCATCTCCTTTATTTTGTTGACGTTGAGTGAGAGGTTATCTTCCTGGCACCACACTCCCAGAGCCCTCACCTCCTCCCTGTAGGCTATCTCGTCATTGTTGGTAATCAAGCCTACTGCTGTTGTGTCGTCTGCAAACTTGATGATTGAGTTGGAGACGAGCGTGGCCACACACTCATGGGTGAACAGGGAGTACATGAGGGGGCTGAGCACGTACCCTTGTGGGGCCCCAATGTTGAGGATCAGTGAAGTGGAGGTGTTGTTTCTTCCTTCACCACCTTGGGGTGGTCGGTCAGGAAGTCCAGGATCCAGTTGCACAGGGTTCAGACCCAGGGCCTCGAGCTTAATGATGAGCTTGGAGGGTACTATGGTTTTGAATGCTGAGCTATAGTCAATGAACAGCATTCTTACATAGGTATTCCTCTTGTGCAGATGGGATAGGGCGTTGTGCAGTGATTGGTGATTGCATCATCTGTTGATCTATTGGGGTGGTTAGCAAATTGAAGTGGGTCTAGGGTGTCAAAGACAGACTTAAAGACAGATTGGAGTCTTTTCAGTGTCATCTCTTTACAGCAATAGACATTTGCTTTCCAAACAGTTTTTCTGCGATTGTGTTTTTAAATATTGCAATATGCCAGGTCTCTCTGCTTTTCGCTGACAGTCACAACTTATCAATCAACTAGGCCTATTTGGTATTTGCCTTGCACGCTGAAAAAATTGCAGCCCCTTCCATCTGTAGGCTAAGAATTAAAAACAATCCACTTCCTTTTTTAAAGAAGCTAATGATGCTCTGTGGCATCATGCTTTCTGGTGTAGTAGCCTATTTTGAATGATTGTATTTATTTCTGTATAGAGGGGTGTAAGCTAATTAGGCTATATAATTTGGGCAATTGAATTCAATTTACTTTAGGGAATGCTTCTCCTAGCCTTATGGACAAGCTGCATATGCCTTTTAATGTGGCCTAAACACAACCAGTCACAATGTTTTCATCTGATTGTCAAACAATCACTTAACAAAGATGCTCCTGTAGGCCACCCGTGTACATTTGTCAACTCACAAAATAAGTTCAGCATCCAAACCCCAACAGTGCACTATGTAACCGCAATTTGTTGAATGGAAAGAGACATATGTTACAAAACACTTCCGTGTGTTGTAATGGGATTCTGCGATTGTCCTTAGGCCTACACGTGAAGCCTGAATTGATACATCCACTGTTGTCTGTGTGCACGCCTCGGTCTTGTACACATGCATCTTGACCACTCATCCCGCCTTGCCAAAATATAAGTGCTCTCATCGAACCACATCGCAATTTGGAGCATATACCACCTGGTTTCCAGTCAATTCGCTCGTTTTTCATGCCGTTGTCCTGCAGTAATGTTAATATTTTATTAATATTAATCAAATGGCCAATGGACTTTTTACATTGACCCTCCCCCTCCATTTGTTTTGTACACTACTGCTACTCGCTGTTTATTATCTATGCATAGTCACTTCGCCCCCACCTACATGTACAAATTACCTCAACTAATCTGTACCCCTGCACACTGACTCGGTACTGGTACCCCCTTTATACAGTGCCTTGCAAAAGTATTCATCCCCCTTGGTGTTTTTCCTATTTTTTTGCATTACAACCTGTAATTTAAATTGATTTTTATTTGGATTTCATGTAATGTACATACACAAGTGTGTCCAAATTGGTGAAGTGAAATTAAGAAAAAAAGAACGTTTAAAAAAAATGGAAAAGTGGTGCGTGCATATGTATTCAACCTCTTTGCTATGAAGCCCCTAATTAAGATCTGGTGGAACCAATAACCTTCAGAAGTCACATAATTAGTTAAATAAAACATATGGAAGGAATGTACTCTGGTCAGATGAGACTAAAATTGAGCTTTTTGGCCATCAAGGAAAACGCAATGTCTGGTGCAAACCCAACACCTCTCATCACCCCGAGAACACCATCCCCACAGTGAAGCATTGTCGTGGGAATGTTTTTCATCGGCAGGGACTAAATACAGGGAAATTCTTGAGGGAAACCTGTTTCAGTCTTCCAAAGATTTGAGGTTCACCTTCCAGCAGGACAATGACCCTAAGCATACTGCTAAAGCAACGCTCGAGTGGTTTAACCTGTCTAGGATCAGCGTGGCGCTAGCGGCACACCCCCCCCCCCCCCCACTGAAAAACCAGTGCCGCGAAATTCAAAAAAAATATTTTTTTAAAATATTTAACTTTCACACATTAAAGTCCAATACAGCTAATGAAAGACACAGATCTTGTGAATCCAGTCAACATTTCCGATTTTTAAAATGTTTTACAGGGAAGACACAATATGTAAAGATGTACATCTATTACCTAAAAACACATTAGCATAATCCACCATCTTTTATTTGTCCACCAACACCAGTAGCCATCACCAATTCGGCTAAACTAAGATATTTATAGCCCCTAACCAACAAAAAAACTCATTAGATGACAGTCTGATAACATATTTATGGTATGGGATAGGTTTTGTTAGAAAAAAGTGCATATTTCAGGTATATGGCATAGTTGACAATTGCACCCACCATCACAAATGGACTAGAATAATTACAATGAGCAACGTGTTTACCTAACTACTAATCATCAAACATTTCGTAAAAATACACAGCATACACGAATCGAAAGACACAGATCCTGTGAATACAGACAATATTTCAGATTTTCTAAGTGTCTTACAGCGAAAACACAATAAATCGTTATATTAGCTTAGCACATAGCAATTAGCAGCCCAGCATTGATTCTAGCCAAAGTGAGCGATAACGTCAACATCGCCAAAAGATATTAATTTTTTCACTAACCTTCTCAGAATTCTTCCGATGACACTCCTGTAACATCACATTACAACATGCATATACAGTTTGATCGAAAATGTTTATATTTAGCCACCAAAATCATGGTTAGACAATGTGAAATGTAGCTCAGCTGGTCAGAAAATGTCCTTGCGCCACTTAGACAGTGATCTACTCTTATACATAAATACTCATAAACGTGACTAAAAAATATAGGGTGGACAGGGATTGATAGACAATTTAATTCTTAATACAATTGCGTTATTACATTTTTTAATTTATCCTTACTTTTCAATACAGTTTGCGCCAAGCGAAGCTACGTCAAAAAACATGGCGTCCTAAGCCACTAAAATGTTTCGACAGAAACACGATTTATCATAATAAAAATGTCCTACCTTGAGCTGTTCTTCCATCAGTATCTTGGGCAAAGGATCCTTTCTTGGGAGAAATCGTCTTTTGGTGGAAAGCTGTCCTCTTGCCATGTGGAAATGTCAACTGCGTTCGGGATGAACTGAAAAGCGTGCCCAACTTTTCACATCGTTGCAAAAATAAATGTCCCAAAATCGCACTAAACGGATATAAATTGCTATAAAACGCTTTAAATTAACTACTTTATGATGTTTGTAACTCCTATAACGAGTGAAAAGATGACCGGAGAAATATAACAGGCTAAACTAACGCTTGGAACAGGAGAGGGTCGGTGTCTTCCACGCGCGTTACGCAGCAAGAAAAGACTTGCTAGCTAAAGGTTTTTTTCATTTGTAGGGCCTGTGAACGCGCAATCGACCCCGTTGGAATCGTCATCACGTAAAGGCATCCAGGGGAAGACGTAAGAAGTGTCCGTATAGTCATAGCAACGACAGTGCCCTTTTAACTGACTTCAGAAAAGTGGCCAACATTTCTCAAATCTGACTCCATGTCAGGGAAATTGCTGTAGAATGGGCTCTGTTCCACTTAGAGACAACATTTCAACTCCTATAGAAACTATAGACTGTTTTCTATCCAATAATAATAATAATATGCATATTGTACGATCAAGGATTTTGTGGGAAGCCGTTTAAAAAATTAGCCAAATTAGCATAAATAGTCTAAACAGCGCCCCCATCCCCAACAGGTTAAGGGGAAACATGTAAATGTCTTGGAATGGCTTAGGCAAAACCCAGACCTCATTCCAATTGAGAATCTATGGTTTGACTTAAAGATTACTGTACACCAGCGGAACCCATCCAACTTGAAGGAGCTGGAGCAGTTTTGCCTTGAAGAATTGGCAAATATTCCAGTGGCTAGATGTGCCAAGCTTATAGAGACATACCCCAAGAGACTTGCAGGTGTAATTGCTGCAAAAGGTGGCTTTGGGCCGGTGAATAGTTATGCACGCAATTTTTTTTGTCTTATTTCTTGTTTGTTTCACAATAAAAAATATTTTGCATCTTCAAAGTGGTAGGCATGTTGTGTAAATTAAATGATACAACCCCCCCCCCCCCCCCCAAAATCCATTTTAATTCCAGGTTGTAAGGCAACAAAATAGGAAAAATGCCAAGGGGGTGAATACTTTTGCAAGCCACAATATAGCCTTGTTATTGTTGTGTTATTGTGTTACTTTTCATAATTTTTTACTTTAGTTTATTTGGTAAATATTTTCTTAACACTTCTTTAACTGCAGTGTTGGTTAAGGTCTTGTAAGTAAGCATTTCACTGTAAGGTCTACTCTTGTTGTATTCGGCGCATGTGAAAAATAAAGTTTGATTTGATTTGATAATGGCTATAGCTTTTTGGGCATGCTGTATTAATTGTGATAGGCTCACTTTTTAACTGATGCAGTGTACCCCTAATATTTATTTAGCTGGGACGCTGTACCGGACCGTTCCGCCTGACTTTCACCCCTGTACGAAATGGATGACGTAGTACACAATTGGGAGACCCATTTTGGCTCGTGAGCACCACTTTCAAAACTACTGGTTGAAAAGTATTGGAGCATCAATTTAAGCACATAGAAAAAAAAACTAAAATAACATTTGTTTTGCGAATCGATACTTGGAGTCATACAATCGATATAATATTGTCAAAATTGATTTTGTGATAATCCACCGTATACATTTTTCCCCTATCACTAATTTTGGCCATGGATCAGGCAGGCGTAAATCATCGCTAACCATGATCCCTCATCACATTAACATCTTATAATAGCTGCATGAGGCATTTGCTATGCATTATTTGAGGCCCAGAAGGTGCCGTAATAAATCCCCTCATATCAAGTGCCTATACAGTGCATTCGGAAAGTACTCAGACCCCTTGACTTTTTCCACATTTTGTTACGTTACAGCCTTTTTCTAAAATGTATTCAATTTTTTTTGTTTTCATTAATCTACACACAATACCCCATAATGACAAAGCAAAAACAGGTTTTTAGAAATGTTTGCAAATGTAAAAAAATATATAAAAAAATATCACATTTACATAAGTATTCAGACCCTTTACTCAGTACTTTGTTGAAGCACCTATGGCAGCGATTACAGCCTCAACTCTTCTTGGGTATGACACTACAAGCTTGGCACATCTGTATTTGGGGGGTTTCTCCTATTCTTCTCTGCAGATCCTATCAAGCTCTGTTAGGTTGGATGGGAAGCGTGTTCAATCGGGTTCAAGTCCGGGCTCTGGCTGGGCCACTCAAGGACATTCATAAACTTGTCCCGAAGCCACTCCTGCATTGTCTTGGCTGTGTGCTTCGGGTCGTTGTCCTGTTGGAAGGTGAACCTTCGCCCCAGTCTGAGGTCCTGAGTGCTCTGGAGCAGGTTTTCATTAAGGCTCTCTCTGTACTTTGCTCCGTTCATCTTTCCCTCGATCCTGACTAGTCTCCCAGTCCCTGCCGCTGTAAAACAACTCTACAGCATGATGCTGTCTACACCATACTTCAATGTGGGGATGGTGCCAGGTTTCCTCCAGACATGACGCTTGGCATTCAGGCCAAAGAGTTCAATCTTGGTTTCATCAGACCAGAGAATCTTGTTTCTCATGGTCTGAGTCCCTTAGGTGTCTTTTGGCAAACTCCAAGCGGGCCGTTATGTGCCTTTTACTGAGGAGTGGCTTCCATCTGGCCTCTCTACCATAAAGGCCTGATTGGTGGAGTGCTGCAGAGATGGTTGTCCTTCTGGAAGTTTCTCCCATCTCCACAGAGGAATTCTGGAGCTCTGTCAGAGTGACCATCGGGTTCTTGGTCACCTCCCTGACCAACGCTCTTCTCCCCCGATTGCTCAGTTGAGCCGGGCGGCCAGCTCCAGGAAGATTCTTGGTTGTTCCAAACGTCTTCCATTTAAGAATGATGGAGCCCATTGTGTTCTTGTGGACCTTCAATGCTGTAGAAATGTTTTGGTACCCTTCCTCGGATCTGTGCATCGACACATTCCTGTCTCAGAGCTCTACGGACAATTCCTTCGACCTCATGGCTTGTTTTTTGCTCTGACATCCACTGTTAACTGTGGGATCTTATATAGACAGGTTTATGCTCTTCCAAGTCATGTCAAATCAATTGAAAATACCACAGGTGGACTCCAATCAAGTTGTAGAAACATCTCAAGGATGAACAATGGAAACAGGATGCACCTGAGCTCAATTTTGAGTCCCATAGCAAAAGGTCTGAATACTTATGTATTTCTGTTTTGTACTTGTAATACATTTGCAAAAATGTCTAAACCTGTTTTCGCTTTGTCATTATGGGGTATTGTGTGTAGATTGATGAGAATTGTTTTTATTTAATACGTTTTAGAATAAGGCTGTAACGTAACAAAATGTGGAAAAAGTCAAGGGGTTTGATAAAAGTGGCCATTTTATGCCCTTTTTAGACCTATACATGCCTCCTGTAAAACCTTATGAGCCGCGAACCCTACATGAAAAAGACAACATATTGATGTCATTATATTCCTACACATACTTTCCGAATGCACTGTATGTCACATCTTATAAAACCATCATGTGCACTCTGTGTGTGTTGCCTGCTGGTCCCTTTGAGACTATAGGGCGATTCCACGCCAGCAGGTGTGATTTTTTGGGGGGTATCTCAAATTGTTTTGGCTCATATAGAAATTTAATTGAGAGGAAGCGTGTTTGACATTACTTTTTACATTTGTATCAAACCATTTTATGAGAAAATCATGATAAAAGGGGACATTTTAGGCCTTTTTTAGACCTATACATGCCTCCTGTAAAACCTTATGAGCCGCGAACTGTACATGAAGACAACATAATGTCATTATATTCCTATACAATTTTCCACATTCATTTATTCAACATAAAAAATACTAATATGAATATCTCAAAACACTTTTTTATTTTGCAAAATAAACATTTTTTTTTTTTTAATTGCACAATTAGGATTGCATATTCAGCAAATCACCAGCAGGGGAGTTACCTTTTAATCCGTTTACCATTCTCTGTGTCGTAAAATATATCATAACTTCAGAATTAGCAGAGAGCTCACACTGTACATTTGATGTCCTTGTAGAGTATATTGTTCCAAACAATACGTCTTAAAATGAACAAAATCAAAAGGGTTCGTTTTGAGATATCCATATTAATATGTTTAATGTTTAATAAATTAATGTGAAAATGTGTATTTCAAAATCTAGACAAACTCCATGTGTTAGATCACACTATAAGGAGTATAATGACACCAATATGTTGTCTGTATCATGTACAGTTCACAGATCATAGGTTTTACACGAGGCATGTATAGGTCTAAAAAGGGTCTAAAATGGCCACTTTCATCATGATTTCCATTTTTTTTGTGATACAAATGTAAAAAAAAATTCAACATCCTTGCTCTCAGTTATGTAACTACTGTATGTGAGAATTACCAGAACAATCTGAGAAACCCAAAATATTTTCTGCTCCTGCTTGCGTGTTAAACAATCCATATAGTTTTTTTCTTGGATATATGTAAGTACATGTTTAATATACAAACCTAAATAATTCCAGGGTGTAGAATTATAGAATTAGAATTAAGACCTGCAGTTGACCTACAGTAGTCATTACTGTGAGTTGAAGTATTGAGCTCCTACAGTTCCTTATCTCGATGGCTGGTAGCAGTCAGAGAGATGAACCCAGTAAAAGGACTTCACTCTCCACTGTCCTGGCTCTCAGAATGGACTTTGATTAATGTCCACTGGCCACCCACACAGTGCCTGAGGGAGACAGACTCAAAGAGACTGGGTCATTGGTGTCACATTAAAGTGCTGTATATGCTGTGCATGGAGCTTGGATGTTCTTTTTTATTGTGTGTGTGTTTGTGTTTGTGGACGGCAGAACAGTATATGCGTGTGTGTGCGTGTGAGAGGGTGATGTGTGTATTTTTTTCTGTTTGAACACACATACAGTTGTTCTGTGCATCAGTGGTTGAGCTTGTTGTATTTGTGAGTGTGTGTACTGAATGCTTACCAAAGATGCCTGTGTATCTCAGATAGGTACTATTGCTATTGTACACACCACTGACACATTGCTCACTGGAGGCTAAACGCTACACACTATAAACCACTTTCAAGCTGCCCTCTACAACATAGCTCATGGAAACTACCATGTGTGAAGAGAAAACTATTTTGCTATTGATTTGTGTGCTACAGTCAAGCTTTGCATCGTATGCTAGGCTACTCTGGCTCCCTTCTAAAAGCAGCCAACCACAGAATCTATTAGGTTGCTGGTCAAGGTCAGGGCAGCAAGTTCTAACACTCAAGAGACTATGGGCTGTTGCAAAGAACATTTTCTCTAGGGTCAACTTTGTCATAAACAAACGCAACCAATCAATAGAATATGGGTACAAAAATAGGAAAAAGACAACAAGAGACAGAGAACAATCCTGAATGGATCATGAAGGACAAAAAGGATGACAGCTATGAACATTATGTGGAGCTTGCACTGAAGAGAGAAAACAATGTACCGTCTACCTTCGGAGGGGATTTAGGGCGAGTTACAGCAACCTGAGCTGGCTGAGGCTTTCCACTTCATTATTCAACTTAATTATTGAAGAAGAGCAGATTTGGCTTCACATTTTAACTTATGCTTGGTTATGTTGGATTGCTGTTGATTTGTGATTGTATGGTGGTGTAGGTGTAGGTGGTGGGTAGATTTGATGGAAGATTTTGAAAACATTTAGCTATAACTAGCCCTCTATAGTCCTATATAGTCCTCTAGTCAGATGGAGGCCTACTGTACTGTATGTAAATGGCCATGCTCCAGTGATCACACAGGCCACGGGTAGGCAGAGCTCTGCCAGCCCCCTCAGGGTAAACAATGATTCAATAAAGGTTTTGCTGTTTCCAGACTTCTCACATCTCTAGCAGCAGCCTGCTGAATACCAATCCCTTGTCTACTGGTGACTATGAAGGAGCAAACAGACAGACAGACAGACAGACAGAGACAGACAGACAGACAGGGCACTGAGATGTCTGCTCCTGGTGATCCAGGAGTCCTGGAGGAGAGCCAGCAGCCAACAACATGATTAAGGTGCCTGGCCTTGTTAGCAGAAGAAAGGCAGGGCTGCCATACACTGTGTCATTAGTTCAAATCAGTGTGCACTGCTCCGTGTTTGCTTCGGCAAATGCAGAACGAAACATAATCTTATTAATGAAGGCATATAAATTGCATTTGGGGTGCCTCGAGTTTCTGTCAGGTGTCAAGTTATGAATTTCTAATGAGAGCTTAAAGAAATATCACTGGAGCATTCCAAATGGAGCCAAGTTGGTTTGTTTGTGTTTTTTCCTCCCTTCATCAAAGTGTGTGATAAATTACAGGTACGCCAGTAAGGAACCAGGAAATGCTCAGTACACATTCCCCATATCACTCCTAATCCAGACCCATTGTACGGTTTAGGAAGTGGCTCATTTTTTTTGTGCGCAAGTGTGTTCCCAGATGATAGTAGCAGGGGATTTACATTTTTAAAGGTAGTTCTTGGCAGGTCATCCACATTCACACGCAGCCGAGGCTCAGCTTGGAATAGAAATAAAGGGGACATTTGGATGCATATTCAGTGCAACATATGTGTATTTTCAGACGTTGAATGGTTGATCATGGCATTCGTGCAAACTTCCCACATTATTGCCTGATTATCTGAATACTGGACATAAAGTGGTGACCTCAAGTGTCTTTGTCGGTGAGATGGGAATAATAACAGAGCTGGCAGATTTCTTCAAGGACAAGAGGACACAATGATTAGCATGAATTGCCATCTTCAACCGAGATGATATAGATCAAACTGTTATTCGTGAAATGGCTGTTTACATCACATATACGTCGTTGTTGAATTGCAATGAGAGGAGTTTGTGGACCTTCACAAATGTTGAAGAGTCAAAGCACGGAGCATGACTAACTTGAAGGCTTGAGAACTAACACCCAGATGCAGGCGGAGCCGCAAGCAAACAGACAATCCCAGCTGCTTCTGAGTTATGACTAATCATAGGAGAGAGGGCAGGTTCACTGATTTCACAGCTTCTCATAACAACCTACCTTGTGCAACATACTGTAACAGCTTTAGAGTCAGGCTCCCAACACTGGGACCACTAGGCTAAATTTAGCATCTAACAATATTGCTGTACTTCCATTTATACTAAACAACAATATAAACGCAACATGTAAAGTGTTGGTCCCCTGTTTCATTAGCTGAAGTTAAATATCCCAGAAATGTACCATCTTCACAAAAAGCTTAATTCTCTCAATTTTGGGGCCGAAATGTGTTTACATACCTGTTAGTGAGCATTTCTCCTTTGCCAAAATAATCCATCCACCTGACAGGTGTGGCATATCAAGAAGCTGATTAAATAGCATGAGCATTGTGAGGTACAATAAAAGGCCACACTAAAATTGACTGTTTTGTCACACAACACAATGCCACAGAGGTTTTAAGGGAGCGTGCAATTGGCATGCTGACTGCAGGATGGCTCCTATGCCCTCCCAGACCCACCCATGGCTGTGCCCCTGCCCAGTCATGTGAAATACATAAATTAGGGCCTAATGGATTTTTCAATTATTTGATTTCCTTATATAAATTGTTAGTAAAATTGTTGAAATTATTGCATGTTGCATTTATATTTTTGTACAGTATAGAAGGAAATGTGTTGGGCTATTTATTGATATTTACCCATTTATATTGTTTAGACAGAAATGTTCCTCTCAGTCTGCTGATGTTGTTTCTTAATCAAATCAATTTTTATTTGTCACATACACATGGTTAGCAGATGTTAATGCGAGTGTAGAGAAAATGCTTGTGCTTCTAGTTCTGATTAGTATACAACTCCCATCTTCTGGTGCACAACGCCAGAAGTAGGGTCACGACAGCACCCACCTTGTAACAAAGGTCAGATAAGTCAGAAGTGTTCCAGTCCTCCCGGGTGTTTGAAAGAGAAATAGAGAGATCGAGATTGAGAGAGACAGAGGATTCTTAGGAGCTCTGAGACTGGAGGAGTTTAAAGCAATGTTAGCACATACTGTATCGCTCAGCTTAAATCAGATTACCTCGATACAGGATGGGACAGTTAAAAAAACTCTTCTGAGGAACTCACGGATCTCACTTCAAAGAGCCTCATTATGCTACATATCCTCTGTCACTGCCTTTACAGGAAGTGGGTATTTCTTGAATTAATCTGAGAAAATCAGTCATTAGCAGTTGCCAGCGTTTGATACCCCAAAAACTTCAGTGAAGGATATTTGAAACCAGTCCAGCACGATATGAATGGATTATAACTCCCTGCCAGTTTTGTGACAAGCCATAGTCCTACATACTGTACCATAATTCTGAATTCATGACACATCATATACAGTGGGGCAAAAAAGTATTTAGTCAGCCACCAATTGTGCATGTTCTCCCACTTAAAAAGATGAGAGAGGCCTGTAATCTTCATCATAGGTACACTTCAACTATGACAGACAAAATGAGGAAAATAAATCCAGAAAATCACATTGTAGGATTTTTAATGAATTTATTTGCAAATTATGGTGGAAAATAAGTATTTGGTCAAAAACAAAAGTTTATCTCAATACTTTATTTTATACCCTTTGTTGGCAATGACAGAGAGCAAACGTTTTCTGTAAGTCTTCACAAGGTTTTCACACACTGTTGCTGGTATTTTGGCCCATTCCTCCATGCAGATCTCCTCTAGAGCAGTGATGTTTTGGGGCTGTTGCTGGGCAACACAGACTTTCAACACCCTCCAAAGATTTTCTATGGGGTTGAGATCTGGGAGGCTGGCTAGGCCCCTCCAGGACCTTGAAATGCTTCTTACGAAGCCACTCCTTCGTTGCCCGGGCGTTGTGTTTTGGATCATTGTCATGCTGAAAGACTCAGCCACGTTTCACCTTCAATGCCCGTGCTGATGGTAGGCTTGGTTACTTTGGTCCCAGCTCTCTGCAGGTCATTCACTAGGTCCCCCCGTGTGGTTCTGGGATTTTTTGCTCACCGTTCTTGTGATCATTTTGACCCCACGGGGTGAGATCTTGCGTGGAGCCCCAGATCGAGGGAGATTATCAGTGGTCTTGTATTGTTAAGGCTGTCGCTCTCCTCATCCTCGGATGAGGTGAGGAGAGAAGGATCATCAGACCAATACGCAGCTTCAGGGAAATAAGCCATCTTTATTATAAATACGACGGCCACACGAAACAAAACAAAACACTTTCAAACTTACAAAATAAGAAAACGTCGTAGAACGAAACCTGAACATAAACTCACATCACTAAACGTAAACTCACGGACAGGAACGTTACATCAAAACGCACGAACAGCCAAACAGCCCCGTAAGTAATAACATCGACAACACGAGAGACATCACAGGAGACAATCACCCACCAACAAACAGTGCGAACGCCCTACCTAAATATGACTCTTAATTAGAGGAAAACGCAAACCACCTGCCTCTAATTAAGAGCCATACCAGGTAACCCATAACCAACATAGAAACAGATAACATAGACTGCCCACCCAAAACACATGCCCTGACCATAAACACATAAAAAACAACATAAAACAGGTCAGGACTGTTACATGTATGTCTTCCATTTCCTAATAATTGCTCCCACAGTTGATTTCTTCAAACCAAGCTGCTTACCTATTGCAGATTCAGTCTTCCCAGCCTGGTGCAGGTCTACAATTTTGTTTCTGGTGTCCTTTGACAGCTCTTTGGTCTTGGCCATAGTGGAGTTTGGAGTGTGACTGTTTGAGGTTGTGGACAGGTGTCTTTTATACTGATAACAAGTTCAAACAGGTGCCATTAATACAGGTAACGAGTGGAGGACAGAGGAGCCTCTTAAAGAAGAAGTTACAGGTCTGTGAGAGCCAGAAATCTTGCTTGTTTGTAGGTGACCAAATACTTATTTTCCACCATAATTTGCAAATAAATTCATAAAAAATCCTACAATGTGATTTTCTGGATTTTGTTTCCTCATTTTGTCTGTCATAGTTGAAGTGTACCTATGATGAAAATGACAGGCCTCTCTCATCTTTTTAAGTGGGAGAACTTGCACAATTGGTGGCTGACTAAATACTTTTTTGCCCCACTGTATGTAAATAGAGCTGCCAGAAAATGTGTGGCGAGACAGCATTGGCCCCAGTTTTCTCCACACCACTTTCAAAGCAGCAGCACCAAATGCATTTACCAGAAATATTGATTAGTTCACATCATAGAAAAACTAAGAAAAAATGTCTTGCAATTGAAAAGAAAGCAGGCATTTCTTATTGGACAAGTTGACATAGTACCTCCCCCAATTTAATTTTTTCCCCCATTTTGTCTAGTGAATACAACCCTGTCCCTGGGATTTGACGTGGTAACCCCCCACGCTTGCTGCGAGAGATGGATTCTCTTGTCAGTTACAGTGGTCTCCTAGTTACAGTCTACATTGCCTTATCAACCACGCCTCTCAACAATTATGTTTGGTTGCACCAGAACCTCGTTGTTTGACTCTCCACTCTGCACTTGGCTTCTTTCTTCGCTCACACTCCTCTCCTGCCTGTCTGGTTGCCTGCCTCATGAGAGAGCGAGCACACATTTTCATGGAAAACAAGGTATGTGTTAATAAAAGCAGTTATCCTGTAAAACTAGCTATAATGATCCCATCTATAGCTATCTATCAAAACTACTAACGTTAATTTTAGTAGCCTAGCTAGATAGCTTTAGCTAGCTAGATTGATGCAATCATGCAGCCAGCAGCTAACGTTAATAATTTAGACTCACTGAATAAATGTGTTTTTGGCACAGCATAAAGAAGATGAAATTATCTGTTGCTGCTACCCAGTGCCAAGGAATACTGAAGTTTGGTTAGGTTAGTAAGCCAGTTTGTTAGTCCAGTAATGTTGGCATATCATTTTATTGCGGATTAGTCACAAATGTTTGTGGTGCAAATTACGCTGTCTTAAAAGTTAAAAAAACTACACATTCCACCACAGAGCAGTCTACACAGACAATATGAACATTGTCCAACCATAGCAGATGGATGGCTAATGCAGAAAGATTTTTCTCTATCACAAATACAGAGACAGGCAGCCATCATTGCTTCAGTCTTTTCGACTAGCTAGTGCATAGTGACACCTACTAATATGAGCTGGTAATGCAGGTTTGGTTAGAATAGAGTGCAATAGAAAGAGTGACATTCAATAAAATCTACTTCATGAAAAGTGGGATATTACTTTCAATCAAAATGTTGAAAGTAGTTGATTTAATGATTGAATATATAGATTTGAAAGGCAATCTGTTCCTACGGTGAGAGCCAGATGGAGACCAGGATAACAACACAAGGTTAGCGGTTTTATGACTTACAAATAAAAAAAAACTTGTAACAAAGTCTACTGTGTATAGTGTTAGATTTAACCCTGCCTTGTTACAAATTTGACTGTGTATATAAATGTAACCCTGCGTGTATAAATGTAACCCTGCCTTACAGAATGAATAATTGCAGAAGAGCACTAATCAGATGATCAAATAATAGATTTTATGACATGACAAGTCCACTGCTTAACACTGAGTGTGTATAGAGTGAAATACATTTTGAAAGACATTGTAACCATTCTTTGCGGAATGCTCAGCCCTGCTATAGTTGTTCACTAAACTCCAGAGTATGTTGTCCATTGAAGTTGTTGTCTCTGGCTCTTTTATTATCCGATTCAGAGTGAATAAAAACAACGTTTGTGGTGGTTTGAAGGGGTTTGATCAACATAAGGCCAGGAGTGTTTCCAATTCACATGACCCGACAAGAAAAACCCCAGCCCTAGAGTTATGGCACAGATGAAAAGGGAAGCTATCTATAAAAGTTATATTTTGTTATAGCCTACGAATAGGACCAAGAGTTTTACCTGACCAGGTCATGAGATCAGAAAAAACTCAAGGCCCCAGAAAAGACACGTACACAATTTGGCACACCACATCTGAACCTGTGGTGCCACCTCTGTCTGTAAAAGTCAGAGTTGATATTGTCCAATCTTAAAATTCCTCCAGGCATATACTGTAGCTGCATTCTGTCTCTACTTGAAATACAGTAATTGCATAGGATATGAAGATTTGCCATGGGGTTGCATGTATAACCTTCGTTCAATGCACTTTAATCTGCCTACAGTCAAAAACAAAATACATGTTTTTCTCATGTTATTAAAGATCCACTCATTGATACTGATCTATTTATACAGCCTGGCATTAATAAACTGTGCAAAATAAGACAATGTTGTTGTTCAATCATTAACATAATGGCCCTCTTAGAATTCAATCTTCCGAACATGGTCAGTACAGTGGACCAATGTTCCCCTCTGCTAAACCATGAGAGGGAATGGTCAAAGCACCATTGAACAAGGAATAGGTGTACCAATAATATTCCAAAACAGGTTTTATCCCCAAGAAGGCGACAAAAAACAGAAGAAAAGTCGTTGTCAAGGACAAAGAGATTGGTTTCCATACAGAGGCGAAGTGTATTAGATTACCCAGTGAGAAGTCTCACCCTGACATCTGAAATGAGGCCCGAACTGTTGAAATCCATATTTCGCTGGAGGGACCTCCACGGCTCCCCGAATCCCACTTTAATCCCACTTCATTATTTGTTGTCAGAGAGGGGCAGTGAGATGAAGCCAGAGGAAGAGGGATGCCAGAGCGGGCATAGGGTGATGCACAGGAGGTGCACCTCAGAATGCACTCAAAAGATAATAGGGGGGCTGAGGGAGCAGGACTCCGTACAGAGAAATGAATAAATCCTAATACCTTTCCGTTGTGTTGGCTCTATAAACTCTGAGGAGGTGGAGAAGAAGTATGGCAGTAAACAGTACTTTTTTCAGGCTTCATATTGTGGATTAATTCTCCTTAGTCTAGGGCCAATGAATGTGACTGTACTGTATGTATTTGGATGTGTTTGTATAGAGTGAGGCTGACAGAGCATGAGTATGTGTGTTTGTAGAAAAAGAGGTTAGACATGATAGTCTGACTAGCACATTCTCTTTCTAGGAGTGGAAAAGCGGCAGAATAATTACGACTTTGTGGGATGAGGTGGAGTGATGCTTCTCCCACTGATATGAAACTGGGCGATTGGACGTGTACCATAGGAGGGGTGATGGATGCATCCATGTGTGTCTGAACAGTAGGTGCTCTGACTTAATGGAAACTGACACCACACGGAGGGTCCTAGGAGGGGTCAGGATGGTCTCCTTAATTCTCCCACTGCAGGTAAAAATAATCTGGGTCCAGCTGAGTCCCAATCTGAAACTAACAGTTGAGAGGCATGCCGGGACATGCAGGGAGAGGAGGGCCCGGGGAACTGTGGTGGTTGAGGTACCAGGCAGCCTACATAACCACTGGAGCTGTTGGTGAGTCCAGGCAGCCCCCTGATAAAAATGCATGCTGTTGAGTTTGGCCCTCTTACGGGATGAACGCTCCCACCGAGTGAACGGAACAGGAGCATGGCTGAGACAGACAGCCGCGGGAGGGGCTTTGAAAAGGGAGCCTCCTTTAAAGCAGACCTGCTACGATTGCTGATGAATGAATGTCTTCCCACCTCAATGTATTGGCTTAGAAGGTGTAAATGGCACTGATCCCATTGCTTATTTATTCCCACTCTGACAGTAATTGACAGCACTGCTCATTGGTGATGCGTTATAAACCAGGACCTGAATCATTTATGCATAGTATGAGCAGTTTGAGCGGTCCTACCAGTTCCTACCGGCTCTCCTAATGGAACTGGGAGCCCCTTTACTGACTATTAGTGAAACACAGACAATGATGGCCAAGAAGAGAAAAATAACAGCAGAATGTGAAGTTCGATCCATTTTGAACCATTTGGCTATGATACTGTAGGAAGGAATATCCCTCCCAGCTCTTCCATGTTTCATGTTATTAACGGCTGATTACACACACACACACACACGCACACGCACGCACGCACGCACGCACGCACACAACACACACACACACACACACACACACACACACACACACACACACACACACACACACACACACACACACACACACACACACACACACACACACACACACACACACACACACACACACACACACACACACACACAAACAAATGTAACTCACACTACACTTTGGGACATTTTTACAAGCTTGATTTACACCATTACAGTGTTACTGGAGACAGGGGTAATGATCATGAATCAGGTTTGGGTTTTGTCGTTGTTTTTGTCAGTGACTTAGATAAAGACTGAAGAATGAAAAGGCTGTTGAATACAGAACAAGATCCCTCTAAGATTTGGGGGAGTTTTTTTTCAGTCATCTAAGCATGGCTGGAGAGGACACAAAGAGAAAATTGACAGATATCTCTTTAGCTCCATTGTGCAAGGTTTTCCCATACAAACATTCATGTTGTTTGTCTGATGAAAAGACTGGATTTCACAAATAAAACATTGTTTCCTGTAAGCGTTTCATCCCCATTATAACACATCAGAGAGACGGGTGGAGGAATTAACTTGAATGAGCTTTTACAAATGATCCAATTTCAGATGTTTTTTAATTGTTTAACCACACACCAACATACAGTTCAGATGATTGATAGCCGCTTACGCTGCTGCAACTCTGTTTGTCATATATCCTGATGCGTAGTCACCTTATCCCTATACATATCTACAATGCCTTGCAAAAGTATTCACCCCATGGCATTTTTACAATTTTGTGGCATTACAACCTATAATTTGAATGGATTTTTATTTGGATTTCATGTAATGGACATACACAAAATAGTCCAAATTGGTGAAGTGAAATGAAAAAAAACGTATTAAAAAAATTCAAAAAAATACAAAATGGAAAAGGGGTGCATGCAAATGTATTCAACCCCTTTGCTATGAAGCCCCTAAATAAGATCTGGATTAACCAATTACCTTCAGAAGTCACATAATTAGTTAAATAGATTGCACACAGGTGGACTTTAAGTGTCACATGATCTGTCACATGATCTTAGTATATATACACCTGTTCTGAAAGACCCCAGAGTCTGCAACACCACTAAGCAAGGGGCACCACCAAGCAAGCGGCACCATGAAGACCAAGGAGCTCTCCAAACAGGTCAGGGACAAAGTTGTGGAGAAGTACAGATCAGGGTTGGGTTATAAAAAAAGATCCGAAACTTTGAACATCCCACTGAGCACCATTAAGTCCATTATTAAAAAATTGAAAGAATATGGCACCACAACAAACCTACCAAGAGAGGGCCGCCCACCAAAACTCACAGATCAGGGGGCAAGGAGGGCATTAATCAGAGAGGCAACAAAGAAACCAAAGATAACCCAGAAGGAGTTGCATAGATTGGAGTATCTGTCCATAGGACCACTTTAAGCCGTAAACTCCACAGAGCTGGGCTTTATGGAAGAGTGTCCAGAAAAAATCCATTGCTTTAAGACAAAAATAAGCAAACACATTTGGTGTTCGCCAAAAGCCATGTGGGAAACTCCACAAACAAATGGATGAAAGGAACTCTGATTAGATGAGACTAAAATGTTGCTTTTGGTCATCAAGAAAAATGCTATGTCTGGCGTAAACCTAACACCTCACATCACCCCGAGAATATCATCCCCACAGTGAAGCATGGTGGTGGCTGCATCATGCTGTGGGTATTATTTTCATCGGCAGGGTCAGAATTTAAGGAATTATGGTCAGAATTTAAGGAATTATGGATGGCGCTAAATACAGGGAAATTCTTGAGGGAAACCTGTTTCAGTCTTCAAGAGATTTGAAACTGTGGCGGAGGTTCACCATCCAACAGGACAACGACCCTAAGCATACAGATAAAGCAATACTTGAGTGGTTTAAGGGGAAACATTTAAATGAGAATCTGTGGTATGACTTAAAGATTGCTGTATACCAGCGGAACCCATCCAACTTAAAGGAGCTGGAGCAGTTTTGCCTTGAAGAATTGGCAAAAATCCCAGTGGCTAGATTTGCCAAGCTCATAGTAACCCACCCTAAGAGACTTGCAACTATAATTGCTGCAAAAGGTGGCTCTACAAAGTATTGTTTTTGGGGGTGGGGTGAATAGTTATGCACGCTCAAGTTTTCTGTTTTTTTCTTGTTTGTTTCACAATAAAAAAATATTTTGCATATTCAAAGTGGTAGGCATGTTGTGTAAATGAAATTATACAAACCGCCACAAATTAATCTTAATTCCAGGTTATAAGGCAACAAAATATGCCAAAGGGGTGAATACTTTCGCAAGCCACTGTACCGCTAACGATCCAGTATCCCTGCACATTGTATATATGGTACTGGAATTGACCCTGTATATAGTATGCTTACTTACTTTATCGTGTTCTTCTTATTTTTATATCATGTATTTTTGTTCTACATTGTTATTTTTGCTATTACTTTGTTATTGATTACTGCATTGTTGGGATTAGAGCTTGCAAGAAAGTCATTTCACTGTACTTGTGTATGTGACATTAAAACTTGAAACTTAAGATGAACAACCTTGTAGCCTACTGTAGATCAACAGCAATTCAACTGCAATTATTTCTGTATGTGGTTTAGAGCCTCTCAAGGACTTCTTCACATTTACAATCCACTCCTCTGCTGTACAAGAAGTCCATGTTGATCAGCCATTTGAGTCAGATGTGGTAGTGCGTGGGTAACCATAGTAGTGAATGTATTGAGCATATCAACACGACTTTGAAAGGGTGTCGTGGCACTTTGCTACACTCTATTCCATTCATTCATGCTGCTTTTACCAAAACATACATCGTTTTTCAGGCAAAAATGAGTTATTTCCATTTGCCACGTCTTGGATATGTAATGTTATATGCTTTTTCCAAATTCTAATAAATGTACTATAAGAGGGTCTGTAGATATTTTTTTTTACAAATTAGCACCATTTCTTTCTTATTTTGATAGGCTGCACACTCCGAATGACTCGCACTGGTCCATCATAGTAGGGCTGTTGTTTGTTGGTCATTGTCATTGTGTAATCTTAACACCACGCTCCTGTATCTATCATAGCATCCTTTTTATTTTATTCTACATATATATACATTACCAGTCAAACATTTGGACACACCTACTCATTCCAGAGTTTTTCTTTATTTTTACTATTTTCTACATTGTAGAATAATAGTGAAGACATCAAAGCTATGAAATAACACATATGGAATCATGCAGTAACCCAAAAAGTGTTAAACAAATCAAAATATATTTCTTTAAAGTAGCCACCCTTTGCCTTGATGACAGCTTTACACACCCTTGTCACTCGGGCAGACCTCCAGAGTTCCTCAGTGGAGATGGAAGAACCTTCCAGAAGGACAACTATCTCTGCAGCACTCCACCAATTAGGCTTTTATGGTAGACTGGCCAGACAGAAGCCACTCCTCAGTAAAAGGCACATGACGGCCCGCTTGGAGTTTGCCAAAAGGCACCTAAAGAATCTCAGACCATGAGAAACAAGATTCTCTGGTCTGATGAAACCAAGATTGAACTCTTTGGCCTGAATGCCAAGTATCACGTCTGGGGGATATCTGGCACCATCCCAACGGTGAAGCATGGTGGTAGCAGCATCATTTTGTGGGGATGTTTTTCAGTGGCAGGGACTGAGAAACTAGTCAGGATCGAGGGAAAGATGAATGGAGCGAAGTACAGAGAGATCCTTGATGAAAACCTGCTCCAGATCACACAGCCAAGACAATGCAGGAGTGGCTTCGGGTCAATTTTCTGAATGTCCTTGAATGACACAGCCGGAACCCGGACTTGAACCAGATCCAATATCTTTGGAAAGCTGAAAATAGCTGTGCAGCTACTCTCCCCATCCAAGCTGACAGAGCTTGAGAGAATCTCCAGAGAAGAATGGGGGAAACTCCCCAAATACAGGTGTGCCAAGCTTGTAGCTCATACCCAAGAAGACTCAAGGCTGTAATCGCTGCCAATGGTGCTTCAACAAAGTACTGAATAAAGGGTCTGAATACTGATGTAAATGTTGTATTTCAGTTTATTATTTTTTATACATTTTGCAAAAATTTCCAAAAACCTGTTTATCTTTGTCATTTTAGCTTTGTCATCAGATTGATGAGGGACAAAAAACAATTGAATCAATTTCAGAATAAGGCTGTAACGTAACAAAATGTGGGGTCTGCATACTTTCCAAATTCGCTGTATATAAAGACAATTATATATTTTTTTCATTCCTGCTCTATGTTCTTTAAAAGTATTTTTTCTTCTTCAATATTCTTCTGAAGCAAATTAGTGGTAAATAAACCTTTGTCCTGGAACATGACGGGAAAAAAACAACAAATCATATGCTTTACTTGAAGCTGCAGTTGGCTTGCCCTTTTCTACTCCGCACATCTGGGTCTTGCGGCTTGTGCTCACGGCTCAATGATCAGGCAGGCTAGTGCTCGGCCACAGACAGATAGACAGAGAGCTTCTTCCTTGTATCTGAACATACAAATGCACAAACGTCCCACAACTGCCTTATGTAACATTTTGTAAAATATGTAACATTTTATTTTGAGTGTCATAACCGTTCAGGCATCCTGCACCTTCATCCCCGGCGCAAATCCGTTGTTGACAGGTGGCGCAGCGCAGAGCAGAGATGGCTGGTGGGAATTACTTTATCTCATTGTTGCGCATACCGTGGCTCTCATCCTGAGAATTAGGCCAGCCACACACCATATGTAAATAGGGCAGAAAGACACGTCCTCTGACTCGCAGATACATCGGAATTCTAATCCCGTTCACCGTGGGATTTTAGCTTTTGCATTATTTAGTGGAGGAAGGCCATTAAACGAGGCTCTGTTAAGGTTTAACTGCTGACATGATATAGCCTGTCATTTGTGACCATCAAGTACGACACTCTAAGTGGAAAAAGTCATGAGAACATTGAGATGTAAGGCTATATGTGAATGTTTTGTTAAGAAGAGGGGAAGTGAAATAGAATTGTCACACTAACGTTCTGAAATTACTTCTGGTGAATTCTCATCACATTGGATTTCCAGGAATAGAGGTCTTTTATAAGCACAAACTCCTTTTCTTTTATATTGACCTCATAAGCCAGACACCTTTTGAATATA
The DNA here is from genome assembly GCF_029448725.1 of Salvelinus fontinalis. NCBI lineage: Eukaryota > Metazoa > Chordata > Actinopteri > Salmoniformes > Salmonidae > Salvelinus > Salvelinus fontinalis. The sequence goes on from NC_074669.1 coordinate 21,017,663, forward strand.
CCTGCACACATACAGAATAGTCATTTGATTAAGAAAAGTTTGACAATGCATTGTATTATTTCTATAAGCCTCTGACGGTTTAAAACCATTACTTTTCCTTTTTCAATTTGGCATTATGTCTACCAATGGTGACCTTAAAGGCCCAGTGCAGTCAAAAATATGATTTCCCTATGTTTTATTCCATACTATGAGGTTAGAATAATACTGTGAAATTGTGAAAATTATGATAATGACATTTTAGTGTTAGAGCTGTTTGAAAAGACCACCTTAAATTTCAGCTTGTTTTGTTGGGATTGAGTTTTGGCCTGCCTGGTGACATCACCAGGCGGTAAATTAGTAAGAGTTCCAAACCTCTCTGCCAATAACAGCTGGTTTTCAGTTTTCCCCTCCCCACACAGACCACTCCCAGACAGTCCTAGCTACATTTTTACTTGAGAAATTGCTATATTACTAAGAAGCTTTTCTTGTCTATTTTTGACAATTTTAATTGAAAACAATCACAGTAAACGACTTAATTGTTACCGAGATAAAAACAGCTGTATTGGAACTTTAAAAGTCAGAGATCATGGGTCATATTATAAAAAATACCCAGAACTTTAGCTTTGCATTCTAGTCTCTATAGTCTCCTATATTTAGAGAGAATTGTTCATTTCCGATAAGTGAAGATCTTGGAAGACAGAATACTTAAGCAATAATACCTGAGAGGCCATGTGTTATGGCATTTTTATCATGGCTGTGATGTGGCATAGACCACCACAGCCATGATAAAAATGTAATAACACATGGACTCAAGTGTATTATTGCTTTTATACAATGGATTACCAGCATTAAAAATCTAGGTTATTTTCCAAACCATACATTTTTCAACAGAACTTGATGCTATATTCACTGACACTGGTTGTCAAGTGGCATTTTCGGCGTTCTCTGGCGGTTATTATTTTCGTATTGACTGCCATGTAAAGCGAAACTACCCAAGCGCTGGTTGATAATTCCAGAACCTTGGTTTTTAACGGACGCAGTCCATGGATCTGAAAGCAGCGCTGAAACATTGTAGCAAAGACACTGATACAGCAGATCAGAATAGAAACCACAATGACACATTTTTTTCGGGTTGGTCACAGCATCGACAGCTATTTATTTATGATACTGAATTGCACATTTCTACGGGGCAGAGCTCGTTCCCCTATGTTCTCATACATGCAGCCACAACGATTCTCTCTGTCTCTTTCTATTGGATTTTTGTGGTTCTTGGTTTCTTAATTTTTGTCTTCTTTTATCTAGCTTCAGTTTGCGATTTCATCCATTGCCTCTTCGGCCAAAGTGCAACTGCAAATCAAACCACACCCTATTCAGTAGGTGGCGTAGAGACTCCAGAGAATATTACCCTTCTCATGTTTTTAAGCAGTTGCCAGATAGATGTTTATCCCCTTTTCTGACAGCCATTCCAGAAAGCACTTCACTGCCCAGTTGGTTTGTCTTGATGTAGCTAGCTTCTTAATTTCTCTCCTTTTCTATGTCACCTATATTAGCGCTAACATTACTGATTTCTGCATGTCTAAAGTTAGGCTCAGGTTGCTGGTCCACTTGCTCTTCTTCTTGTTTCATTTCTTTAATATCCTTCTCCTCCTCTTCTTGTTGGCACCATTCATGAAAACGTTTGTGGATAAAACAAATCAAAGTAGCTTTAAAATCATCGATGACAAGTTACAGGCATGGGCAGGAGAAGCTTTAACAATGGAAATTCCAAACCACCCGTTGTATAATTAAGCAATAATATATGAGAGGCCATGTGTTATGACCTTTTTCTCATGTCTGTGATGTGGTCATAGCCACGAGGCGAAGCCGCTTTCATGCAATGGGTTACCAGCATTAAAAATCAAGATTATTTCCCAATAAAGCCCAAGGTGGTGTGGTATATGGCCAAATATACCACGGCTAATGGCTGGTCTTATGCACAACGCAACGCAACCTTTAGCCCTGGTATACTGGCCATATATCACAATTCCCAGAGGTGCTTTATTGCTATTATAAACTGGTTACCAACGTAATTAGAGCAGTAAAAATGTTTTGTCATACTCGTGGTATACGGTCTGAAATACCACGGTTGTCAACCAATCAGCATTCAGGACTCGACCCACCCAGTTTATAATTAGATTTTCATAATTGCAAGCTAGAACTGATGGTTTGGTTTGCGAAACTAGCAAGTCTGTTTGTTTGGTTACCACGGTAACTACTGTAGCTATCTAGTAAACTTGCTAGCTACTTCAGTAGATGTTGAACACAGTTCTACCGTCAAATGAACACATTTCCAGTGGCAAATGTCCTCAATTGTAGCCATTTTATAAAAGCAATAATCAACTCAGGGCTCTGCGTACTCTGGAAAAGAATACAACCCCGTGGAAGCGCATAGCTCGTCGTTGATTATCCCTTACATATTTCATCCACACAGATGCCACCTTGCATACTGTAATAATGTATTGGCCAAGAACAGCCTCATATTGTGCATGCTGGTTCTCTATGCTACAATAATGCAAACATAGCTGTCAGCATGATTTAGTCAGCATGATTTAAGAGCAGATATTAACTCTTATCATTGGTATTTGGAAATTGGTGCTCAGATAATTATCCTAAAAGGAGCTGCAATATGCTTATTAAAGTGGAGGAATATTCATATTCATGTATGAGCGCAGCATTCTTCATCGTTAATGTATTCCATGTGTAAAATACCTTGTGGAGTTACAGTGACATAATAAATAATGCAGGGATGATGAATGAAATTGTCTGGCCCAAGCTATGCAAGTAAGATAAACACACAGCATATGTGTAATGGCACCGCTGTTGCCACAATGTGCTTTGTAAAGTCCATTCCCCTGACAGAACATATGTATCAGTGAGACACGCAAGCACGCATACATACACACACACACACACACACACACACGCATGCACGGACGGACACACACACACACACACACACACACACACACACACACACACACACACACACACACACACACACACACACACACACACACACACACACACACACACACACACACACACACTACCTGAATTCACAATGATCCGGCTCAGTTTAATACATCAGTATTCTACAATATTGTGTTTCTCACCTTGGTTTATGACCTGTATCTGCAGTAGATGAGGGCAGTGTACGTAATCAACAAACGTGTCTCTTTCAGGTCTTTAGTGAAGGTCGGCCGAGGTGGGAAGGGAGTCCATATTAATTACCTTCAGAATGGAGGGTATTCAGCTCTTCAATCTTCTATTTCAGATTTAATCAGGCTCTGGAAGGACTGGCTGAGATTTACAGAGAACGAGCAGGAAGGAGAGAGGAGGAGGGAGAGTAGGAGGGGGAGTGTTGAAAAAGAAGGCTTTCTCTGAGAACCACTATGAGGCCATTTTTACATTCATTATGGCTTTTTAATTTCTATAAGTAATTGTGTCTTTTCACAATGGGCTTTATTTTACAGTGCAGCTCACAGGGCCTATGGTTACAGCCCATAGAGCTGCTTGTCGGCTGCTGTATTGCTCCACCGTGGCTGCCAATGCGAGCATAGCAGGCTCTCCCTGAACTGTAATGGAATGATGAATTAACGATCACACATACAGTACTGGCACACGAACGCCAGCATGAATGGGCACGCACGCACGCACGCACGCACGCACGCACGCACACACACACACACACACACACACACACAGCTGTGTCCTTCAGAGACAGCTGTTCCATCACAGGTCTCCATTCTCTTATGCAGTGGTTACAGGAAAGGCCCCTCTATCTACTAGTCATGCGTTTTTTTTCTCCACACTCTACACCATAGCCCTGGACCACTCTGCATAATGGCGTGCTTGGCCCTCGCTTATCGATTTTTCCACTGTTTTCACCTGACTCCTGGATTAGGGTTAATTCTCTGATCTAGCAGCATTTTCAGCATTTAAAAGCCATGGCGTATCCATGGCGATGGCAGACAGCAGTCAGTTCTTCATAAAGGTGTGACAATTCAGGACCCCCTTTTCTTCACCCACCTCTCTCTCCATTCCCCCACTCTTGAATCCTGAGGTGTCATATTTCTTTGTAAAATGTCACCCCTCCTTTTCAAATTATTACAGTGCAATGTGACACTTCTGGGTCAATGAATACTGGAGATATTGATTTAAAAAAATACACTCGGCTTGACTTTTGTGTTATATGTGTATATGAACACTATATATAGTAGTCAAATATCCCTCAAGTAGAGTTATTATATGAGGCCCCCCTCTTTATATTAACTACTACCTTCAGGCAATAAAAAACGTATTGGGTGCTGGAACAGAGGTGAGACCTAATGGGAAAAAAAACACAATTTCATATTATTCTCCAGCAGTATCTCAAGGATGAACTTTTTTGAGCAGTCAGTAGTCCTTGTGACGTAATTCGTAATGTGGTGTTAATTCTCCATTATGAAGGAATCAAACAAGATGCTTTGCTGACATAGATACCTGTAAATGATACAACAGTGTGTTGTTAAAGCTTTTTACAGTTTTGAGAGACTTCACATTCTTCCCATGCCACAACCACTTACATCAATGAAGAACTTGACATCTAATAAAAAAAGACAGACTTCCCTTTACACTTGAAATGATGAAGAGTGGAATATGTAAGGTATCTATCACATTTCACAATACATACTGGAATTTTTGCCTAAAAGGCACTATTTGACCAGGGCAAAAATCAATTTAGGTCCATTTCACACTTTCAGGTTATTCTATCTCTCTGGTGTTATTTTATTCACTCAGTTTAAACAGATTATGCTGCTTGGAGGAACTCAGAGTTCTTTGGGGTTGACAAATTGAGCAGTGCCTTTCTCAAGGTTTCCCTTTATTTGCTAAGGAAGACTAAGGCAGACAGGGAGGATGAGTAGGAAGAGGGGGGACAGAGTTCTTGGCTGATAACATTTCCTCTGTTGTCAAAAACGAAGTTAGAGATATTTTTTGACATAAAAGAAGATGGAAAGCCCAGGCTTCATAACGCAGCCTGATCAAGCTGATGTCCTGTGTGTTTTGGAATACAAATTAGGAAAATGTGCCGAGCAAAGACAGTTTACCTCTGCCCCACAAGGACACTGACTGTAATCTCAATGTCAGACAATTTTCTGGGGGGGAGGTTGTGCAGAATTCTGAAAGAGCCATATCTGCTTGACCTTGCATCCAATAAGAAACAGTAGTCTTGCCTTGCTTCCCCATGCATTTTGGCCACTTCTTTATTTATCAATTTAAGCTCTCTACTAGCACACTGGTGTATCACCAGATCCACAATGCAGACACATCCTGCTAAGTTTAGCAGCACAGTGAGCCCAGCTTAATGGTCAGACTCATTGGTAAGTGGAAATGGGAGGTCAAGAAGTTAATATGTCCTCGACTGTCCCAGATAAAATAAAATGGTCTCGGATAAAATCTTTCTAAATTAATTTCCTTTATTTACTTATTCCAGACACTGTCTAGGACTCTTTTGATCCGGGGGATGAGATCACCACTAAACCAGGCTTCTGTATATCATAATCATTTCCCTACAATTAACCTCACTTTTATTTATCTGAAAGATAGATTCAGAGGTTTGCCCTTGCTTCACAGACACTTCTGTCATCTCTTGTGGGCACAGAAATACTCCCAGGCATATTATGTAAGTATATCTAAGACTATGCCTCTGTCAGTTAAGACATCACACAGAGTAGAAAAGCTGGCTGGCTAGTTCAGCACCTTGGAGAGCTCAAGACAGAGTAGGGCCCGGTTTCCCGATAGCGATGGAACTTAGGCTTATTAGTGTTTTAACAATGCAACTTTACTAGTGATGGAACTTAGGCTTATTAGTGTTTTAACAATGCAACTTTACTACAACGGCCGAAGATGTAACATTTGTTTCCCAAAACACCACACAGAGAGAACAGTCGCTAAGTGCGTCGATGCATGGAGCACATGGAGCATGTGTCGATGCTGATAGGATCGAAAGAAAGGTACTGTAGCACTGCTCTCGGATCAGCTTTCTCAATTCTAATCTTATCTTTAACATTATAATTATTTCGCAATACTGACGACAGATCAGCTCCTAGAGACATATTGCCACCTACGGCTGCACATATTGAGGCGGCTTATTCTAATGCTTACCCAATAATAATGCAGAAAATCACAGATTTGGCATATCATTGCACACATGTTAATTTTATTTAACTAGGGAAGTGAGTTAAGAACAAATTCTTATTTACAATGAAGGCCTACCCCGGCCAAACCCAGAAGACGCTGGGCCAATTGTGTGCCGCCCAATGGAACTCCCAATCACGGCCGGATGTGATGCAGCTTGGATTCGAACCAAGGACTGCAGTGACGCCTCTTGCACTGAGATGCAGTGCATTAGACCACTGCACCTTTCGGGAGATATGCTAGGCTACACATCATTAAATATATTGAGACTAATTACAGAAAGTAGCCTATAAGTTGCAAAGTAGTGAAAATGAAAACTGTATATTTCAATATGATTGAAATAGGCCTATATCTTACTGTATTTATATTTAATGCAGTCGTCTCGGTTTAATTTGGAGCATCTTTTTATACGTCACTTGTTTGTATCAATTGTAAAGACATTGTCAACTTTGTATTTGTAGTCAACTATGTTCTGAAGTTATCGTCAGTCACAGAGAGACAGATAAACCAAGAGATTTTATGTTTAGCGGAGAAGATCTCTGTATAAATTGATGCGGTAGGGCAAAAAAAGGATCTTAAGACACACTTACCCGTTCTAGGCAGGCATTAGATTATGAGTGTTTTCGAGTGTAACATTAATTACGACTGTTTTTGGAAACAACTTGAAGATTTACCGATGCTCCAACGAAGGTTCTAATGTTGAACTTAGCCTTAAGATGCTTTTGGGAAACTGGGCCAAGGTCTGAGGAGGGCTGGAGGCTAGTGGCTTCCTGTCCCATCCTGTGGCAATCTGTTTTGCCAGTAGTGGGCCGTAGCAGTCACACTGACCCCGTGGCACAGTATAAACAAGATTTAGTGGGCAGTCAATATGTTCCAGACAGCTCCAGCCTCTTTCCCCGGCCTGATGTAATTGGAAAGAGCTCTCAGATATGGTGGATCCACACTCTCCCAGCTTCTCACTCAGTGACAAAAGGAGAGATCCTGCACGACCAATGAATCCCATTCTACTCTAACTGATGTTGTTAGGCACAGACAAAGTCCCTTATGACAGAATGAGGGGACAAACTCCTTATATGTGATTGTGAAATCATAGCTGATAGCTTTGATTGGAGTTAAACTCTGCATTGTAAAAATTTCTGGTTGAATATTTTCAGCATCATATCCAGACAGTATATTAGTCCGACAACGACCATTGTTGCTTCCTTGTTGTCTTTCTCATTTAATTTCACTCTCGCCTCTCCCCCCTTACAGATTCATTACAGTTTGATGATATCAGATGATTGCTCTCACTCCTGGAACAATAGGCTGCTGGTCCCCCTGGCATGAGATCTAAATTTGACGGGCTTTTCACTCAGACATCAATGAGTCACTTTGCCAGAACATGTCTGCCTCTAACCATATCCTACTAGACATGAAGGGAGAAAAAAATTCAACAGTATGACTTGAATGCCAAATCAGTGTGAATGGGATTCTGGTACCAACATTTTTGGGGTTTACATATATACTGTACAGTAGAGCAGGCGGCATATTGTTATCACTACTCTTTTAAAACTTGCATGCCTTGATTAGAATGTTATGTTGCTGACATTCTATTGATATATGGCACAGCAGAACTCATCATTGCCTAAAGAGTTTTGCTACAGTAGCCTTCCAAATGCAGCTCAGTAGTAAATGTTGCAGATCCTCTCATACAATGGTTTTCTTATTTAAATATGGCTAAAGACGTTCTTTGTTTATGACATATAACATGGCAGTTGTAATTTCATTTGAAAACAATCATGCAAAGTGGTTTACTTCGTATTTCAGAATGGAATGAGAAGCACTATTAGAGCAGCCAGTGAGGACACAAACCACACTGTCATTACGGAATACCTGTGGAACTGATCGTGGCTGACAGCTCTCTGACACACAGGAAAAGCAATCACAAATGGAAGCATTTTCATTTCCATTAATTTAGTTATGGATTAAAACCTGACCCATTTACTAATCGCGGCAGTGGCACGGTTTTGTCAGTGCCCGTGCTGGGGTCCTGGTTGTTAGACAGATTACACCATTAGACTATCATCCCTGCTCTGTATCCGGGACCACCTGAAGGCAGGTGGAGGGTGGGTGGGTGGGGCTTTAAATCAATCACAATACTAGAAATAAAGAGACCTACTTTGCTATCCTTTGCAACCACATAGTACATGGAGGATTGGCAGGCAGTTGAGTAGCGGCATATACAGTTGTGATGATGGTGGGGCATGGGTTATTTTTAGATTGGTGCTCTTTTCAGATTTTGTATCCCTTGCTGGAAGGGAAATCAGTGGGTGAGGAACAGGAGGGGGAGATAGAGGAGGTAGAGGAGAAGGAGAAGATGGTGGGAGGAGAAGTATGAGGAGTAGGTGATGGAGGAGGAGGTGGGGGAGAAGGAGGTGAAAGAGATGGGGGTGAAGGCGGTAGGATGAGAAGGAGGTGCGAGAGGAGGAGAGTGGGTCAGAGGAGATGGGGGTTTGCCACAGAGACAGGCAGCTCTTCGGAGTCAGGAATAGGCAGGCCGATCCTCCAAGTCTGCCTGAGGGGGGCCTGGTTATTACACCAGCGTCTGCTTGGCACCGTGCTCTCCTCTCTCCACTTGGGGCGATGGAGCCATGTGGTGCTGTACCCAGCCTCTCCTCCACTTTCTCTCCCTTGCCTCTCCCCTGCCTTTTTGTGTATCCCCTAACAGCTGTCCACACGCTTGTTCCACATTGTGCATAGAAAACGACCTATAGGTCTCTGCATGATGGCGGGCACCTCAGAATGATGGCCCAGGCTGACTTATGGAAAAGCTGGCGGTGCTTCATACGTTTTTAGAGAGGACCTCTCCAGCTTGGTCCTATGTACATGGGTAGAGAGAATGGCATGGTGAATGACCAACATGTGAGTCAATTTCAAGTGTCTCCCAATAGCCACTCCATCTGGGAGATCATCTTGTTGGACATGACATAAATTATAGACAGGATAGATGCTGTTATAGTACTGAGCATGAGTCGTATGGAGGGGACATACTTCACTCAAGCATTGAGGAGTGAACATGGATCCACAGAGGAGAAATGTGTTGGTGTAATTTACGTTGTTTGTGGTTCTTTACAGATATTACAATCCACAGTCTTTAATCAGAGTATCCACTGGCAAAAAAACAGCTTTTCAATTCTGTGGGTGGAATGAATCATGGCTGAAGTCAGGGCAGCGTTTCACTGCTAATGGCTGAAGTGCATTAATGTGAAAAGTGCATTAAAACTTTCAATGGTTTATCCGGTAGTCTGTAATAAAAACGGAGAATGTCAATTAAAATATGCAATATTAATGAAATGATACTGTACAAGGAAGACCCAGTTAGCTGGAGGCAATTTTTGTATATTTTCAAATGGTTCAGCTCACTCAAATGGGAAACAGGCTGTTATCTAGTGCATTTCCTTTCATTCAGTGACAGCAACAAGCAGCAACAGCATGTGGGTAGTTGGCCCAGTAGTGGCCTTTTGTGACCACACACCAGTCTTCAAGGATAGCAATACACCATCTTCTGGCAAACAGAATCCATATCACAGAGGATTTCCAATATAGCTACCTCTTTGGCAAAAGTGGTTGCTAAGTTTCCCCTTATTTTTAGAAAGCAATTCCATTTTCCCATTTGCCATATCAACTGTAGCAGCTGAGTTGTTTGCTACAGTATCTGTCACTGCAGTTATCACAATCGAAAGTTCTGTTCAAGTGCTTATTGAGGGGATGTTCGGTTGAACATCAGTCTCTTGTTCCCCAGTAATCTGATGACCGTCAACAAATGGACAACCCCGCTTCAAGATATCCCAGACATTATTTTGCTCTATTACTGTACCTCTGTAGTAATTCTGAAATTAACGTTACTACAGCCACAACATTGTACTATGCTCTGTGTTACCACATGTTAAATGTCAACATAGGGCAAAACCCCCAAAATAACGTATTTAAACTGTAGAACTGTTCAATGTACCATCATACCAGGTCATTTAATGTTAAAATAAAATAAAAATGGATGAATAAGATATTTGGCTACAGAAGTGCCGTTTCGCACCGATCTCTTCATCTTCTGTCCTTCAAAAAAATCCTATGAAATGACGTCAACACACACTTGAGGGGTTGCTGGCTAGCTAAAGTGGATAGCTTAGCCAACGAACTAGCTGCGTCGGTCGCGGCGCGCATTACCAAAATGACACATTGACGAACTACCAAATGCACACTCCATTTCTGTTTGAAAATTGAGAAAGGGGAGGAGTTGGACCTTTTTTCGTGCACAACGTCTAGCTTTAATACAATGTTGTTATTAGTGTTATTACAGCATTTCTACACATTTTTAAGAGCAATTCAATGTAAATTGAGATTCTTATTTTGTGACTATGTCTACACAATAGAATCACCACTGAAAATCCTTTTTAATGTAGAAATCTATTAGACCTAGTCTTTTCTGCCCTGTGATTGGCCCGCATGCTTTTAATCTTATAAATAGGTTTCATTTGTAATGGTTGTTTCCCCCCTCTTTCTTAAAAGCCGAATGTAGCTGTTTTTGTATCAATATCAAATAATTTCTGGGTAACAATTAATTCTTAAGTATCTTACTGTAATGAATATCCATTAAAATGGTAAAAGTAGCTTTATAGCAAAAAACTATTTCTCAAGCAATAATTTAGCTAGGACTGTCTGGGAGTGCTCTGAATAGGCAGGGGGAAACTGACAACTAGCTGTAACTTTACATAGAGGTTTGGGACTCTCTTTGTTATTGGTCTATTAACCAATTTACCTCATGGTGATGTCACCATGGAAAGCCAAAAACTCCTGCCCATGCAAACCTGCTGATTAAAAGGTCCTGTGTAGATTTTATTTTCAACCAGCAACTACCAGGAAAAAACACTGCTACATTTTTTCCTACACTTTTACACTGTTAGTTTCATTAGCTGTTGTACAATATGACAAAAAAACGAATTTTGACTGCACTTGGCCTCTAACATGGAAGTATTGTCTGTGGTGCTGAAAATATCCTTTAGCTTAAATTATATTTAGTGGCAGTCCCACAATTCTTGTAGCAAGCAGAGCAATAATCTTAGCATTCTCCATGTGTAAGTTACCCACCCACTCTGGCCAGACTACAGCTCGTCTTTCAATACCATAGTGCCCTCACAGCTCACCACAAAGCTCAAGGCCCTGGGACTGAACTCCTCCCTATGCAACTGAGTCCTGGACTTCCTTACAGGCCGCCCCCAGGTTGTGAAGGTAGGCAACATTACCTCCTCCACACTGATTCTCAGCACGGGGCCCCACAAGATTGCGTCCTCAGTCCCCTCCTGTACTGCGTGTCCTCACACAGTTCCAACTCCATCATCAAGTTTGTAGACGACCTGACAGTAGTAGGCCTGATTACCAACAACGAGACGGTCTACAGAGAGGAGGAGGCACTCTGACGGACTGGTGCCAGGTAAACAACCTCTCCGCGAATGTCAGCAAAACAAAGGAGCTGATTGTGGACTTCAGGAGGAACCAGGCTGGGCACGCCCCCATCCTCATCAACCGGGCTGCCATGGAGACGGTCAAAAACTTCAAGTTCCTAGGCGTACACATCTCAGAGGAGCTGAAATGGTCAAACCACATAGACACCGTGTTGAAGAAGGCACAACAGCGACTCTTCAACCTCAGGATGCTCAAGAAATGTGGCTTGTCCCCGAGGGCTCTCACAGTGTTCTACAGGAGCACCATTGAGAGCATACTGTCGGGCTGCATCACAGCCTGGTACAGCAACTCCACCTCTGCAGACCGCAAGGCGCTACAGAGGGTGGTACGCTCAGCTGACAAACCATTGGGTGCCCACTGCCTGCCCTCCAGGACACCTACAACACCAGGTGACGCAGGAAGGCCAAGAAGATCATCAGGGACCCCAGACACCGAACCATGGCTTGTTTTCCCCGTTTCTATCACTCAGACGTGGGCAGTATAGGAGCATCATGGTACAAATTGTAAAACTGGCCAATAGTTTCTACCCCCAGACCATCAGGATGCTGAATAGCCACCACTAGTCAGCTACCTGCTCACCCTGTGCATTGTTTTATTTCACTTTGTCCTGTATTGTTTGAGCCCGTAGCTCAATCATTTCACTGTACCCTGTAATTACATCTGCAACCCTGTACATGTGACTATTAAACTCTTTAATCTAATCAACATTTCACTTCCTTATGTTTTAAATACATTTTAACAAGACAAATATAATTTTTCATGTTCATCATTCATGTGAATCATTCAGCGGGGTATTTCTCTAACATATCATAAACTTTAGAGTGCTGTGAAAAAGTATTTGCCCCCTTTCTAATTTTCTCTACTTTTGCATATTTTTTCTACTGAATGTTATCAGATCTTCAACCAAAACTTAATATTAGGTAAAATGAACCTGAGTGAACAAATAATACAACATTTACATACTTATTAATTGAAAAAATATATACATTGCCCCTGTGTGAAAATGTAATTGCCCCCTTACACTCAATAACTGGTGGTGCCACCTTTAGCGGCAATGACTTCATCCAAATGCTTCATGTAGTTGTTGATTAGTCTCTCACATCACGGGGGCCCCGTGTAGCTCAGTTGGTAGAGCATGGCGCTTGCAACGCCAGGGTTGTGGGTTCATTTCCCACGGGGGGCCAGTACAAAAAAAGTATGAATGTATGTACTTGTAAGTCGCTCTGGATAAGAGCGTCTGCTAAATGACTTAAATGTAAATGTAAATGTAACATCACTGTGGAGGAATTTTGGCCCACTCATCCATGCAGAACTGCTTTAACTCAGCAACATTTTGTGGGTTTTCAAGAATGAACTACTCGTTTCAAGTTCTACCACAACACCTCAATTGGGATTAGGTCTGGACTTTGACTAGGCCATTCCAAAACTAAAACTGTATAGCTTTTTAGCCTTTTTCATGTAGACTTGAATGTGTGTTTTGGATTACTGTCTTGCTGCATGACCCAGCTACGCTTCAGCTTCAGCTCACAGATGGATGGCCTGACATTCTCCTGTAGGATTCTCTGTTACAGAGAAGAATTCATGGTTCCTTCTTAAGGCAAGTCGTCCAGGTCTTGAGGAGGCAAAGCATCCCCAAACCATCACACTACCACCACCATGCTTGACAGTTGAGTCAAATTTTTGGACGAGATGGGTTAAAAAGCAACAAATTTGACGTTTTGGAATGGCCTAGACAAAGTCCAGACCTAATCCTAACTGAGATTTTGTGGCAGCACTTGATACGAGCAGTTCATGAATGAAAACCCACAAATGCCGCTGAGTTAAAGCAGTTCTGCATGCAAGAGTGGGCCAAAATTCCTCCACCGTAATGTGAGAGACCGATCAACAACTACAGGAAGCATTTGGTTGCAGTCATTGCAGCTAAAGGTGGCACAAGCAGTTATTGAGTGTAAGTGGGTAATTGCTTTTTCACACAGGGGAATTGGGTGTTGCTAAACTTTGCTAATTAAATAAATAAAGTAAGTATACTTTTTAAAATTATTTGTAAACTCAGCTTCCCTTTAACTGATATTAGGTTTTGGTTGAAGATCTGATAACATTCGGTATAAAAAAATATGCAAAAATAGAGAAAATCAGAAAGGGGGCAAATATTTTTTCACAGCACTGTATATCCAAAAAGTCGGATTTCATTACCTTTTAGGGTTGTGCTGGTCGTGGTGGTCGTCTGCAAAGTTGTTTCCACGGGTCACAAAAGTTAAATTAACTTGGCACGAGCTGAATTAAATGTAAAAGGCTTTGAAAATAAAAAGTTTGTGGTACACTCAGTGCTTTGTTGACAGTTCACTGAGATACACTTGTTTTTGTGAAAAATCTTTTAAAAAGAACAGGAATTTCACATTGATATGAAAAGTGCATATAGTATGAAAATACTATGTCATGATTCAAAATCAATATCCATCTTACCTCGATTGTGTTTCATGTCTTTTGATTTGAGAAGAAACATGAGAAATTCAACGGTGACCCTGTCAGTTAGCCTTAATTCTTGCACAGAATCCAGCCTAGCTGATGCAATACTATTTTCCTGATTTTTGAACACTTTTTTTCTCTGGCCTCTATTGATTTAGTCACTATAATTTTGTCCATCCTACAAGAGTAAAAAGTCCATTACATTGAACGAATTATGATAGAGACATGAGGTTTAAACCATTGGTTTTCTTAGAGGAGTCTATGGAATTAACATATTATTTTATCCATTGGTCAATATGTATAATATAAAATAAGTATTTCAAGTATCAATGGTAAAGTGGTTGCAGAACAATAGCTCCATATTCATGGTCCCATTCTAAGTCCCATTCATGGTTGTAATAAATATCGCTCTCCTGGGGGTGATATGCTCATATCCACTGAGAGGTACTCATACTATTCTAGAAAAACAATAATGCAAAACAATTGTAGTCAACAAGTAACTGTGAATGTGATGCAACAGCAGTAAGCCATTCATTGTGGGAAATTCCCACACAGGAAGTGTGCAATACAATAAGTAGCCTATAATAGGGTAGAGTAAAATCGTGACTTGATATGGGGAAGTTTATTTGCAGACATTTAGGGGAAAATAATATTCCTTGTCTCTTTAAAAATATTAAGCAGCTTTATTGAAGTTCCTTCCAGGGCCGCTAGGTGTATCTCTGTTCCATTTTTCGATCAGCGCATCCTCTCGCCAACAGGGACGAGAGGAGACCTCGGCATTTTGTCAAGCAAGTGCACCCTGAATCGTGAGCGAATAAAATATATTTAAGTTATTTATTTTTCATGTCGTTAAGATAAAGAGGTGTGCGCAAGAGCCGGAGCAAATGTTCGTCTCTGGCGAAGGAAACCATTTTTGGATTAAAAACACTTTATTCCGGCAGAGGGGGATCCTTTAGTTTTTCTCTTCTGCAAAATTGTTGGACGGAATTATGACGAAGTATGAAAAGGCGAGTTTATAAGCTTTGAAGTGAAGTCTTTTTCTTTGTCAAAGCTTGTGCCTCAGATTTTTGGGGAGATGATTCTAAAGAGCATTACACTCTGAAATAACGGGACATGGCACTGAGGAAAATTATCTGAGGTGACGAGTGGTGGAGATCAAGCCTCATGGTAAATATACATATATTGAAATATGACTGTTCAAACATACTATTCAGTCACAGCCCTTGTCTACTTTTATCAAATGGCGATTTTAAATGCGAGCTTTGAGTCGAGGTCAATTGTAAGATATTGGGAAGGAGGGAAAAACTAGTTCTAGACTACCTAGCCTACATGCATTTATTTCCATGCATAATGTGTATATTAGCCTATTTAGCCTATATAATTATCCTAGAGTTATGATGAATTTGAAATTGGGATGCTGGCATGGTGGCTACATTCAACGACAGAGCATATTTTGCTATGTTTGGCATATATGCTCCTGTCCAGCTCTCTGTTGAAGTCTCTGTCTTTTGGAAGCTCACACACTCACGTGCTTTCATGTTTAATATGAAAATGTGAATAAACTACTTTCATAATGGTCGGTTGTGCTGATGCCAGTTGCCCAGGTGCATAGGTCCAAATCACCATCCATTTTAATACCACCTGCAGCCCTGTGAAGAGACCTAACCCTATTTATTAAGCGCAATAAAGAACCAGTAATGCATTTCTCTGCGAATTGTAATAGAACATAATCATCACTGATGAAGGAAAATTAATTTCCACCGGTCTTAATTCAATTGAAATTTTAATTGATATTCATTTAGCCATAAGGGTAAATACCTAACGCTGAGTCGGGAATGTATTAGCCTTCATTCATTCATTAATTTCAATGACTATGTTCGGAAATGACTCTCAGATGGTGGATACGCATTGTATGCTATGAAGAACTGAATTATATGGTAAATCGAGTAGGCGACGTTTGATGGGAAAGTTTAACACTATTGGCTATAGGTACAGGGCATCAGAAAACTGGATAAATGCAGTATTTGTGGTGTGTGCTCAATTTATAGACCAAAGGCAGAAATAGTCATAGCAGTAAAAAGCTGACTGGATTAGTTTATTTGGCTTTGGCAAATAGTCGCTAATGATATTATCAACAATATGGATGTTTTACGCATGTTTTATATGGGGGATAAACTCACCAGTTATCATTACGTGATCTTCGAGCTATTAGTCATTGACTTCCATTGCTATATGCATACGTGGCCATTTTTCCTACAGTGAGCTCTGTTGTGGTCCTGTTAATTACAGTTTGTATAGACGTGAACACTGCATGCTGTGTCGTTATAGCCACCTTGGATTTTACTCTTGTAAAAGCTCATAAAACGAGGTACCCAATCAAATCTTACACAATGTTAGATTCAAGGACAAAGTTGAATGTGATTTGAGATAGAGAGACATATGATTGTCCTCTGTTGCGATGCAGGGACAAAAAAGTATCTATTATTCACATTCATTTGTGACATTGCTCTGAACGCAACTATCCCAGAAGGCAACACCTGGTTGAAAAGACGTCATATGATGTCTTATTTATATATAGCCTACATCTTTTCACTGACAAGAATATTATGTATGTTTCTGACCACCATATAACCAGTTGATCATAATTGTGACCTATATTTGACCAGTTGGTCATAGTTCAGACCACTACTGATTCAGAGGGGTTGGGTTAAATGCGGAAGACACATTTCAGTGGAATGCATTTATATTATGTGCTATATTATGTACTGGTCAAAATTAAGACCTCATCATAACCTGGCAATGACACCTGACTACAGAACTACAGTATTGTAGAGGACAAAGTTGGATATTGAAAAGATTGTTCATTACATTTCTATTTGTTTCCATAGGCACCAGTTAAAGTTTAAATATGCAACGTTCATACATTTAAAATAGATCAAGCAACGGCAAAAAAAATCTACATCACAATTTTTTGCACATGTGCATACAGTTATTGTTTCATAATTCCCCCACAGACATTACATGCCTAGAAAGACTGGGACACAATGTATATAGATAGGCCCATTGTTTTGTTTTATTAATGGTTAATAAGAGTGGCGTGATTGGGTAGATACTCATCAAGGACTTCTGAGCATAGAATGCTATCTGGAGTATAGTGGCTCTCCTGACGAGTGGTGTGACGGGTCCGATCTGCAATGAAGAGAATCCGCGTATAACTACTTTATACATTTCAGATTTGAAAAGAATTAGAGAAGGACATTCCTGAAGGAACTTTGTGGACCTCCATGGTACTAGTTGAAAACATTTGTGGCAGTATAGCTTAGAGATGTCTTCCAAAAAGAGCGACTTGCTCATATACAGTGCCTTCGGGAACTATTCAGAGCCCTTGACTTTTTCCACATTTTGTTACATTACAGCCTTATTCTAAAATTGATTAAATAGTTTTTTCCCCTTATAAATCTACACACAATAGCCCATAATGACAAAGCAAACACAGGTATTTAGAAGTGTTTGCAAATGTATTAAATATAAAAAACTGAAATCTCACATTTAAATAAGTATTCAGACCCTTTACCCAGTTCTTTGATGAAGCACCTTTGGCAGTGATTACAGCCTCAAATCTTATTGAGTTTGATGATACAAGCTTGGCACACCAGTACTTGGGGAGTTTCTCCCATTCCCCTCTGCAGATCCTCTCAAGCTCTGTTAAGTTGTATGGGGAGTGTCGCTGCACAGCCATTTTCAGGTCTCTCCAGAAATGTTCAATCAGGTTCAAGTCCGGGCTCTGGCTGGGCCAGTCAAGGACATTCAGAGACTTATCCCTAAGTCACTCCTGCACTGTTTTGGCTGTGTGCTTAGGGTTGTTGTCCTGTTGGAAGGTGAACCTTCACCCCAGTCTGAGGTCCTGAGTGCTCTGGAGAAGGTTTTCATCAAGGATCTCTCTGTACTTTGCTCCGTTCATCTTTGCCTTGATCCTGACTAGTCTCCCAGTCCCTGCTGCTGAAAAACATCCCCATAGCATGCCACCATCATGCTTCACCATAGGGATGGTGCCAGGTTTCCTCCAGATGTGACGCTTGGCATTCAGGCCAAAGAGTTCAATCTTGGTTTCATCAGACCAGAGAATCTTGTTTTTCATGGTCTGAGAGTCTTTAGGTGCCTTTTGGCAAACTCCAAGCGGGCTGTCATGTGCCTTTTACTGAGGAGTGGCTTCCGTCTGGCCGCTCTGCTATAAAGGCCTGATTTGTGTAGAGATTAAATTGTTGTCCATCTGGAAAATTCTCCCATCTCTACAGAGGAACTCTAGAGCTCTGTCAGAGTGACCATTAGGTTCTTGGTCACCTCGCTGACCAAGGCCCTTCTCCCCAGATTGCTCAGTTTGGCTGGGCGGGCAGCTCTACATTTACATTTACATTTAAGTCATTTAGCAGACGCTCTTATCCAGAGCGACTTACAAATTGGAAAATTCATACATATTCATCCTGGTCCCCCCGTGGGAAATGAACCCACAACCCTGGCGTTGCAAGCGCCATGCTCTACCAACTGAGCCACACGGCTCTAGGAAGAGTCTTGATGGTTGCAAACGTTGTCCATTTAGGAATGATGAAGGCCACTGTGTTCTTGGGGACCTTCATGGCTGCAGACATTTTTTCAATGACCTTTCCACAGATCTGTGCCTCGACACAATCTTGTCTTGGAGCTCTACAGACAATTCCTTCGACCTCATGGCTTGGTTTTTGCTCTGACATGCACTGTCAGCTGTGGGACCTTATATAGACAGGTATGTGCCTTTCTTAATCATGTCCAATCAATTGAATTTACCACAGGTGGACTCCAATCAAGTTTTAGAACCATCTCAAGGATGATCAATGGAAACAAGATAAACCTGAATTCAATTTCGAGTCTCATAGGAAAGGGTCTGAATACTAATGTAAATAAGTTATATTTGTTTTTTATGGGGTATTGTCTGTAGATTGCTAAAAAATGTATACTTAATCAACTTTAAAATAAGGCTGTAACTTAACAAAATGTGGAAAAAGTCAAGGGGTCTGAATACTTTCTGAAGGCACTGTACTTTACGTCCTCCTTCACCATTGCGGTTCGGGCCATGTTTTAGAACTTTCCAGAGGGCCTGCAACACATCAACCTCCTGAGTTTATGGCTTTTCATGACACGTACTGTAAGTATAAAAAGATAATACAATAAATTAACATTTGGCATAATGTGGGCATGCAGGACACGACAGAACAGTAACACACAGTAACACAAAACTGTCAGAATCTACGAAAAAATTATCTTTGTCTATGTCAATGTCTCAACTCCTCACTTATTTCTTATTTAACTACAATGGAGCACACACGAGTGGTAGCAAAGGCAATCTGAAACATTTTCAGAAAGAGGATATCAAAATTAACAGTAGTTGAATAATGACAATTTTGAACTCATCTCTAAATGGAACTCATCTCTAAATGGTAAAGTTTTGCTTAATCTTAATTGCAATGTTCAAACAATTTTTTATAAACACACCGCTCCATAATCCTTAAGACATTTTTCTAGACAGAGGTTCCCCAATTGATGACAGCTTGGCAGTCTTAAAAAAACAAAGGTGAATGCAACAATTAAAGTATAAAATAAAATAATAAAGAGACAATAAAATATTAACTTTTTCAAAAGTTGTGTGTCTTTCGTACCATTCCCGCACCAAACATAGTTAGAAAAGGGTGTAATTGGTAAATCTCTTCCTCTTCTCTGCAACTGTGCACATTTGTGAGTATGAGTGAGGGCCAGGGAGAATGAGCAAGAGAGAAATGGGATAAACTTTACATGACTCACCAAGGGAGGTCTCTGTTGAATCTGGACACAAGGATTTTGCACTTGAAAAAAAGGTGAGTTAAAATAGGATTTTATTTGCTTTACAAATGTATATTATTTGCACATTTGTGGCCTGCTGGAGGTCATTTTGCAGGGCGCTGGCAGTGCACCTCCTTGCACAAAGGCGGAGGTAGCGGTCCTGCTGCTGGGTTGTTGCCCTCCTACGGCCTCCTCCACGTCTCCTGATGTACTGGCCTGTCTCCTGGTAGCGCCTGCATGCTCTGGACACTACGCTGACAGACACAGCAAACCTTTTTGCCACAGTTCGCATTGATGTGCCATCCTGGATGAACTGCACTACCTGAGCCACTTGTGTGGGTTGTAGACTCCGTCTCATGCTACCACTAGTGTGAGAGCACCGCCAGCATTCAAAAGTGACCAAAACATCAGCCAGGAAGCATAGGAACTGAGAAGTGGTCTGTGGTCACCACCTGCAGAATCACTCCTGTTTTGGGGGGTGTCTTGCTAATTGCCTATAATTTCCACCTTTTGTCTATTCCATTTGCACAACAGCATGTGAAATTTATTGTCAATCAGTGTTGCTTCCTAAGTAGACAGTTTGATTTCACAGAAGTGTGATTGACTTGGAGTTACATTGTGTTGTTTAAGTGTTCCCTTTATTTTTTTGAGCAGTGTACATACTGTAGGTCTACGTGTTATGTATTAAACATCAACACAGCGTTCATTGGGACAGAAGAAAATGTGCAGCACAATAAACAGTGCAATTAGCTAACACAGACAACAGGTTACCATTAGAACCCAGCATACACAGCAAGCTATCACATACAGCATCATTAATTAAGCAACGATTATGTACTGCTGTTTTACTGCATTCTAATGGTAGTGAATTTTTGTTAGTGTGTCCTGTATTATTGTGCATGTTTATCTTACATGCTGGTAGCTTATAGCAAATATTATGGAAGTGAATGTTCACTTTTGAATTGGGTGGAGTGCAACTACAAAAACCACTACCATAGCCTGTTGTTTGTCAAACGTGCTAAGATGAATCATGCAAAACCTGCTGAAAAAGAACATTACTCCAATCTGAATAATTGTAATCGTTCTAGTGTCTTATATCCAATGGGTGCATGGCCCACAAACACTATACACGTTTATAAAGATTGCTGTCTATTAATTGAGTAGCATTTAGATAACTGGTCATTAGTTCAATCAGATTTCAAACAAAAATCAGATATCAACAAAAGTAAGACTTACTATATATCATCAAAAATACAACTTATTCCCAACCAGATTTCAACCAGAAAAAGACGTCTTTATAACGTCGTATGCCCACCGGGTGAAGATATGATCATGACTCCCTCAACTCACATAAATGAAGGGTTGTATAATAGGCCGAGCCTGTGCCTCATAGCCAAATGTATATGAAACAAAGGGATAGTATTTTGAATATTGCCAAGGCTACTGTGAATGTTTTTTGTTGTTGTTTTTTTACGTGTGGCATCTAAAAGTGCAGAAGTTCATACAACAATTTTCTGAGTCCATTGATTTAGTGTCACGTCAGTAGCCTGAAAGGTTAGAGCTCCTTACAATAGGCTGCCTTCTCTCCTTAAGCTCCTGGCAGCATCCAACTCAGCTACCCACTCTGTACATGGGAGGGAGCTAGTTCATAAATAATGGAAGTGTTGACTCTTTTGTGTTCCTGTTGTTTCAGGTGCGTTCTTTTTTTTGTAACTAACTTATTATTTATACTTTTTCTTTAAACTTTTTTTTTCAAGGGGGGGGTTTACTGGTACAAAAAAAACAATCAAAGACCTGCATACAAAGATAACCCCTCTCCCATTCCCCTGTTCAAGTACAGAATGTTGACTTCAGGTCTCACAATGCATTATGTAGCTCAATTCTCAAGTATTGCTAAAAAAGTCAGATAGGAAAACTGTCATTGGAATGATTCTATTTTCTTTTACAGTATTGTCAGAGAGCTTCCAACTGTTGTATGTCTTTGTACAGAATATATTTTCCGTCTGGGCATTTCGAAAGCAAGACGTTTTTCCTTTTATACTACTATTTTCGATTAATATTTTTTTTTTAATGAGGGAACTATTTCCCTTTACAACTTGCCCAGACAATATTTACACATAATCACAGTCAGACAGCGTGACTTTTAATTTGAAAGGATAATTCCACAAGCTATGCATGTAGGAGGCACACCTGTAATGGATTGTGTATTACCATACTACAACACTATAGGGACCCAGAGGGGAATTCTGTGAAGAAATGAAGGGATGGTTTGTGAGTACAGTATACAGAAATACTACACTGTAAAAAAAAATCATGTTGTTTTTACAGTAACTTACTTGCAGACTATTACCTGTAAAAAAGATAGAGTAAACTACTGTAAATTCCAAACAAACTTTGCTTAACAGTACATTACCATACACTTTCGAGTAATGTACTGTTAGTTGCTGCCAGTGAAGTAATGTAAAAACATTTTTTATAGTGTATCTTTTGCTATGGGATGGGATGGGAGCTATCTGCCACCTTTTCCTCATTAAAATATTGCTGGGAAGGTTTCTGTAACAAGTTCTAAAATGGCAGACAGTGTTGCTTAATTTGGGGCCATTTCGGAACTGTCTGCATATTTTGATGATTTTCTAGCATAGGCTCCAAATGGCCCCTCTGAAGAGGGCTTTGTGAGTGCCTGTGGCATGTATAGTGTTAGGGATTTGCCACGGAAGGTGGTTTTTCATGTAACCCAGTCATTTCAGGCCATTTGCTGGTTATTTAGCCCCCACAGTGTTTCTTCAGCTCAAGTGGACTGATGCACTCCTCTTGTCAACATGAGAGCTTTAGTGGCCATTTGCTGTGTTTTTGGTCAGTTCATTGTGTCTTGACTGATCTGAGGAGGGAAATGGGGTGTAACGAGAGCCTCAGCCCTGAAATGGGGCATTAATAAGGTCTGAAGAGTGTGTGTGTGTGTGTGTGTGTGTGTGTGTGTGTGTGTGTGTGTGTGTGTGTGTGTGTGTGTGTGTGTGTGTGTGTGTGTGTGTGTGTGTGTGTGTGTGCGTGCGTGCGTGTACCCAGTGGAGGGACGTTGGAGCACCCCATCTAGTATACAGAGTCACAGAGCTCTCCTGTGGCACCTGACCAACCCTCTGGTCTGATGACTCAGGTTCTCACCTCAGAGGGCACCCAGTCCTTTCACACTTTTTCTGTCCATTTCCTGGGGAAACAAAAACAAAACACATGAAAAGTGGAGCACACAGTACGTGCCAGAAAAAGCAAGACAAAGCTAAACAGCCGTAACGGACTTTTCTCTGTGTTCCTGTGATGAGTGCAGTTTGTGCTTGCTGCTCACCCCCTCCCAACTAGGGTCCTGTGGCAGGGTCAAAACTCCACTTCCCACCTCTCCACATCTGCTGGAGTGAAAGGACCTCTCAGTCAATCGATCAGAGTCCTGCTGCTCTAAAGGTGAGAGAGAGCTGGGCCACAGAAGCGCTCACACATTCCAATTCAGCCCACTTAGGCTCTGTGTTTGCACATAGACACCTGTCCTTCCTCTCAGGAGGGTGGCTTTTAAAGCCAGAGCAAAGTGAAAAAATAATGGATTCATATACTGTCGAGAATAAACAGCTCAAACGCCCCACTGAAAAGAATGGCGTTGAAATGTATAGCGGCCGTTGTACGAGCTCTCTGACCAATTCTGCTATTTTGTGTGTATTTTTGCGCTGATCTTGGCTTTTTGGTACATAATGTTTCCGCCATCGTTTCCTAGGATCGAAAATAGCTTTTGGACATCGGAACGGCAATCACTAACCTCGATTTCAATGAAAATGTCTACTTCAGTGAGTCGGAGGCGCAGGACATACTGCTCACCCCGGACCAGGCCCTTATCCTCGAAACTCGGAAGAGAAAGAGACAGCGATTTAGAGGCCGGCATGCGGGCACCCTGATGAAACTACAGTGGCAAGGAAGTAAACCGCCTCTACCCTTTTTTGTATTGGTGAATGTACAATGACTGGAGAACAAACTGTATGAGCTCCGTTCGAGACTGTCCTATCAATGGAACCTGAAGAACTGTAATATCCTATGTTTGTCGGAAACTTGGCTAAACAAGGACATGGATAATATTCTAGCTGTTTTTTCTATACATTGGCAGGACAAAATGGGAGCGTCGGGTAAGCTCAAGGGGTGTGTGTGTCTCTGTTAATAACAGCTGATGCGTGATCTCTAATATTAATTTGTTGGATGCAAATTTGTTGGATGCATTTGCTGTTTTTTTTGGTTGTGTTTCAGATTACTTTGTGCCCAATATAAATGAATGGTAAATAATGTAAATTAATTTGGATGCTACCATGATTACGGATAATCCTACATTAATTGAGAATAATGATGAGTGAGAAAGTTACAGACTCACAAATATCATTATCTACTATTCATTCAGGATTGTCCGTAATCATGGTAGCATCCACATTAATGTAGAAGTGTTGAGACACATATTCTATTCTTATTTACAATAAAAGTGACTCCAAAATGACACAATGCATTCTTTGCCATTAATTTCTACTGGGCACAAAATAATCTAAAACACAAGTTTGTAGAGTCACAAGCTTGATGTGGCCATTGCGTGCTATGAATATGGGACCAAATACTTAACTTTTTACTACTTAAATGTACATAAGTGAATTTGTCCCAATACTTTGGCCCCCTAAAACGGAGGGACTATGTACAAAAAGTGCTGTCATTTCTAAACGGTTCACCCGATATGGATGAAAATACCCCCACATTAAAGCTGACAGTCGTCATGTTCATTGCATCGTTTTAAATTCCAAAGTTATCGTTACTCATTGTGTATCTATTATTACGTGTTTTCCTTTTCTATAATTTCTCTAGTTTCTTTCTCTCTGCATTGTTGGGAAGGGCCCTTAAGTAAGCATTTCACTGTTAGTCCACACCTGTTGTTTACGAAGCTAGCACAGACTGGAATATGTTCCAGGACTCATCCAATGGCATTGAGGAGTTTAACCACATCAGTCACCAACGTCGTCCCCACAGTGACAGTACGTTTTGACCACAGTGAAGTGGTTTTGACCACTTGGACAAAAGGAACACCTACATGATAATGCTGTTCAACACCATAGTGCCCTCCAAGCTCATCACTAAGCTAAGGACCCTGGGACTGAACTTCCTTTGCAACCGGATCCTGAACTTCCTGACAGGGGTGAGGGTAGGCAACAACACCCGCCACGCTGACCCTCAATACGGGGACCCTCAGGAGTGCTTTTGTCCTTTCCTGTACTCCCTGTTCACCCACAACCGCGCACGACTCCCAACACCATCATTACATTTGCTGATAACACAACAGCGGCAGGCCTGATCACAGACGACGATGAGCCTATAGGGAGGACGATGACGACGATGAGCCTATAGGGAGGAGGTCAGAGACCTGACAGTGTGGTGCCAGACCAACATCCTCTCCCTCAATGTTAACAAGACAAAGGAGCTGATCGTGGACTCCAGGAAATGGAGGGCCTAGCACTCTCCCATTCACATCAACAGGGCTGTAATGGATCGGGTCGAGAGCTTCCAGTTCCTCAGTGTCCACATCACTAAGGATATATCATTGTACAAACATACCAACACAGTCGCGAAGGGGGCACAATAATGCCTCTTCCCTCTCAGGAGGCTGAAAAGATTTGGCATGGCTGGAGTGGTGTAAAGCTCACTGGCCCCTTAGTTCCAGTGAAGGGAAATCTTTCCGCTAACTTTGTGGCAAGAGTTTGGGGGAAGACCCTTTCCTGTTTCAGCATGACAATGCCCCCATGCACAGAGCAAGGTCCAAACAGAAATCGATAAGTGTGGAAGAACTTGACTGGCCTGCACAGAGCCCTGACCTCAACCCAATCAAACACCTTTGGGATGAATTGGAACTCCGACTGCGAGCCAGGCCTAATCGCCCAACATCAGTGCCCGACCTCACTAATGCTCTTGTGGATGAATGGAAGCAAGTCACCACAGCAATGTTTCAACATCTAGTGGAATGCTTCCCAGAAGAGTGGAGGCTGTTATAGCAGCAAACAGGGGACCAACTCCATATTAATGCCCATGATTTTGGAATGAGATGTTCGACAAGCATTTGTCCCACATACTTTTGGTAATGTATTGTAGTTAGTCAAATAGCTACCCGTACTATCTGCATTGAGCCTTTTTGCACAAACTTTTTTGACTCATCACATATGCTGCTGCTATTGTTCATTATCTGTCACTTTAATCCTAGTTGTACATACATTGAACTCCAAAAGTATTGGGACAGTAACACATTTATGGCAGAGGGTAGTGTATGTGGCCCAGTACATCACTGGGGCTGAGCTTCCTGCCATCCAGGACCACCAACAACAAAATTCACTCTCCCAATACTTTTGGAGCTTACTGTATCTACCTCAAGTACCTTTTACCCCTGCACATCGACTCGGCACTGGTCCCCCTTGTATATAGCCAAGTTATTATTACTCATTTTGTATCTATTATTACGTGTTTTCCATAATTTCTCTATTTTCTTTCTCTCTGGAAGTAAACATTTCACTGTTAGTCCACACCTGCTTTTTTACAAAGCATGTGACTAATACATTTTGATTTGATTTGATTGAAGTTTTGCCTCGTTTATATCTCTTAAAGAAAGTTTTGCCCTCTATTTTTGCCCATTAAGAAACCAAACCCAAGTTTGAGTCCCACCAGGGGAAACTAGTAGAGAGCAGGTTCTGTGTTTACTCTCCCCAGCTCACAGGCTTGGCCCTTGAGGGCATCCAAGTCCCCTATGAGATCTGCGGTAAGTAACTAATTATTGCTTTTGATGTAAACCAATTTGAGGAGGACCCCTGGATCCTAGGGGTGGGCTAAAGTGGAGCCGTAAGATCTGTCTGCCCCAGGAGAGCAGAGCTGGGGAGAGCCCGCTCCATTTGCATTACGGTAAAATCTAATCTAATAGTGGAGTTTATCATTTTTCTAAATGTATGATAATGACTTTCCCAAATACACTCCTGATCAGGCCTGGTCTCTGTGCCCTGAAGTGAGAGAGTGGGAGGTAGTGTTTCTCACTGAGCATAGGGACTCTCGGAGAGCAGCCAGGAAGCTTTTCCCAAATTTTTTTTCACGCCAAACTGGTGCTTCAGCTGTGACCCCTGGCAAGAAGACACAAAGATGGCAGCCAGGTGAACCAAGTGGAGGGGAAAAACAGATGCCCTCCCACACAACCATTCAGCCATGCTGCATAAATGTGGGGAAATTATGAAAACTAAATACAGTCAGGCTCTAACAAGGGCTGTGATCAGCATCACAATGCTGATCACAGCCCCTGCCAATGCCACCCCTACTTGCTTCCTGCCCCTGTCTTTCTCAATTGATTGTGTTATCAATGTTTATTCAACCTGTATTCCCTTTTCTTGCATTGTTTTGTTGGGCTATTCTTGCAATATTTTGTTGACACACGTGAAATGCACTTAACAAATAAACTTGATTTGATTTGAGATAATTGACCTGATAAGCTAAGTAGAAGCACACATGGAGCTGTCCAGTTATGATGCTCTTCAGCCTCCTGGTAGACAGTGTAACGTGGGGATGTGAGACCAGAGGAGGTGGTTTCCTTGAGGGGGCCAATGAAGGGTAAGGGGGTAGTGTAGTGGGTAGTGTATGTAGGCTGTAGTGTGATGCAGGACTTGGCTGGGGCCGCTGCAGACGCTGGGAGTAGAGCAGGATGAATAATGCACAGCCACGTCACCCCTGTCGTCATGCACCTCAGTGCTCCGCCACGGGCTAAAGGCATGTGCTATGTGTGTGCGTGTAGTTTTTGTGCAGTGTGTGTGTGTGTGTGTGTGTGTGTCTGTGTGTGTGCAGGGTGAAGCGCTCATAGCTTGCCGTTACAGTTTAACTCCTCCATGTTCCCAGCTCCAGAGCACTGAGAGTTGATGTGACATGACAGCACACGAGAACCTGCTAGAGTCAGAGGGACTTAAGCAGTAAATTGGGATTTGTTAACTGTCATTAGCCATAATTTAGATGGTAGCAATGGTCTAAAACCTAAATGGTGGATACTACTACTATTATGATACTACTGCTACCTCTTCTACCATTTGTAATGGATGATAGCATAGGTGTAAGCATTCTATAATTTTTTGTTAGTAGCACAAATATTGGTGCCGGTAATTTGTAATATGATCAGAATTGTTTCTTCATCATCATTTTCTTCTGCATTTAGATTGCAGATTTCTTCTTATTCATGCGTGAATACCAGACAGTCTTTAATAACCCAAGCCTTGGGATTTCCCCCAGCTTGGAGACAGGCCCCAGTAGAGCTGCTGCAGTCAAGTCTAGTTACCATTTACCTCACAATGTGACTGACACATTTTACTAAAGGGTGGTGATACACTGGGCATTGTCTCAAACGGCGCTCGATTTTTGATGAGCGCCAAGGAGAACTCCGACTTGTGTTCTTAAATCACAGCAACGTCCCACTGTCACACCACAAAGTCCACAAATCACAGCAGGCGGACCTGCTGGCTAATCATATCCACTGAAATAGTCATAAGCAGCTGACTACAAATTCCCCAAAAGCCTTACTGGAGGTGAAATGAGATCATTAATGTCAGCGGTAGCTCGCATGGAAGTAAACCACACAGTGATGGAAGGTTTAGTCTGTTGACTGACTGCCGGCATAACTCTACTTTGTGCCCATATGTTCTCTACTTTTGACAGCTTGGGCTGAAATAATAGGCCGTTTGTTTTCCAGAGTACACCTCTATATAATCGGGGACCTTCCAATGGCTCCTATTTGGGAAATGTGCTGAACCTCATTAAACGCTCTTCCTCTACCATCGTCTCTCAGTCTATGTATATCCATGCCTTATCTGTGGTATTTTGCCACCCTGTAGACCCATCAGTAAATTAATAGGGTAATAAATAATGTGGTGATGACATATTGTGATGCATCAGGTATATATTGTCTATAACTGAAGAAAAAAAACATTGTTCTGCATAGTATTAAGTCATAACATTGCTTCCCATTGCAATGCATCCTATTTCAGCATTGAAACTTGGCTGCAGGGTCCCTGAGTGGGTTAGTGATTTGACTCACACTGGGACAAGTCCCTGCGGGGGGATCTGCATGACGGATGCCTTGCCATAAACTCTGGGAAAGAAACAACAAAATAAACATGAAAAAAACTTAGTTGGAAAAACAGGATGATAAATGAGTGACTCCACATTAAAAATACATGGCAAGGCTGATTTCATAGATCACCTCTTTCTGCTTGATCTGCTGAGCTTATTATGGTAGGGTTCTTAAGCAGGGGATTTTCAAAGGCTTTGTTAAATGGATATCCTGGCCACGTGTGAAATGTGTTCTCAACACCTGGAAGAGTTTAATCACATACAGAAAGCATGGAAATTGGAGGCAAAGTTGCGACCATTTTCTGTTCCCATTTTTAGGAAAAGGCAGGACAATTGATTGAGAATCAATTGTCTCGAAGGAAAACATGCAAATACAGTGTAGTATTGGATTGCATTTTTGTTTCACTTGATTGAAATTGCATCAGGGTGACACTTCTGTTATGCTGAAGGTATGAGAAAGATATTACAGGGTGTTAAGGTAGCTACTGTAGGTTTTTATCCAGTGGTATGTGTATGTTACATTACCACCCCAGAGAGATTTAGCTTTGGGAGAGACCTCACTAAACTCCTCTCAGCATAGGCCTGTTTGAGTTAGATTGTTGTAGAGATTAAAGGCCACAATCAAATCTCATCCTCTGTGCACACTCATTCACTTAATCTCCCTCACACCGCTCACACCGTGCAGCACAATAATGTTACCAAATCCTGTTTTGCTCTGACCAGCCAGCAATCATCGCTCGAGCCAAACCTAGCCCCTCCTGGACTCTGAATAAAAGAGTTCAGATTAGAGCCAACGCCTTGGATTTTATTTGCCTGTCTGCAGTCTAAATATTTGGCTGGTGTGTCAGAGATGACAAGGCTTGTGGCGAGGCTCATGTGCAGTTTTTCTTAGTCGCCCCATTGTAAAAACCTCACAGTAGTTTTATAGTCTCATTAACAATACAGTACACAATCAATGCTGGAGGTTTTTCATTTCATTCTGTTTATCTGTTTGCCTAATTATTCCAGAACGCAGAGTGCTTTGCATTTGTTTGCATGCATATCATTTGTACGCCTCTGTCAATAGATGTGATTTGTTTTAAAAGATGGTTTTGTTGCGAGGGTTGAAGTGAGAGTGATGCCAATAATTAATATGTTTGGCTATAGACAAAATAGAAATGACTGCAAATATTACCATTGGGCACACAAGGACATCTAATCTGTCGTGACTGGGATGGTTTGAAACTCAGAGGACTGCCAAACTCCTCCAACGCAGAGCTTTTAATTTATATTTAGTATGGGATATATATAGTTCTGTTCCAAACCATGTATACGCACGCACGCACGCACGCACGCACGCACACACACACACACACACACACACACTAGTTTACTTAGGTCTACAGGAGGACCAATAAACCATTGGGTCTGCTTAAGCAACTTAAGTGCTTCTTTCAACATGTCCACAGCTACAGCTCCTATACAAAAATGCATGTGCTTAGTGTCTTAGGATTGTTAGGATCACTTCATCTCCTCGTGGTGTCAACCTACTTCACCCCTGTGCCACTCATTTAAAAGTCACATAGTACACGATTACTACACTAGTCTCCACTCCGGATGCTGATGTCTCTATGTCTTGGTCTGTCTCTCAATGATGTGCCTGTTCTGCTTCTGTCTGTGACTCTGTGAATCTGTGTCTATGGGTCTGTGTGTGGCGGACCCGGTACAGTAATATTGAGGACAAGCGTCCCATTGTGGGAGGATATAAACCTGCTTTGTGTTGCGCTTGGAGATCTGGCGCAGGGTTCATGTGCTGGACCAAATGAATGGTTGATCTGAATCTGCCTTACACTGGCTTCCCTGGGAGAAAAAGAGAGATAGAGAGGGAGAGCCAGTCTCTTCTAGTTATAAACCAATCTCCCATTCCTCCTTGTTTTCTATAGAGGAGGATACAAATATACGTAGTTACAGTTGAAGTCGGAAGTTTACATACACCTTAGCCAAATATATTTAAACTCAGTTTTTCACAATTCCTGACATTTAATTCTAGTACAAATTCCCTGTCTTAGGTCAGTTAGGATCACCACTTTATTTTAAGAATGTGAAATGTCAGAATAATAGTAGAGAGAATGATTTATTTAATCTTTTATTTCTTTCATCACATTCCCAGAAGTTTACATACACTCAATTAGTATTTAGTAGCATTCCCTTTAAGTTGTTTAACTTGGGTCAAATGTTCCGGGTAGCCTTCCACAGGCTTCCCACAATAAGTTGGGTGAATTTTGGCCCATTCCTCCTGACAGAGCTGGTGTAACTGAGTCATGTTTGCAGGCCTCCTTGCTCGCACACGCTTTTTCAGTTCTGCCCACAAATGTTCTATAGGATTGAGGTTAGTGCTTTGTTATGGCCACTCCAATACCTTGACTTTGTTGTCCTTAAGCCATTTTGCCACAACTTTGGAAGTATGCTTGGGGTCATTGTCCATTTGGAAGACCCATTTGCGACCAAGCTTTAACTTCCTGACTGATGTCTTGAGATGTTGCTTCAATATATCCATATCATTTTCCTACCTCATGATGCCATCTATTTTGTGAAGTGCACCAGTCCCTCCTGCAGCAAAGCACCCCCACAACATGATGCTGCCACCCCCGTGCTTTAAGGTTAGGATGGTGTTCTTCGGCTTGCAAGCCTCCCCTTTTTTCCTCCAAACATAACGATGGTTATTATGGCCAAACAGTTCTATTTTTGTTTTATCAGACCAGAGGACATTTCTCCAAAAAGTATGTGCAGTTGCAAACTGTAGTCTGGCTTTTTTTTATGGCGGTTTTGGAGCAGTGGCTTCTTCTTTGCTGAGCGGCCTTTCAGGTTATGTTGATATAGAACTCGTTTTACTGTGGATATAGATACTTTTGTACCTGTTTCCTCCAGCATCTTCACAAGGTCCTTTGCTGTTGTTCTGGGATTGATTTGCACTTCTCGCAGCAACGTACGTTCATCTCTTGGAGACGGAGATGTGTCTCCTTCCTGAGTGGTATGACGGCTGCGTGGTCCCATGTTGTTTATACTTGCGTACTATTGTTTGTACAGTTCTACAATTTTTCTTTCTGAGGTTTTGGCTGATTTATTTGATTTTCCCATGATGTCAAAAAAAGATGCACTGAGTTTGAAGGTAGGCCTTGAAATACATCTACAGGTACACCTCCAATTGATTCAAATGATGTCAATTAGCCTATCAGAAGCTTCTAAAGCCATGATATCATTTTCTGGAATTTTCCAAGCTGTTTAAAAGCACAGTCAACTTAGTGTATGTAAACTTCTGACCCACTGGAATTGTGATACAGTGAATTATAAGTGAAATAATCTGTCTGTAAACAATTGTTGGAAAAATTACTTGTGTCATTCACAAAGTAGATACCCTAATCGACTTGCCAAAACTATAGTTTGTTAACAAGACATTTGTGGAGTGGTTGAAAACGTATTTTAATGACTCCAACCTAAGTGTATGTAAACTTCCCACTTCAACTGTACATGTTTTATGTACCGTACTGTATGGTTGAAAAGTCTCTCCTCAATCAATTTGGACGTAGTCAGTTAAAGGGGCAATCTGCAGTTGCTACATCCATTTTTGGACTTATAAATTAACGATAAATACCCATTGATTCTTGGGGCATATAAGAGCATTCTTGGAGCATCAACTGTTGTACCCCATCAGAACAAGAAATATTAGCTTGTTTTACTCCAGTGTTTGTAAACAAAGTAAATGTAAACAATCACTGTACTGTATAGCATGGATCAACAACTATATTCAGCCGTGGCCTGAAACTTGTCTTGAGCGGATGGTCAGGGAGCTGGAACATAATTACAAATAATTTGAATGCAAATTAACCGCAAGAAGCCCCAACAAATATAATTTTTGACTAAAACATAATCATTTCAAACGTTGCTTACATTTGTAAACAATCACATATAACTCACTAGTGTGCGTGGGAATACTTTGGAACAGATATCCAAAATTAAAGTCACTTGGAGCTGATTTGCTGGTGTTTTTACAGTTTTATGTCCAACAACAACAACAACAACAAAATATATATATTTTACCTCAAAGCTCTGCTTTCAGCTTTATTTGTTATTCATCTGAGCATATTTCCTTCATTATCATCTCTCCTTGTTTAAAGTGTGCTCTAGTCATATGAATGTGGATGCCCAATTTTTTTCTGTTTCCATAGAAATACTGTCAAAATCTGAATAGTGTATTTTTGTCCCCCACCATGTGTCTGCTCCTGCTCTGGCTGAGAAGTGTCTATGAGATGTGTCATTACATTATAAACAAATAGGATTTATTTCTCTCTATGAAACATGATCTTCTCAATTCTCCCTCCCAGGTCTGGAGGAGGAGGAGGGATCCCATAACTAGTACAGTACCTAGTCACTCAGTCAGTCTGCTTGCACATGATTGATGAAGTGTCACTAGGCAGACTGTGATTGCCCTGTGCTCTGCTTGATGGGAACATCCAGATTGTAACAGCCAATAAAGCCCTGCTCTGTTCATATTTCTTCCCTTCACCTTAGCACTAATGAATTATTTTTTATTTCCTGCAGGATATAGACCTACGCACTGACTGGAGTTGATTTATCTGTGGAAGACCTGCTGCAAATGGCTGCCCTGCCTGTGTCGCCAGGATGGAAAACAGGATTGTCAATAGGATGCGGCCTGAAAAATATCGGCAAGTGAAGATGTCGCCTCCGCCAGTGTGAAATCAATGGGGAGTACTTGCCATGCGAAGAGCCTTTGGAAGTTTTGACAGCAGCGTGTGTGGGAGGCCTGATACTTTGCCTTTGATTGCACCCCTTCCTGTGAGTGGATCTAAAGTGGATTGTTGCTGCTAGCGCTGTGGTGTGATTAGCCCCTTTAGTGTGTGTGTGTGTCTACTGGTGTGGCAGAGGGAGCATGCCCCTGCAGAGACCTGGCTGTCTGAAGCTGTACCCTGCCTGGAGGGCCATGCAGCCCCGGCTGGGCGTAGGCCTGGGTCTGGGCCTGGACCTCACCTTCCTGCTGTGGATACTGAGCCTAGCACAGCAGGCCCTGGTCACGGCCTCTCAGAAACTGGACGAGACGGACCCCGTGGTCACCACAGTCTACGGCAAACTGAGGGGCGTCAAGAAGGAGCTCAACAATGAGATCCTGGGACCCGTCATCCAGTTCCTGGGGGTGCCTTATGCCGCACCTCCCACGGGCGAGAGGCGCTTCCAGCCCCCAGAGCCACCCATCTTTTGGCCGGAGGTCCGCAACGCTACGCAGTTCGCCCCGGTCTGCCCCCAGACCATCGTGGAGGGGCGTCTGCCGGACGTCATGCTGCCTGTGTGGTTTACTAACAACCTGGAGATAGTGTCTTCTTACGTACAGGACCAGAGCGAGGACTGCCTTTTCTTAAACATATATGTTCCCACTGAGGATGGTGAGTTAATAGCCAGACCAAAAGGGAAAACAGACCTAAACCAACAACCTCTTTTAAAATATATTCCTGTCTGTTTGCTGACAACAGAGTGAGAAAAGCATGACCTTTGCATGCTTACGTGCATGACACTGCTTTTATGTATGTGAGTGTGTACGTGTGTGTGCCTAAATGTATGTGTGCCTCTGTATGTGTCTGAGTGTATGTGTGTGTGTATGTGTGTGTGCCTCCATGCGTGCACCGCTGTATGTGTGTGTGTGTGTGTGTGTGTGTGTGTGTGTGTGTGTGTGTGTGTGTGTGTGTGTGTGTGTGTGTGAGTGTGCGGCTGTTCATCAGTCTCCTGATCCCTCCACACACATGCACATCGTCCTGTCCACCACAGCATGTCCATTCAGGTGAGACTGGTTCCTCCCTTCTTCCTCCTCCTCATCCTCTTCCCCTCTTCCTCCTCCCCCTCCTTCTCACTCCTGACTGACAGCGGCTCATCATCTGTGCAATGTGTGTAGGCACAATGAATAGAGCTCTTCTAGGAAGAAGCTCATGTAAATAATGATTATTGATTGATTCACTGACTGATTGATTCATGAACTAAGCCAATAAGAGCAACTCTCTTTGTTAACTCATTTTTCCTTCGTCTGCACTCAGATAGTGGTGTTGCATGCTCCAACTGTCCTTATCGGAGCTCCATGTTATTTTTTAGTCTTCTATTCATTTTACAGTAAAAAGAATATCGAAGGAATGTGCCAGGAAACCGGGCAAGAAAATATGTAGACAAGGAGGTATGTATGCACTGGAATAAATAACACAGAAAACAGAGAAGGGTCCCAAAAAAGCCAGCTGCATGGGGCCACAGAGAGAGGAGTCTCTCCTCCCCAGGCAGCACACTACCGAGAGGAGAGGAGATGGAGCACTCTGATTGGCTGCCAGGTCCTAGGTCAGAGAGTCTCCTGTAATTGATGACATGTGTGAGGAGTTAACTGTGGGGAGACGACGTCCACTCTTAAATTAGATGGGCGCACGGTGAACTTGCAGAGTCTAATCTCAATTAAAAGGGATGGTATCCCTGTTCCATTGGCTTGATCTGGCTGTATCGATCATGGCTTCATCAAGATAATGTCTTCTAGGCTCCCTCCCTCCCTCCCCACTCCTCCCTCTCTCTCTCCTTCCTTCTCTCCCTCTTCTGCTGGCTGGCAGAGTGGCAGTTCATTGTGCCTCTCAGGGCCGGTGACAGTGCCCTTGATAAGGCGTGTGGTGTTAATGCAGCCACTCTGGCAGGCAGGGAGCACTCGTTAAACATCCTCTCTCTGTGTCCTCTCCCTCCTCTCTTCTGAGTGACACACACACAGGGCAGGGCAACCCCTCTCCAACCCTCCTCCCCTTCGTTGATCTAGTCACACATATGGTATTTTTGTAAACATATAGCTCCAATCTCTTTAAGAGGTGTATATACTTAATTTACCCTTACTAACTAATCCTGTCATAACATGCCCCCTCTCTCCCTGTTCCTCCTTGCCTTATCATTTGACCTCCCTTCCTGTCAGTCAGAGCTACCATGTTGACCCCCACCCTCCCACTTAACAGAGAAATGAGAGTATGACAGATTTCACATGACCCCCCCCCCCCCCCCCATATGATACAAGTGCAGGCCACGAAGTGGCTGATAACACCTTTTAATATTTTATCTTTGTAATGCTCACTTTATGATGTAAAAAATTGCAATGAATATGTTACTGTGTTTTGCCACATTGTCTATCCAAGTGTTCTTATTGCCTACAAATACATTTAGACCTCAGTGACATCAGTAATGCAGTAAAGAGTCATGTTTTGTGCCTCTCTTTTGTATGTTTGTTAGTAGGCTATTTATCATAATTCCAGCCCACATTGTTAATAGGATTTCAACTTTACAGATGAGAATTTCTCAGTCACATTGATTGTTACAGAGGAGAGCTAGTTCACCCTCTATATCCTCTGTAATACTGCAGATCTTTTCAGTTATGGTTGGTATTCATTCAATATTCTGTTCCTTAGGGCACATTTGAAGCTGAGTGTTTGGTGGTAATTCAAGTTAAACTGTGATAATGTGGTCCTTCTACATGAGTGCATCTTTTGATCCATTGATATTCAAACATAGAAGATATGCCACTCTGCATGAATGTCTTTGATGTGGCAGTAATTTGCAGCAGCATTTTGACTTAACATAGTGTTATGCAATATTATGATTTGGCAGCTCTCATCTGTCAGAATAGGACATGAACACATACTACCCATCCAGTAAGATATTAGTTAGGTTGTTTTCGGAATTTGCGTCAACATTGAGGGTACACTCTTCGAAAGAAAAGGTGCTATATAGAATTGAAAATAGTTATTTGGTTGTTCCCATAGGAGAACCCTCTTGGTTCCAGGTAAAAGTCTTTTAGGTTCCATACAGAACCGTTTCCACAGAGGGGAACCCTTTTGGAACCCTTTTTCGAAGAGTGTACTTTTTCGAAGAGCTGATTTTGAATGAATCTGTGTAGTTGGGGAAAGTTGGTGAAGCTTAAATGAAGCTCTTTCTGCCAGCTCTACAATCGGTTGGGCATGGTTTCTATGAGCTGCTGTTCATGTGTTACAATAACACACAGCAGTCCTTGGAAATAATCCTTGATACAGAAAAAGGATCTTTTGTTGCTGAGAATTTTCCTGCAAAGCAGGAAATGCTAACTTCTGCTGCATTTGAGTTTTAAAAAAGCTTCTAAAGTTAGTAACTTCCACATTTAAATTTTAGACTTGATTTGCCCTCGTGAAAAATGTATCAACCCCTACTAAAAATGTCCATTAATTATAATCAACATAATAATTCACATTTCCTGTTGCTGCAGGATTATTTTCCCACTGTAGCAAACTGTCTCAAATTAAGATCCTACATCTGTAGTAGGTCTGCAGTACTCCAAATAACTGAAACCCAGTGTAGTTAGTAGTGTTATGATGATGGCAGTTTTACACATAGGATTGGTCGCTCCAGCGGGGTACATAGTTGCCCTTAGCACTATTTGGTACTTCTCAGTTGACACAGAACCCCCCTCCCCCACCTCCCTCAGTCCTCTTTCCATTTATGAGGCCTCGTCCCAGTTTTGTAATGGTTGAAGGGGGCTCCTGGGGGAGGTGCAGGGCCTCACACGGAGGCAGGAATAGATTTTTACAGCTTCAATACATTTCCAGCATTCTCCCCACTGTGTCTCCGGAGAGAAGCTGTCTGTAAAACCTGGGCTAAATTTCTGTCTGTTTTTGAGGTGTGCTGTAACTTTGTTCATGTGGGCTGAAGTATGTGTGGGTGAGTGAATGTGTATGATTGTCGGTTTGTGTGTGTGTGTGTGGTTGGACATATTGGTGTTACCATGCATTTCAGCCTTTCTCTGTAAGAGAGAGAGAAAGCACCAGACTTGTGTGTATGTGTTTGTGCAGGACGTGGGTGTGCATGCGTAGACTTTTCTGAACACTTACAAACTGCCTCGCTCTCTCTCAGGAAATCAGGGATGAATTATTCTAGTGGCGATTGTAAAAATCACCTGTAGTTTGTGCTAAGTGTATTACATTTTAACAGAAATGTACAATGGTGGGCTCAGCATTTTGAAATGCAGCTTGCAGAATAAAAATCAGGCTGTGAGTGAAGGAATTATAGCTTGGTAGAGTGTGGAAAGACCCTATATGTTATTCATGTTGGATTGGAGTCTCTCGGAGGACTGCCGGCTATGATGTGTGTGCACATGGACTGCCGGCTATGATGTGTGTGCACATGGACTGCCGGGTATGATGTGTGTGCACATGGACTGCCGGGTATGATGTGTGTGCACATGGACTGCAGGGTATGATGTGTGTGCACATGGACTGCCGGGTATGATGTGTGTGCACATGGACTGCCGGGTATGATGTGTGTGCACATGGACTGCAGGGTATGATGTGTGTGCACATGGACTGCAGGGTATGATGTGTGTGCACATGGACTGCAGGGTATGATGTGTGTGCACATGGACTGCCGGGTATGATGTGTGTGCACATGGACTGCAGGGTATGATGTGTGTGCACATGGACTGCCGGGTATGATGTGTGTGCACATGGACTGCCGGGTATGATGTGTGTGCACATGGACTGCAGGGTATGATGTGTGTGCACATGGACTGCAGGGTATGATGTGTGTGCACATGGACTGCCGGCTATGATGTGTGTGCACATGGACTGTAGGGTATGATGTGTGTACACATGGTTTTATCCGCTGTGGTGTGTTATAAGTATGTGAGTCGTGGGGACTGCTCTGTAGATTTAACAAGGTGCCTCCAGACAATCTTTGTGGGAAATCGAATCTGTTAATTTTCAATTGATCGATTGTGATTTCAATACTGAGAGGCACTTTTCAATCTGAAAAAGTAATATCTCACTTGGTTCTGAAGGCTCCATGCTCTCTCCTGAGTTTCCATCAACTGAGGTATGAAAATGTTGATTGGAAATTCTCTCCTGCTCTTTTATGCTGCAGCAGGAAGAATGGTGGCTGAACATGTACTATTGTTGTAAGGCTGAGAGCTGCTAGGTACAGATGGTATTCCAAGGTGCCAGTGTTGATAACTACAGTTAACTATGAATGACAACTGTATTATGAGAAATATAGATGAGTATCTTATGTTTTGAATCTTTAATAAAGGGCATTAAACTGGAGAAAATAGGTTAGACTCATTATACAGCTCCTCATGTAGTAGAGAAACAATGGAAAACAACAAACCTAATATTGCTTTCTGTACTGTTCATTTCTCAGAAATTATATTTTGCTGCAGTATGAAATGAATTGCAAGCTCTCCTGGCATTTCAAATATGCTGTTGGAACAACACATATTGCTGCCCAGAAGTAACAGCTTTTTGCTGTAGTTTCAATTTCATATTTGCAGCCATTCTTTATGGGCATTTCCAAAAATGTCCTTACACTATGTAATGCATGAGGCCATTTGTTACAGTGATGATGGAGAACATTCAACAATCACATTGCAGTGAGTAAGTAGAGAGGGAAATGTTTGTTTTCCTTCTAGTAAGCAGTGTCAATAGTTATAGTGTTGATGCACAGACACGAAAGCACTGAATGCAAACCCTTGCACTTTTACACATGCTAACATGTTCAGAGCAGTAGGGTTTGATTCTGTCACTTTATTTTTTGTGATCTCATGGCCTATTCCTTGGAATTCAGAGCAGGGTTGAATAGAGGCTCTTTAAGAAAACACAGGCCCGGATGTGCAATGCTGCAGTGAAGGAGAGAGAGAGAGAGAGAAAGAGAGAGCCAGTGGGTGATATAATGTTTGGACCGACTTGGTCGGTGGCAGCTGTGATAAATTCTGAAATGCCAATTCACTGCGGCCCATTTTAAAGGGCCAGGCCACTCTTTAGTTCAGAGCTGCTGTGTGCCTTATTTGACCCTTTATTTAACAACATTGGGAAGCTGTTGAACATCTTCCTTGACTTACAATCCACTAATTGCCAAAGGACATGTCCGCTTTGTGTCAGAAGACGGGGAGGTGTCACTCAAGCAGAATGGCAACCTATGATGAAACCTTTTGAACTTGATTTCAAGATAATACATGATTGAAAAGCGGCTTGTTTGTTGGTTCCATGACTGATAAAACCCCACAGGGAACCTTTTACTTAATTAATAGGCTTTATACAGGCCTTGAATTATGGATACCTGGGATTGTATACTAAGGATACCTTGTACTCTACCTAAAAGAGGAGATGTGTTTTTTCTATTTGCACTATAGCCCAGAAATGTGTCACTATACATTAACCAATTGCCATTGATAGTTGTACATCAGTTTTAACACATGTAATAGCTGTCAGGATGACAGTCCACAGCATCAGGCTTTTTTCTGGCTACCAACTGTACACCCATTCTTGTGATGAGGGAGTATGACATTTGGTTTTAGCCGACTGCCAAGTCACTTTAATTACAGTTTACTCTAAATTGGGGAGCGTTGGATGAAACAGACTGCATGCTGCACTTGGGGGAGACAGAGAGAAGGTTTGAGTGACAAGCTGTTGCAGATGGCCACCGTGCAGGAGAATTGAAGTAAAGGCAGGTTTCACCTTGACTTGACAATGGAAACAGAACATCTGACCCAGAGTGTGTTAATCACTGGGCTCTAATTTTACCTCCCAGCTGCTACATCTAGTATTCAACTCATCCTACAGTCTTTCTGTTTACTGTAGTCACGTATGAGCAGGAGAAAAGTCATCGGCACACCCATAAACATTTGTAATATTTATGGCCCCCTAACAATTATGTTTAAATTACAGAGAGGTTAGTGCTGGAATAAAAAGTAATAAGATGTAATTTGCACATACAGTCTACCATAAATTATTAGCCAGGAGCCACGTTCTACTGAGGTGCTCCATACCAGAGGGTGTCATTAATAAATGTTTAACCCCAGTAGTTGTCGAGGCGGCTTTGAGATGCCTATTAAAAAGAAGTCCATGGGGATTTGAAATAATTAAGTACTGTCACCCTGTGTCCACCTGTTTTAATGTTTAATTTCAAACCAAAGTCAGGACTGGTCAAGAATGGTACAGGGGGACTTGAATGCATCAGAGACCAAGCCACAAATGACCCAGCTCCCAGGTCTCCCATGCTCCCACTCTCCACCCAACATTTCATTATTGACCTGGAGTTAAAGCCAGTAATTAGTTTCCCCAATCCGCGGAAGTGTGACTTATTGGAATTTAAGTCTTCTGCCAGTCAAAGGGATAGCAGATCACTTTCTCCCCTGCCTCGCCATCTCTTACACACTCATATACAGTACACACACACACACACCAATACACCCTGAAGTGTCCAGATACAGTCCACCACAGCAAAATCAATGGTCCTCTTTATCTGCTGTCACTGCCAAGGCTGCAATAGACACCTCAGTGCCTCTAATTAGATGAGAGCTGTCAATAACTCATCACTCCCGTCATTAAGCATATTGGAAACCAGGAAATGGGCCACAGTAATTTTTTCCCCCACTGGTTCAGCGACTTGCCACATTGTCCGTCCCCTGACGGTGACAGTGCGCATTGTTGTTATACCAGGGGTCATTTAATCACAGAGAGTTCATAATGTGTGCACGCAGGTGGAAATGTAACATGTACTCTGGCAGATGGCTTCTCCACTGATCTTGCAGCCAAGCGAAAGGTAAAGGCAAAGGTGATGAATAACGCAGGGGTGGAGGAGTACATTGAGACGATCAGTAAACAGGCAGACTTGGAGAAATCAGCCAAAGTCTTAAGGTCCACAAGCAGTTGAAACTATGAGGAGTTCACCTTGAATAATAATGACCGGGCAGAACCATCAATCCCTGTGGCAGTCGGGCAGTGGCAGAGAGGGAGAGAGGGAGGTAGGGGGAGCTTCAGTATCAGATCGCTGTTATTATTCTGTGTCAACTGTGCAGTCTGCTTACAGCAGAATTGTACGTGGACACAATAGACAATTTAAAGCAAAAAATAACAAACAAGATGTCTTATAAGTAAGCAAAAGTAAATCCAGGGCAGAGTATTTGTATCCACTTCTTTTCAATAGAGATATTTAATGAGGACACTGTACAAGTCAAATCCCCTCCATCTTCTGTTTTAAAATTGAACAACAGGAATGGCGGCATACTCCAACATTAGATATACCTTCATGCCTTTCAGCCTATATGTTTGTCAATAAAGGATCCAAAGAGATTCACCCATGATGAAAGCAGGCGTTTGAAGTCACTAGAGAGAGTTCTTGATAGATTGGAGCTGCTGGACCCGCTGGCAAAGAAACAGTTTCCCCATTAATATTCATTCAACAAGTAGACAATCTTATCAAAAAGGGGCAGAGGGGAAAAAAACATAAATGTGTATGATTTTAGAGTTTGGCAAATCAAAATAACCAATAATTAGTACATGACAATGCATGAAACCAAAACAATGACAGATCTATAAAACTTGAAAATATTAAAATATATACATAGGCATTCGGGAAAGTATTCAGACCCATTGACTTTTTCTGAGATTTTGTTACGTTACAGCCTTATTCTAAAATGGATTTAAAAAATACACAATTCCTCATAAATCTACACACAATACCCCATACTGACAAAGCAATAACAGGTTGAAATTTTTAGAACACCTACTCATTCAAGGGTTTTTCTTTATTTGTACTGTTTTCTAAATTGTAGAATAATAGTGAAGACATCAAAACTATGAAATAACACATGTAGTAACCAAAAAAGTGTTAAACAAATCAAAATATATTTTATACTTGAGATTCTTCAAAGTAGCCACCCTTTGCCTTGATGACAGCTTTGCACATTCTTGGCATTCTACTCAACCAGATTCATGTGGAATGCTTTTCCAACAGTCCTGAAGGAGTTCCCACATATAATGAGCACTTGTTCACTGCTTTTCCTTCACTCTGCAGTCCAACTCATCCCAAACCATCTCAACTGGGTTGAGTTCGGGTTATTGTGGAGGCCAGGTCAACAGGACAATGACCCAAAACACACCTTCAGGCTGTGTAAGGGCTATTTGACGAAGAAGGAGAGTGATGGAATGCTGCACAGTGATGGAGTGGCCTCCACAATCACCCAACCTCAACCCAATTAAGATTGTTTGGGATGAGTTGGACCGCAGAGTGATGGAAAATCAGCCAACAAGTGCTCAGCATATGTGGTAACGCCTTCAATACTTTTGGAAAAGCATTCCTCATGAAGCTGGTTGAGAGAATGCCAAGAGTGTGCAAAGCTGTCATCAAAGCAAATGGTGGCTGCTTTGAAGAATTTAAAATCTAAAATATATTTTGATTTGTATAACACTTTTTAGGTTTTGATGTCTTCACTATTATTCTACAATGTAGAAAATAATAAAAAAAACAAGATACTCAGGTCTGATGAAACCAATATTGAACTCTTTGGCCTGAATGCCAAGCGTCTAGAGGAAACCTGGCACCATCCCTACGGTGAAGCATGGTGGTGGCAGCATCATACTGTGGGGATGTCTTTCAGTGGCTGGGACTTGGAGACTAGTCAGGATCGAGGGAAAGATGAATGGAGCAAAGTACAGAGAGATCCTTGATTAAAACCTGCTCCAGAGCGCTCAGGGCCTCAGACTGGGGCAAAGATTCACCTTCCAACAGGACAATGACCCTAAGCACACAACCCAAAAAATGCAGGAGTGGCTTCAGGACAAGTCTCTGAATGTCCTTGAGTGCCCGAGCCAGAGCCCGGACTTGAACCTGATTGAACATCTCTGGAGAGCAACGCTCCCCATCCAACCTAACAGAGCTTGAGAGGATCTGCAGAGAATATTGGGAGAAACTCCCCAAATACAGGTGTGCAATGCTTGTAGCGTCATACCCAAGACTTGAAGCTGTAGTTGCTGCCAAAGGTGCTTCAACAAACTATTGAGTAAAGGGTCTGAATACGTAATTTTTCAGTTTTTGTTTTATTATAAATCAGAAAAAAATGTCTTAAAAAATCAGTTTTGGTTTTGTAATTATGGGGTGTGTTGATTGATGAGAGAAAAAATATATTTAATACATTTTAGGATAAGGCTATAAGAAAACAAAATGTAGAAAAAGTGAAGGGGTTTGCATATTTTCAGAAGGCAGTGTAGTGTATATACAGTAGAAAAGAGGAGAATATCTTCTATCTCTACTACTAATGTTGAGAGTTAATTACACTCACTGGAGTATATGACATAGGCTTTGAAAAAGCACCCGCAAGTACCAGCTGTTTGTAAGCTTTCTTGACTGGGACATTTTTGCCAGCACGTGGCTGAACTTTGTTTAACCAGCTTAACAGCTGCTAGGAGTTTACACTTCTTATTCCAATTATATTGTGGGGAGGTCAAAGAAATAAAATATATCTACCATATCTATTAATTTTTAAATGTTGATTAGGCATACCTTTTCTTGCCATTTTCATTCACCTGATAATAAGACAAGATGTGCATTTAAAAAAATAATAATATTCTAAGATATAATGGGGTCCCTAGGTCGCTGGGTTGCCTGGGCAAGAAAAGGTTGAAGCCCCCTGCCTTAGCAACTCCCCAGAGGTTTTAAAGCATGTCCCCCACTGTGTCAATCACATGCCTGACTTTATCGAGTCAGTAATCGACTCTATATAGATCTAGCACATTTTAAAGTGTGAGTTTTGCTCCTTTTCTTGTGGGACTGACTTTGGATCATCCTACTTATAAATCGCACCCTAAGCTAGGATGTCATGCTTTGTTGTCTATTTTATGTTTGTGGGTGATCGTAGAAGCTGAGTGTATCAGTGTCTTTGTGTAAGAGATCTAAGCCCAAAGAAGTTAAAGTCAATGCGAAAAAATGGCATTCGTGGTCAATATTCATGTAAATATGTAGTACCAGTCAAAAGTTTGGACACACCT
The DNA here is from genome assembly GCF_029448725.1 of Salvelinus fontinalis. Lineage (NCBI taxonomy): Eukaryota > Metazoa > Chordata > Actinopteri > Salmoniformes > Salmonidae > Salvelinus > Salvelinus fontinalis. The sequence goes on from NC_074669.1 coordinate 21,062,653, forward strand.
GCTCATTCAAGGAATTTTCTTAATTTGTGGAATAATAGTGAAGACATCAAAACTATGAAATAACACATATGGAATAATGTAGTAACCAAAAAGTGTTAAACAAATCTCAAAATATATTTTAAATTCTTCAAAGTAGCTACCCTTTGTCTTGATGGCAGCTTTGCACACTCTTGGCATTGTCTCATCCAACTTCACCTGGAATGCTTTTCCAACAGTCTTGATGGAGTTCCCACATATGCTGAGCACTTGTTGGCTGCTTTTCCTTCACTCTGCAGTCCAACTCATCACAAACCATCTCAATTGGGATGAGGTCGGGTGATTGTGGAGGCCAGGTCATCTGATGCAGTACTCCATCACTCTCCTTCTTGGTCAAATAGCCGTACTCAGCCTGGAGGTGTGTTGGGTCATTCTCCTGTTGAAAAACAAATTACAGTCCCACTAAGCACAAACCAGATGGGATGGCGTATCGCTGCAGAATGCGGTGCTAGCCATGCTGGTTAAGTGTGCCTTGAATTCGAAATACATCACTGACAGTCTCACAAAGACAAGGAGGTTGGAACCAAAAATCTAAATCTGGACTCATCAGAGTACAGATTTCCACCAGTCTAATGTCCATTGCTCGTGTTTCTTGGCCCAGGCAAGTCTCATCTTCTTATTGGTGTCCTTTAGTAGTGGTTTCTTTGTAGTAATTCAACCATGAAGGCCTGATTCACATAGTCTCCTCTGAACAGATGATGTTGAGATGTGTCTGTTACTTGAACTTTGTGAAACATTTATTTGGGCTGCAATTTCTGAGGTGCAGTTAACTCTAATGAACTTATCCTCTGCAGCAGAGGTAACTCTGGGTCTTCCTTTCCTCTGGCTGTCCTCATGAGAGCCAGTTTCATCATAGCACTTGATGGTTTTTGCGACCGCACTTAAAGAAACGCTCAAAGTTTTTTACATTTTCCGGATTGTCTGAGCTCCACGTCTTAAGGTAATCACGGACTGTCGTTTCTCTTTGCTTATTTGAGCTGTTCTTGCCATAATATGGCCTTGGTCTTTTACCAAATAGGGCTATCTTCTGTATACCACCCCTACCTTGTCACAACACAACTGATTGGCTCAAATGCATTAAGAAGGAAAGAAATTCCACACTTTTAACAAGGCACACCTGTTATTGGAAATGCATTCCAGGTGACTACCTCATGAAGCTGGTTGAGAGAAGGCCAAGAGTTTGCAAAAAAAGACAAAGGGTGGCTACTTTGAAGAACCTCAAATATAAAATATATTTTGATTTGTATAACAGTTTTTTGGTTACTACATGATTTCATATGTGTTCTTTTATAGTTTTCATGTCTTCACTATTATTCTACAATGTAGAAAATAGTACAAATAAAGAAAAACCCTTGAATGACTAGTTGTTGTCCACACTTTTGAGTGGTACTGTATATATTTTTAGAAGACAATCAGGGTACCAATAATTGATTCTATTACACCAGATGTATATCCTTGAACTGACTATTTTAAAATCACACACAGAATAAGTTATTAGGAAAGTTTAGTTGCTACCTGCAATACCCATGTCTGTCTTCAACTTGAGCTACTCAATGAGAGGGGGCAGTTGTTCGCCACTGGTACCATCCTGCAATGTGACTTTGGAGTAGCTCAAACTGAGCATGTTATGTCTTGAGAATCCCCACCATTAGACGCCATCTTAACAAACTAAAACCGACTTCCTGATCTTAAATTGGTTTTGTCCATTTATATATACGGTCTATGGTTCAACTCTTCAGTTATTAGTAATTATACATTTGTATGCTCTTGCATGTGGTATACCTGCCCTATACAGTACCTTCGGAAAGTATTCAGACTGGAGCAAAGTACAGAGAGATACTGTACTGATAGAACGTCTCTGGAGAGACCTGAAAATAGCTTTGCAGCAACGCTCCCTATCCAACCTGACAGAGCTTGAGAGGATCTGCAGAGAAGAATGGGAGAAACTCCCCAAATACAGCTGTGCCAAGCTTGTAGTGTCATACCCAAGAAGACTCAAGGCTGTAATCACTGCCAAAGGTGCTTCAACAAAGTACTGAGTAAAGAGGCTGAATACTTATGTAAATGCATTATTTCAATTTTTTATTAATTAGCTAAAAATGTCTAAAAAAACTGTTTTTGCTTTGCCATTATGGGGTATTGTGTGTAGATTATTGAAGAAAAAAATATTTTATTAATTTTAGAATTAGGCTTTAACGTAACAAAATGTGGAAAAAGTCATGGGGTCTGAATACTTTCCAAAGGCATTGTATGCTGCTTTCTGCCACTTTCTAGCTACAGTAATTGTAGCACAACCTTTAAAACAGCAGGATCGTCTTTATGAATTCAACTTGAATAATCTGTCTGTCTGTTGCAGGCAGCACAGGACCCAGTCACTGCAGGCATTGCATCAGGGTTCATTTTGTGGGAGCAGTAAATTGTGTTCTAGTCAGGGTCGCAGGTAAGAATTCCAATATTATTGGACAGGCAATGGTCAGGGTCACATTTGCCATCTCCCTCCAGTAATACTCCATAAAGAGCGCAATCCGAAGCCTGAGCACAAAAAAAACAGAACCACAGAGAAAAACAGCAAAAACATTTAGACTAATGAAAGATTAAGGGCCAAATCTTGTAGGGGTCAAATCATTTTTGTTGGAGATTATAACAAATGTAAGGAGCATATTTTCCATGTTTATTTCAGGACTATTTATGACTTCATATATAGCTATCAGCGATTTAGCCTCTAAAGCTTTCAGAAATTCTAATTGTTGGTTCTGATTGACCAGTGTAGTGGCATATAACAAACTTGGCTAATTATCCACCTCCTTCCTCATAAAAAAAGATGACAAGAAAAACCAGGCTGAAAATCAGGTCAGCTTCTTGAGACGGTAGAGCCACAGCAGTCCCTAGATTTGAAATAGCATGATTGTAACTCACGCTCATCTTCTGCTGGTCCCTGATGTTTGAATAATCGCAGGGAGTTAGCCTGGCTTTGACACTTAATGTGCTTGATGGCAGTCCACTGTGACTTGGCCCTCTTTGTTCCGCTGTTTAAATGTTCTATCTGGCTGCGGACACAGAGGCCTGTGTTTAATTCTATTCAGGGCTGTTTGCTTGGGATTCTGGAGCACCATTATGCCAGGAAGTCGGGTTAATTGGTGTTTCTGCTGATAGGAAGGACCTTTAAACAGCTCAAACTGAGTTTGACGTCTCTGGCCACTTATTGCTCAATTCCTCTCAAGCCACTGCTATAGCAGAGCAGTAATAGTTTCACTGAGGCAGCTGAGAGCAACAGTTCCCACTGTACTGTGTAACACAGGATGTAGGAACGGCGACTTGTCATCATCTCCTCTCGTGACACCTGTCTCAGTGCACTCTCAATAGTGGGAAAGAGGGAAACCTTAACAATTTACAAATTGTGTTTGCCAAACGTTCCCATATATCAAAGGAAATTTGCACCTGGCTGATGCCTTGCTTTTTACTTCAAAAGGCATTTCAAAGTTTGTCAGGGAGATAAAAAGCTCCAAAGAAATAGGGTGAAATGCTGTTTCTCTTCAAAACATTGTATTTCTGGCATTCCTCTTAAGCCCTCAGAATTTATGGTCGCCTGCAGTTCTTAGGCGATGAAGCTGAGGCTCACCACATCCCAGTGCCCCTCCCATCTTGCTCTCTGATATCTGCCACTGTCATCTTCCTTCAGCTGGTCATTGATCAGGCCTTGTTCTCGGTCTCTTTGACAGAAGCCAATTTGTTTGGATCATGTGGTTTGTGAGGATGCGTCACCAAAGCCATGGCTGGACCCCTCTGTAATGTGCCCTCATGTCACCCCTCCTTCTACTTCTGTACTTGGCAGAAAGGGGCCCTTTTTGACGCCTAATGACGATTTGACAGAGTTAATAACGAACAGGCAGTGGCCTTTTAGCATTTAGCGGAAATATGTTTTTGACACAATAAAAGGAGGGCCGATAAATCACTGTGGTCTCTAATTATCCCAGGGGAGAAGAGTGATTAATGGGAGCCTGGACCTTTTGAAGGACAGACAGACAGGCTGCTAGCCCAGCAGGAGAGATGAGATGAGATGATTCCCTCCCTCGCCCCACTTAGCTATGGGCCATGCCTGCTGTTTAGCACAGCAGCACACCTGTTGTGAGGGGCCCTCTTAAAGCAGACAGAGCACTAACTACCCAAGGGCTGGTTCAGTCGTCGGATAGTTAGATAGAACCTATAATGATTCATGTGCAGAATTGATTGATAGGAAACGGTGGGTCTGTATCAACATATATTCATTGTAAATGACAGAAGGGTACCAAGCTTTGCAGTTGTCAGCTATAAAGTCAGTACAGTATATTGTATTACAACTCCATCAGGCCTAGATTCAGAAGATTACATTTTCAGAACTGTATTCAGCATTCATTTCCCACAGCGCCGTAATGGCAATGCAGCAGACTTTAGGGACAGGCTGAGTCTGACAGAAATCCCCTCGATAGCCCCTTCCTTCCCATTCTCTTTCCCTCCCCTCCCCTGGGTTGACACACACAGGAGACCACCAGGGAAAGCACTTCCCTTTTGTTGAGAGCAAACAAGCTTGAAGGAATGTGTGAACTCCGGGGCGACGTCTGACTCATCGGGCCCTGCAGCCTGACCTGCCAGATTGGAGCTTCTGGGGAAGGGAAATGAAACAGCGATTTCCACCGATGTTTGGTATTTAAGATTTGAGAGGAGAATAAAGGGAGATTGATGTTGTGATGGATAGTCATTGACTTATGACCTTTTCCCCCACATTTCAGTGCGGCGAGCCATTGTCAAATGGCAGAGGAAATTTGCAAAGCTATTACCTTCGTGTCTTTCTAAATCATATGCCACTGAGTGGAGATGGCTCCCATAATACCTGCAATTTACTGGCCAAAATATCTATTATATTCCTGTTTTCATCTTTAATTTTCTTGGTCAGGGAGGTGACCAAGAACCAGATGGTATCTCTGACAGAGCTCCAGAGATCCTCTGTGGAGATGGGATAATTTTCCAGAAGGACAACCATCTCTACAGCACTCCACCAATCAGGCCTTTATGGTGGAGCAGCCAGACGGAAGCCACTCCTCAGTAAAAGGCACATGACAGCCCGCTTGGAGTTTGCCAAAGGCACCTAAAGACTCTAAGACCATGGGAATCAAAATTATCGGGTCTGATAAAACCAAGATTTAACTATTTGGCCTGAATGCCAAGCTTCATGTCTGGAGGAAACCTGGCATCATCCCTACAGTGAAGCATGGTAGTGGCAGCATCATGCCGTGGGGATGTTTTTCAGTGGCAGGGACTGGGACTGGGATACTAGTCAGGATCGAGGGAAAGATGAACGGAACAAAGTACAGAGAGATCCTTGAGGAAAACCTGTTCCAGAGCACTCAGGATCTCAGACTGGGGTGAAGGTTCACCTTCCAATAGGACAACGACCCTTAGAACACAGCCAAGACAATGGAGAAGTGGCTTCAGGACAAGTCTCTGAATGTCCTTGAGTGCCCAGCCAGAGCCTGGACTTGAACCTGATCTAACATTTCTGGAGAGACGCAATCCAACGCTCCCGATCCAACCAGACAGAGCTTTAGAGGATCTTCAGAACAGAAATGGGAGAAATTCATCAAATACAGGTTGCCAAGCTTGTAGCGTCATACCAAAAAATAATAGAGGCTGTAATCGATGCCAAATGTGCTTCAACAAAGTACAGAGTAAAGGATCTGAATACTTACAGTTGAAGTCGGAAGTTTACATACACCTTAGCCAAATACATTTAAACTCAGTTTTTCACAATTCCTGACATTTTATCCAAGTAACAATTCCCTGTCTTAGGTCAGTTAGGATCACCACTTTCTTTGAAGAATGTGAAATGTCAGAATAATAGTAGAGAAAATGATTTATTTCAGCTTTTATTTCTTTCATCACGTTCCCAGTGGGTCAACGTTTCGGGTAGCCTTCCATAAGCTTCCCACAATAAGTTGGGTGAATTTTGAGAGCTGGTGTAACTGAGTCAGGTTTGTAGGCCTCCTTGATCGCACACGCTTTTTCAGTCCTTCCCACAAATGTTCTATAGGATTGAGATCAGGGATTTCTGATGGCCACTCCAAAACCTTGACTTTGTTGTCCTTAAGCCATTTTACCACAACTTTGGAAGTATGCTTGGGGTCATTGTCCATTTGGAAGACCCATTTGCGATGTTGCTTCAATATATCCAAATAATTCCTCATGATGCCATCTATTTTGTGAAGTGCACCAGTCCGCAGCAAAGCACCCCCACAACATGATGCTGCCACCCCCGTGCTTCACGGTTGGGATGGTGTTCTTTGGCTTGCAAGCCTCCCCCTTTTTCCTCCAAACATAACAATGGTCATTATAGCCAAACAGTGCCATTTTCGTTTCATCAGACCAGATGATATTTCTCCAAAATGTACAATCTTTGTCCCCATGTGCAGTTGCAAACCGTAGTCTGGCTTTTTTATGGTGGTTTTGGAACATTAGGCTTCTTCCTCGCTGAGTGACCTTTCAGGTTATGTCGATATAGGACTCATTTTACTGTGGATATAGATACTTTTGTACCTGTTTCCTCCAGCATCTTCACAAGGTCCTTTGCTGTTGTTCTGGGATTGATTTGCGCTTTTCGCACCAAAGTACCTTCATCTCTAGGAGACAGAATGCGTCTCCTTCCTGAGTGGTATGAGGGCTGCGTGGTCCTGTGGTGTTTATACTTGCGTACTATTGTTTGCACAGATGAACTTGTTACCTTCAGGCATTTGGAAATTGCTCCCAAGGATGAGCCAGACTTGTGGAGGTCTACAATTTCTGAGGTCTTGGCTGATTTCTTTTGATTTTCCCATGATGTCAAGCAAAGAGGCACTGAGTTTGAAGGTAGGCCTTGACATACATCCACAGGTACACTTCCAATTGACTCAAATAATGTCAATTAGCCTATCAGAAGCTTCTAAAGCCATGACATCCTTTTCTGGAATTTTCCAAGCTGTTTAAAGGCACAGTCAACTTAGTGTTTGTAAACTTCTGACCCACTGGAATTGTAATACAGTGAATTATAAGTGAAATCTGTCTGTAAACAATTGTTGGGAAAATTACTTGTGTCATGCACAAAGTAGATGTCCTAACCGACTTGCCAAAACTATAGTTTGTTAACAAGAAATTTGTGGAGTGGTTGAAAAACGAGTTTTAATGACTCCAACCTTAGTGTATATAAACTTCCGACTTCAACTGTATGTAAATGTGATAATTCAGACTTTTATTTGTAATACATTTCCAAAGATTTTATTTTACTAGTGTAACGATCGTTGTCAGATTCCTCCTCCTCGGATGAGGAGGAGCATGGATTGAATCAAAACGCAGCGGGTGTTGAATACATAATGATTTATTAGACACGACGAAACAATGACACAAACTATACTTGAATAAACTACAAAATAACAAAAACGAATGTGTAGACAGACCTGAACAATATGAACTTACAAATAACACGAAGAACGCACGAACAGGGAAAATAGACTACACAAAAGAACGATGTACAAAACAAACCGAAAACAGTCCCGTGTGGTGCGCAGACACAGACACGGAAGACAACCACCCACAACAAACAGTGTGAAAACACCTACCTTAATATGACTCTCAATCAGAGGAAATGAAAAACACCTGCCTCTAATTGAGAGCCATATTAGGTACCCATTAACCAACATAGAAACAGAAAACATAGACTGCCCACCCAAACTCACGTCCTGACCAACTAACACATACAAAAACAGGTCAGGAACGTGACAACTAGGCAAGTCAGTTAAGAACAAATTCTTATTTATAATGACAGCCTAAGAACAGTGTGTTGACTGCCTTGTTCAGGGGTAGAACAACATATTTTTACCTTATCAGCTCAGGGATTTGATCTAACAACCTTTCATTTACTAGCCCAATGCTCTAACCACTATGCTACCTTACCTTAGTGTTTTTCTAAATCATATGCCTCATATGCCTGAGTGGAGATGGATCCCATAATACCTGCAATTTACTGGACAAATTATCTATTACATTCCTGTTTTCATCTTTCATTTTCTCCTGACTGGCTCTGAGTCTAAAGGCAGGGAGGAGTGGGAGAATGCAATGAGCCTCAGCTTATTTTACACCATGCAGGCCTGCTTTCTATAGTCGTCCTTTTTTCTAGACGAAAGATTTTGGTAAGCTTTGATATAAATTCAAATGTGTTTTTTTTTATATATTCCCACAGAGATTAATCAGTTGGAAATCTCACCTTTGGAGATTTCAATTCTGTATAGAATATTAAAAACATCCCCAAAAGGTGCTTCAGACAGAGGGACGATTTACCATATTATTTGTGATGGCCTGGTGAAAGCAGCAGCAGCGTTCGCAACAGCTGTGGATTCACAAAAACTATAATTGTGTGATGAAAGGAGCATAATTGAATTCAGTGATGTAGGATGCCACGTTATTAAGCCCTACCGTGCCTGTTTATAAGGAATTAAAAAGCCTAAAATAAACCAAATGGAGGAGATGTTAATTGAATCATAAGTTAAACTTTCTGAGCAGGATTGATCTCTTTCTTATGCTAATCTGACGGATTTAGCATGCCTGTGGTAATCTTTTGCCATGCAGACTCACTGTTGCTACCTTCATCTTTCTATCCATCTGACAAGATGCGTTGAGCAAGGGTAAAGCTACATGGCCTTGTGCTCCATACTAGCTACTGTGTGTTCATAAAAAGAACATGGAATCAATGATCAATAACGGACATTGAGAACCTAATGTCAGTTTTAATCATAAATATTGAACATAAATAGGTATATACCCTTTTAATTAGCACTCTTAACGTTGTTTATGTTTTGAGTACCAACAAATTAATTATTCTGTGTGAAATATGTATCATACCATTTGGTTTCCTGGATTTCCAGGAAGTCCAGACTAGTTGCCTGTAATTAAGGGTTTTGTGATGCTTAAACCCAAGATCCCAGTCGCTAGGTCCTTGTCACTAGGTCAAAACACTTTTAATGACTTTGGAATGTAAATATATATTAAAATATGATTAGCTGATCTCTGGCGATCATCTCAGTCAAGCTAATTAGTATTTTATTTTTGTTAACGTGACAAAGGATCCAGAGATAGGGAGGTGGTGTTGACAGTTATTAATTACCTCAGCTTGTCAGGAGCGCTCTACAGAGACACCCAGACACCAGGGTACATTTTCTGACATGCCAGCCATAGCCCCAAACAATGGAGAATTGAAGATACTTGACATACTGTACAGGCTGAGTGAACACCCTCTATCCTCTGGTGCTATTCTATTCTGGGAGCCATTTGTTCCTTTCACTGGCCTTATCTATGCCTCCTCCTGTCCTGCCATTCTTAGTTGGCCGTGCCTAGGTGTGGGTAATGAGGATCTTCAGACCTCATTGCCCTTCATTACCACACGTCCTGCTGGGTCTATTTCTCCATCTATGGAATGTCACCCTCGAAGTGTTATCTAGTGGCGCATCCGTGGCAAAGAGCCCTTACAATTTTCATTCTGTTTGAGGGTTTTAGTGATCAGGTCCTCATATAGGCTTTAGAGTAGAACCATTACACCTATTCACCCATGTACTGTATAGAGTTATTTGAAAGGAATTGACCTAATTCAAGCTTGATTGCTATTTTTTCATGAACGGTGTCCCTATGAGCAAAAGATGTTGAATGTGTGTGTGTTATGTGTGTTCTTTAAAAATGTATTTTCCCCACATTCCTGCTATATCATATCGCTCCTGTATCCCGTAAGCTAACACAACGTCTTGAAAGATCACCATTTGATATTTGCTTTTGTATCTAATCCCCTTCACTCATAGCATGTTCACACATTAGCTATGCCCTAGTTAGTGGTGTGCTGAATAATACTGTCAAAGTGAAGAAGACTCTGTCCTGCAGTACCATCACCAACAAACATGGATGCAGATGAGGGAGGGAAATTTGAAATAGAGCAGAGAAATAGGGGCTTGAAGAAGTACTCCAGATATTTCTTTGTGGTCCCTGAGAGGGCCGAGCAGTCTATTTAGTTGGCGTGGAGCAGCAGCAGTTGAGACGGAGGCTGTAGATCAGGTGGTATTTATTTTACAGTGCAGGTCACCAAGAAAACTGGATCCAGTGTTGTTTAAAAAATGCCCAAAATGACTTGATAAACTTAAGATCATGTTTTTTTGATAAACTTCGTTTAAAGTTTGATTAAAGGCAATACTATTGCACAATTCACACGTTACTGAAAACAAAGACATAAGTTGCATAACCATTAACGTTTCTAATAAATGATGAAAACAACAGAAATACAATAACGATATGATTACCAGACTCTGGTGTTTGTTCTTTTATAATGGAAAACGGTATTAGAGGAAGGCCCGAAAAATGTCCAAAGACTCCAGCCGCCCAAACAATAGACTGTTCCCTCTACTACTGTCTGGCAAACCGTACCGGAGCATCGACTCTAAGGACCAACAGACTCCGAGACAGCTTCTACCCCAAAGCCATAACACTGTTAAATAGCCAAACTTCTAAATAGTCATTTAATGGTAGCCAAACTATCTGCACTGACTCTATCTTGCATTGACTCTACGCACACTCACTAGACTATACTGTATATACACACACCATATACACACTCACTAGACTATACTGTATATACACACACCATATACACACTCACTAGACTATACTGTATATACACACACCATATACACACTCACTAGACTATACTGTATATACACACACCATATACACACTCACTAGACTATACTGTATATACACACACCATATACACACTCACTAGACTATACTGTATATACACACACCATATACACACTCACTAGACTATACTGTATATACACACACACCATATACACACTCACTAGACTATACTGTATATACACACACACCATATACACACTCACTAGACTATACTGTATATACACACACACCATATACACACTCACTAGACTATACTGTATATACACACACCATATACACACTCACAAGGATATACTGTATTAAACACACACCATATACACACTCACTCACACACACTACATTGATACTCCCACACATTCACATACTGTACAGTGCATTCGGAAAGTATTCAAACTCCTTGACCTTTTCCACATTTTATTATGTTACAGCCTTATTCTAAAATTGATTTAAAAAATGACTCACCCATCTACACACAATACCCCATAATGACAAAGCGATAACAGGTTTTTAGAAAATGTAGCAAATGTGTAAAATAAAAAAAACAGAAATACCTTATTTACATATGTATTCAGACCCTTTGCTATGAGACTCGAAATTGAGCTCAACTGCATCCTGTTTAAATTAATCATCCTTGAGATGTTTCTACAACTTGATTGGAGTCCTCTTGTTGTAAATTCAATTGATTGGACATGATTTAGAAAGGCACACGACTGTCTATATAAGGTCCCACAGCTGACAGTGCATATCAGAGCAAAAACCAAGACATGAGGTCGAAGGAATTGTCCGTAGAGCTCTAAGACAGGATTTTGTCAAGGGACAGATCTGGGGAAGGGTACCAAAATTGCATTGAAGGTCCCCAAGAACACAGTGGCCTCCATCATTCTTAAATCGAAGAAGTTTGGAACTACCAAGACTCTTCCTAGAGCTGGCAGCCCGGCCAAACTGAGCAATCAGGGGAGAAGGGCCTTGGTCAGGGAGGTGACCAAGAACCCGATGGTATCTCTGACAGAGCTCCAGAGTTCCTCTGTAGAGATGGGATAACTTTCCAGAAGGACAACCATCTCTACAGCACTCCACCAATCAGGCCTTTATGGTAGAGCGGCCAGACGGAAGATACTCCTCAGTAAAAGGCACATGACAGCCCGCTTGGAGTTTGCCAAAAGGCACCTAAAGACTCTAAGACCATGGGAATCAGGATTCTCTGGTCTGATGAAACCCTGATTGAACTATTTGGCCTGAATGCCAAGCGTCACGCAGCATCATGCTGTAGGGATGTTTTTCAGTGGAAGGGATTGGGAGACTAGTCAGGATGCAAAGATGAACGGAGCAAAGTACAGAGAGATCCTTGATGAAAACCTGCTCCAGAACATTCAGGACCTCAGATTGGGCGAAGGTTCACACTAAGCACACAGCCAAGACAATGCAGGAGTTGCTTCGGGACAAGTCTCTGAATGTCCTTGAGTGGCCCAGCCAGAGTCTGGACTTGAACCCGATCTAACATTTCTGGAGAGACTTGAAAATAGCTGTGCAGCGATTAAACCCAAGAAGAATGGAGGCTGTAATCGCTGCCGAAGGTGCTTCAACAAAGTACTGAGTAAAGGGTCTGAATACTTATGTAAATGTGATATTTCTGTTTTTATTTTTAATAAATTTGTTAAAAATTCTAACAAATGGTTTTTGCTTCGTCATTATGGGGTATTGTGTGTAGAATGATGAGAATTATTTTTTTTTAATCCATTTTAGAATAAGGCTGTAACAACAAAATGTGAAAAAAGTTGAGGGTTCTGAATTCTTTCCTAATGCACTGTACACACACACACACACACACACACACACACACACACACACACACACACACACACACACACACACACACACACACACACACACACACACACACACACACACACACACACACACACACACACACACACACACACACACAATTTTACACTAATCATTTGCTGCTGCTACTTTGTTCATTATTTTACTCTTATTATTAGCTATCCTGATGCCTAGTCAATTTATCCTGCCTTCATGTACCTCAACTACCTCATGCCTCTGCACGTTGATCTGGTACTGGTACTCCCTGTATATACTGTAGCTACTTTCTTGTGTATTTATTTTATTCCTCTTGTGTTACTATTTTATTTGTATTGGTATTTTTAAACTGCATCGTTGGGAAGGGCCCATAAGTAAGCATTTCACTGTAAAGTCTACTCCAGTTGTATACGGTCCATCTGAGAAATACATTTCGATTTTGATTTGGAACACAATGTTTGATGGGTCCAGCGTTAGAATAGGTTAACAATGTTTGTACCAAAGAGTTAGTCCGTTCACGTAGGGGAGAAATTGAACAATACATTAAACAATTGCATCAGCACATGCTTTGTTGCCAGAAGCTGATGCAATAGGCCTACAAGTGCCCTCTGCCATAAATTAGGTGAAAATAATCTGGAGGAGTTGGATAGGAGCTACAGTGCTAGAGGAAACAATCTGGCCATCGGAACGACGAGTGTGGGCGGACTACATCGAGTCGCAGTCAGTCGATACTTGTAATCTTAAACCCTTATTGTGTACCTATGTTTGCTGAAATCCATATTGTTCATGAAATTGTTGTCAAATACCACCACTGACTGTTTCTTCGTTTCTGTTGCTCTAAAATATCTCTAAGACTTAGATTACCCTACATAATCTTTGATTCAATTGGCGAATGCTCATTTGTGCGTCTTAGAATTATTTTTGCGTAGTGTAGTACGGTAAAAGTGCTGTACAGAAACCCAGCCTAAAACCACAAACAGCAAGCAATGCAGGTGTAGAAGCACTGTAGTATTTACTATTATATTCTACAGTATACTACAAAATGATATACTAAGTACTACACATAATTGAGACATACTACAGTGTGTAGTATAGTATTTTACAGCATACTACAGTTTACTACAGAATTCTATAGTAAATACTGTAGTATTCTATAGTGAACTGTAGTATTTTTTATGTGGGTACGTGGAGAGTACTGATTTTCTCAGCAAAGATAGATGGTGAGTGAGGTGTGAGAGATAGTGAGGAGCAGGCCTGCTTTATAGCTGATGACAGCCTCTGATTAGACTGTGTTTACCAAACACTCCAACATTAACTGCGCTATGTAGCTATGTATTTGGATTGGAATAAGGTGTAAGGCTCTCTGTCTTATTTGTTGGCCTTTACAAGTACTGCAGGGTTTGGGTTTTATTATTTGCTTAGCAGATTGGATTGTTGGTGAGAGGCTGTATGTGTATTTGCTCATTATTGATTAAGTGACACCATGGAGAGCTCTCCTCTCACCTTTGTTAGCTGTTTTGTTATTGGTTTTGATTACTGTAATACCATGGTGACTGATGCACTTTACATTTGGTCATCATCCATATCTGCAGAGAGTAGGCCTACACTAGAGGAGGTGCTGTCAACAGGCCAATTTTCATGTTCCCCTGAAATATTTTAGAACTGATGTTTTGGAAATAGCTTTTCTGTTCTCAATCAAATGCTCATAATGGTGAACAGCAGCCTTGTGAAAGTGCCCAGGAGTAGAACATTACATCTAGTAGGCTACCCAGGAAGAATCCATTGCCAGATCTATAGGGCTTTGTAAAAAGCTTGGCCCAATCCAGCTTAACCTCTATCCCTGGGCCGTCTGTTTACCCTGCTGCTCTGCATCTGAATCCCAGCAGAATAATTCTCCACTCTGGAGCATTCAGTCTCAGGAGAGCGAGCCAATGTTTAACCTTGCAGTTTGTCTACGTTCAGGGGTTTATTGTCACTAAGGGAAGGGAAACAAAATCCCTGAAATGTTCTCCCTTTGTGTTCAGCAGTATTGCTATTTGATGCTGGGGGTCTTTAGATGTTATTAGCTGTGGATATTGAGCTTTAGAGAATATATGGCGCCCTCTGTTTTAATTTAGAACCTTAAAAAAAAAATCTGGTCTGTCTAATTAGCTGCGGTAGATACTAATTGTTAATGGCACTGCCATTATTGCACTGGGTTCTCTTTTTTATTCCAAATGGAGCATGCTGCTTTTGTGAGGCATAATTAGGTTTTGTAGCGTTACTCAAACTAGACCTTTTTTTGTGGTGGCAGACACTCCACACGGTTTTATCAGCCACTATTCTAGAGAGCAATTAGTATGACTACAGCATTTGTAGTTCCTACCAGTGGAGGCTCCTCAGAGGAGGAAGGGGAGGACCATCAACAGCACTCTGTAGGGTAGCATCAACAGCTCTCTGTAGGGTAGCACCATGGTGAAGCCAGAGGACAGCTAGCTTCCGTCCTCCACTTGGTACATTGACTTCAATACAAAACCTAGGAGGCTCTTGGTTCTCACCCCCTTCCATAGACTTAGACAGTAATTATGACAACTTCCGGAGGGCGTCCTCCAACCTATCAGAGCTCTTGCAGCATAAACTGACATGTTGACCACCCAATCAAAGGATCAGAGAATTAATCTAGTACTGAAAGCATAAGCTACAGCTAGTTAGCACTGCAGTGCATCAAATGTGGTGAGTAGTTGACTCAAAGAGAGAGAAAGACAATAGTTGAACAGTTATCAAAAAACAATTTATTCAAAAATGAAGGAGAAGCAAGAGAGAGAGAGAGAGATTGTCTTTTTTTTCTTTCAGTTTCATTACTTAGCTAGCAAATGCAAATGGGTAGTTTCATTACTCAAACACCCTGCTCAAACAGAGGGATGCTATGTTAGCTAGCTGGCTATGACTATCCAACACAACACTGGAACTCTTCCAAGTCAAGGTAAGCTTTTGGTTTTATTAATTTATTGCCACTGGGGCCCTCCGGTGTAACTGCTTACACTGCAACATTACTGCGTGATTGTAGCGGGTTTACTAACGCATTAGTTCTATTAGCTATGTTTACTAGTACATTACTTTAGCTAATATGGGGACAACGATGTAGGCTGTGTGTAGAGGTTATGACATGGTTTGGCTTGGAAAGGTTTTTTCGCCTGGTCACATACAGCTGATGTGTTGTTCATTGAAGTCCACAAACGAAGGGAGAAGGTGAGAGGAGGAGAGTGCATAGAAGCTAGAATGAATACAACGTGGCTGCTATGATCAGGGGTGTATTCATTCTGCCGATTCTGTTAAAAGACTTTCTTAAAACGGAAGCAAACGAAACGGGGATAAAAATACCAGAATTTGTCCAATAGACAATAGAAACTCTTGTTTGCAACTGTTGGACTAATGATTACATCCTAGATAAGCTAGATGCAGGCAAGAGTGTGCAAGGCGGTATTGAATGTGTCACTGTCTGTCCTTGTATCAATGTCAGTCATCTCTAATTTTTCTCTCGACCTGTGTGCACCTATGTTGTAAACTTTCATTCATAGGCTAGGTTGTAGCAACGTCATGATGGGTATAGGGAAAATGTGTGTATCAGGTAGTAGCCTAAACTACGATGTTACATTGAACTGAGTGAATGGAATATGAATGATAGTCATCCAACATGCTGTAATAGAAATTAGGCCATGCTCGTGAAATTGTCCTCCCTCATCATAAACGGCACTGTTCGCCACTGGTTCCTACTTCTCTTTCTGCTCAAACCAACAGGTTATTATCACTGTTAGAAGCACTGTTGTGCTCTTGCTCTCAACCTGCTGTAAGACGAGCAGTTTTCCAGTAATTTATCCTATCCATTTTTAGAGAGTATTGTTTTAACAAAAACAATTATAATAATAATATATATATATATTTATATAGTATATATATACAGTTAAAATCGGAAGTTTACATACACTTAAATTGGAGTCATTAAAACTCGTTTTCAACAACTCCAAAAATGTCTTGTTAACAAACTATAGTTTTGGCAAGTCGGTTAGGACATCTACTTTGTGAATGACACAAGTAATTTTTCCAACAATTGTTTACAGACAGATTATTTCACTTATAATTCACTGTATCACAATTCCAGTGGGTCAGAAGTTTACATACACTAAATTGACTGTGCCTTTAAAAAGCTTGGAAAATTCCAGAAAATGATGCCATGGCTTTGGAAGCTTCTGATAGGCTAATTGATATAACTTGAGTCAATTGGAGGTGTACCTGTGGATGTATTTCAAGGTCTACCTTCACACTCAGTGCCTCTTTGCTTGACATCATGGGAAAATCAAAATAAATCAGCCAAGACCTCAGAAAAAATATTGTAGACCTCCGCAAGTCTGGTTCATCCTTGGGAGCAATTTCCAAATGCCTGAAGGTACCACGTTCATCTGTACAAACAATAGTACGCAAGTATAAACACCATGGGACCACGCAGCCGTCATACCGCTCAGGAAAGAGACACGTTCTGTCTCCTAGAGATGAACGTACTTTGGTCAAAGATCGTACTTTTTGGAGAAATGTCCTCTGGTCTGATGAAACAAAATAAGAACTGTTTGGCCATAATGACCATCGTTATGTTTGGAGGAAAAAGGGGGATGCTTGCAAGCCAAAGAACACCATCCCAACCATGAAGCACGGGGGTGGCAGCATCATGTTGTGGGGGTGCTTTTCTGCAGGAGGGACTAGTGCACTTCACAGAATAGATGGCATCATGAGGTAGGAAAATTATGTGGATATATTGAAGCAACATCTCAAGACATCAGTCAGGAAGTTAAAGCTTAGTCGCAAATGGGTCTTCCAAATGAATAATGACCCCAAGCATACTTCCAAAGTTGTGGCAAAATGGCTTAAGGACAACAAATTCAAGGTATTGGAGTGGCCATCACAAAGCACTGACCTCAACCCTACAGAAAATTTGTGGGCAGAACTGAAAAAGCATGTGCGAGCAAGGAGGGCTACAAACCTGACTCAGTTACACCAGCTCTGTCAGAAGGAATGGGCCAAAATTCACCCAACTTATTGTGGGAAGCTTGTGGGAGGCTACTCGAAACGTTTGACCCAAGTTAAACAATTTAAAGGCAATGCTACCAAATACTAAATGAGTGTATGTAAACTTCTGGCCCACTGGGAGTGTGATGAACGAAATAAACGCTGATATAAAAATTTCTCTCTGCTATCATTATCACCACTATCATTCTGACATTTCACATTCTTAAAATAAAGTGGTTATCCTAACTGACCTTAGACAGGGAATTATTACTAGGATTAAATGTCAGGAATTGTGAAAAACGGAGTTTAAATGTATTTGGCTAAGGTGTATGTAAACTTCCGACTTCAACTGTGTGTGTATATAAAATATATATAAAAAGATCATTACATCAATTGTAGTATTGATGTCAAGGAAGTATGCCATGCCAGGGATTAGGAGATGGGATTCCTCCTCATTTGTAATTTAGTGTTGCTCTCTACTAATGGAACACTTTTCATGGATTTCTCAGTGCCGCTGTATGTTTTTCCTGCTCAGATATTTCACTACAACTCAACTCCGCTCTAGCCCGTTAGATGTTGCCCGACACCCACTTTTGTGTTGTGTTTGATCCGTTGCCAAAATTGGAAAGGATATTTAACAAACAAACCAAATGAAAACGAACTATTCTTCTTCTTCATTGTGTCTCTACTTAGACAGTCTCACTCACAGAAATGTGTTTTCACTATAATTCTGTCAAGTGAAGCGACTACTGAGAAAAGAGTAATTAAGAGGGAATCTTGGAGATGATCCATACTGACTCCCAGTATGGAAACCATATTTAGTCCTGTTGCTCCCACAATAGGAGAGTTGTTGTTCTGTTAATCTCTATGGGCTGCAGGCTTTTGCATTCCACCAGTTAGCTGATATTGATCCCCAGCTAAGCAATTAGTCCAACCACACCATTTAATCTACAGCCTGAACTCAGTGCAAATACCAGTGGATTGTGTTCAGTCAAATGACACCAAATGCCTTTTCATTTCTCCCTTTGTTAAATTCACCTGCTGGGTTGTGTGGGTGATAGTGTGAGTCCCCTGCCCTGGGCACAGGTCTCCTCTGTAATGACGGAGTCGTTCTAGCCCAGGCAGAGAGCTGAAGCTGGGGGACTTGAGCTGAGCCCTTTAGACCATGTAAGTGGGAGGCTTAGCACACAGCATTTTCATCTCCATCCGCAGCCCATTTACCGGATCTCCAAAGGGCTTATCGGTTACACATCAGAGCAGCCTTTCATGTCCCTACCACAACTACCTCACTCCCATCTGAACCCAAATTGACAAATTTTCTTGTTTATAGAAGCTTGGAATTTTGTGTTTAAAAATTTTTTTTTTTGAAGGTGGTGGAATGATATAGATAGATGTTGATGCATAGATGTTGATGCAATCAGCGGATCGATTGATCAACTATTTATCAACTATCAAAATGCTGTTTGTGGTTTTGCCGTCAGTTAGAGAAGTTGAAGGTATTGTAGGTGAAAGATTCTCACGGATGGCTGAATGGAACAGGTATAAATGATAATGCATATCCGTTAGAAATTATAACACCACTTTCTTTTGACGTTTGATTATGAGCAAGCCTGCAGTGGATTTGATTAGGCTGCAGCTCGGCCTCCTATAGTTGAACACCCTATTATGAGGAAATAGGTGCTAAGCCTGTCTTTATTTACTGTGTGAGAGTTAGCAAGGACACTAACTGAGAGCTCAGTGACTTTGTGGATTCAGCCGGTCTGGACACATTAGGTTACAATATATTGCTTAAACAAAATTGATTGTGAGCCTTGAGCCATTCTCAGGAGATTGTCTCTCTTTGTCATCGTTTTTCACATGTCGGCTCCATTAATTGATGTAATTAATTTGCTTATTGATGGACTCACTTGCCTGATGGTTTTAACTTTGAAATAATATGACATTTTAGTCAGCTAATGAAGCAATCATGAGAATTATTGTTTATACTTTACAAGAAGTTTGTATGAAACTAATGGTTTTTCTGAAACAATTAATTAATCCCAACCAACCTGAATAAGCAGACTTTTAATGAGATGTGACAGGGAAAACAGGTTCCACTCAGAAGCAGTTCACGGGAAAGAAAAGCACTGATTAATGATATGCTCCGTCAGATGTCTAGGAAATGGCTCTTTGCGGTTGGTCCATGTGTACATTGTACATATTAATGACTGTTTTAGGATTAAGTGTTGATTTTGCTTGAAATGGGACTTATGTTTTCAAGATTCAAGCACTTCTCTGCAAAGGGGGCCTTCGCAAATGGGAAAATTACTTTTAGAGAAAATATGAACAGAATTTAAACAAGGTCATGCTCCTCCATCTCAAAGCAGGGCCGAGATATACGGTGGGGTTTGAAATTACTGATACCATTGATAAAGATGAGAAAAAATGACACAAATAAATAATTCAAATACAGAGAGATATTGTAAGCTCAAAGAAATTGGGAAAATATATTCTGTTAACTAATAACAAAAAGGCACAAAGAAATGGTTAATTGGCCACAAAATCCACAGTTTGGCCATCTCAGTCTTCGGACTTGAAACCCATTGAAAGCCTGTGGTTTGAATTGAAGAGGCTGTCTATAAGCGCAGACGGAGGATATCAAGAATGTGGAAGGATTCTGTATGGCGGAATGGTCTATGATCCCTCCCAAATCATTAAACATTTTAGAAAAAGGCTCAGTGCCGTAATCCGTGCAAGGTGAGGTATTGAAAGGTATTGAAAACAGGGGTGTCATTAATTTTGACCACTACCTTTTTGAGAACAAAATAGTATACAATATTTCCCCTATTCTTTGGAGCATACAATGTTTTACTTTATACAGTAATTTTTCTCATCTTTATCAAAGGTGTTAATAATTTCAGACCCCACTGTAGATCTATTGGGTGGGAGAACAAAAGGCCGCCATAAACCCAAGGGAAGGGCAATGTCTTTTTCCCCCCCCACCTCTTCTCTCGTTTTTGCATAGTATGCACATTGCCTTTATTCTCCCATCCTACAGTATGAGAGAGAGACATGGAAGGCCAGTCACATGCAATAAGGATCTTTCTGCCAGTACAGTAGTATGGTGTAATTGGATGAAAGAGGATGACCTTCGCCTCATTCGCTCACACCCATCTAGTGGCAAAATCTGAGAACTACCAGGTGTTAACATGGAGGTGCTCTGCCCCAGCTAATACAGGTCACGCCATATCAGATTTCCTGTCTCTGCTGAGTGACACAGATGTTAAGAGAGTCATCATGGTGATGTGAATCACTGGTATTTGTTTAGTTTTTTTTGTGGGGGGGAGGTAGTCATGATGTAGACTTTACTTTGATCTTGTGGCTCCCAATCGGTTCTGTGGTTTGATTACCCTGAAGCTACAATTACAGGTATGCTGTCATATTGGAAAGCTGGTAAAAGCCTTGTGCCAAGTTTTTGGGAAGCTGCGGGCGGAATCTGGGTTTGCTGCAGTTGCAACATATACCAACATATATCCTTGGAATGTTTTCCTAACATTTACTAAAATGTTGTGCACAACTTCTGGAACAACCATCACAGAACAGAATTCCCCAAAAGTTCTCATTAGGTCTCCAGGTAATGTAATATCACAATATACCATTAATGTTTTCCCAGAAAACCAATTTCTATGAAAGTTCCCTGAAGTTTTTGCAAGAATGTTCCTATAACACATTTAACCTGTTCTTTCAAGGTTCCCAGAATGTTTGATTTGGTTGTGGGAACAGTCTGGTGAGAACATTGTGGGTCTGGTGAGAAAAATATGTTCCCAAAACACAAAAACTGTCCAGTTGTGCTGACATTCATTCCATTGATGTTGCAAGAATGTTGACAGAGCAGTCTTTCTGAGTTCTTTAAAGGTACATTACAAGAGATAGGTTCCTAAAATACAACATATGCTCAGTTGTGATGACATTTATACAATGTTTAAGTTTGATTGCACATGACATTCCCTTCATTTTGTAATAATGAAATAAGTCAGTTTTGATTACATTCATGGCATATTTGTTTGAGGTTCAACATAATATTCAATTCATGTTCACGCAATATACATTTGACCTTGTCTTTGAGGTAAAATAATAATAAAACCAAAAGGTTTTATTTGTCTCGCTCAGTTGTGGCTTGACCAGTTCAAATAAAAACATAGCTACAAAGAGAGGACCATTAGGACAATTCAAGTTGCTTCAGCAATGGCAAATATACTTCAAATGAGTAGACAACACTCACAAATAAGCCATTCATCCTCAACATCCCGTGTAGCTGTTTACATAGTTGAACTCGTTATGGTGATGTGGGCGCCGTATATTGCTCCTTTCGTATTTGTGAACCCATTGATGGCAAAGAGAACCCCCTCTTGACTTCAACCTGTTGTGCGATGGTATATGGAAATTCTGTTTGACAGTTAGTTTTGCATCCAAAATATTGGCAAATTTTTTACTTAAGTAGGCAAGTCAGTTAAGAACAAATTCTTATTTACAATGACGGCCTACCGTTGCCAAACCCTAACGACTCTGGGCCAATTGCGCGCCACCCTATAGGACTCCTAATCACAGCTGGTTGTGATACATCCTGGAATTGAACCAGGGTCTGTAGTGACACCTCTAGCACCGAGATGCAGTGCCTTAGACCGCTGCACCACTCGGGAGCTGAGGGATGTGAAATGTAGATCGATCGGCAAACTACCGCTAGTAGCACTTGGATGTGCACCGGAATGGCATGTGTTTGTGTTTCTAAAATAGGTCTTACATCCTCATATAAGATTGGTTTTAGGAAATGGTATCTGATGAGCCAATCTTTACTTCTGCGAAAGAGTCCAACCAGTCTCTAAAAACACGCTCTCTTTGAAATGCAGCGTGTGCCACATCTTACCAACAGAGCAAGATCAGCCATCTCTCATTCCATTTCTCATTATCTCAGTTATTTATAGTATTTCAACAATGGTTTCACGTTCATATGTGCCTCTAATTAACAAATTACTGTACTTTATATCAATTATTATCGTGACAATTGCACTGATGTAGTCAAATTATATGATATAGACTGTTAAGATATTTTGCATGAATTCATAACAGAAATACAATGAAATCGAAAATGGTTTTAATTATTACTCTCACAATTTCAATATATATTTCCCCCCATTCTTCGCTTGACAAGCAGTTCCCTTATTCCACCACTTGGAACTGTGCGGACGCAATGTCATGACCGTGCGTAAATGTACCCACACTTTTAAAAACGTTTATATTGATAAATCTCATGAATCTAAATGCTCCCACACATGGTCTATGCACAGATTTGTGCCTACTTTATTTTTGTAACCCTTATTTTACCAAGTAAGTTGACTGAGAACACATTTGCATTTACAGCAATGACCTGGGAATAGTTAGGGGGGAGAGTGAATGAGCCAATTGGAAGCTGGGGATGATTAGGTGGCCATGATGGTATGAGGGCCAGATTGGGAATTTAGCCACGATATCGGGGTTTACACCCCTACTCTTACGATAAGTGCCAAGGGATCTTTAGTGACCACAGAGAGTCAGGACACCTGTTTCACGTCCCATCCAAAAAACAGCACCCTACACAGGGCAATGTCCCAAATCACTGCCCTGGGGTATAATTTTTTGGACCGGGGTGAACAGGGCCTCCTAATAGCCCTCCAACACCATTTCCAGCAGCATCTGGTCTCTCATCCAAGGACTGACCAGGACCAACCCTGCTTAGTTTCACAGGCAAGTCTGCAGTGGGATGCAGGGTGGTATGCTGCTACACATTACTGATACATGAGGTCCCAGGTCTCATTATCTAACTAAAAAATTGTCTTCTGTGTTCTGATTGAACATATCTGACTGAAAAAACAACAACAGTCCACAGCTCTCCCCTGGTGGTGCAGAGGGTTAATGATCTGGCTGAATATTACAGCTTTAATCCCACAGTTTTTAACCATGTTTCTTTTGGGGAAAAAAATAAAATAAGGCTCAGATATACTCTTCTAAAAGAGAGGATGTCTTTATTTTGTCCAGATTTATAAATCCAGTCAAATGCAACAGTTGGACTAAGTGTACAATAAAAGACTTAAAAATGCACCTGGTATAATTCCTAATTTGAGACACTTGATATGGTCCCACCTGATTTATTTTTCATGATCTGGAAGGCAAAATGTATAATAATTCAGCACTCATAGTCTTGGACAACTTGTAAATATGGGCCAAGAAGTATGCAGCACATAAAGAGTGATGTGAATTACCCAGTTACTAGTATTTCCCTGAAAAAAATTACATGAAAGAGAGCTTACTTGGTGGCGCAGAGCATAAAAGACTGGTCTTGGGAACCAAACATTGCAGGTTCAAATGCAACATGTACAGTTGGTCAACATACAGAATGTTAAAAAGAGGGTGGTGTTTATATGATTAAATACTCTTCAAATGTCCTGTCAGTGTAATGTTATATATTCTAATTTGCATGCTGGTAGTAACTTAAATATAAAATTTTCTAAATGTTATTAAAATGTTCTGAGGACCTTCAAGACAAGTTAAATGTATATTGCATTAACATCAATGGAATATTATGTTGAACCTAAAACAAATATGCTATGAACGTCATGAAAACAGACATGTCATTCTTACAACATTAAAGGAATGTCCATGTGCAACCTAACTTAAAACATTGTAGAAAACCTTGTTCCATCAACCTTAAGGTCTGGGAACCTTTATAGAACAGACAAAATGCATTCTGGGAATATTCCTGTAATATCAGGTGAATATTTTTTTTACCCTAAAAGAAACATTGTATTATCATCCACACAACTGGACAGTTGTTGTGTTTTGTGAACATATCTTTTGTGATGTCCCCACATTGATCTCACCAAACTTTTCCCACAACCTAATGAAACATTCTAGGAACCTTTAAAGAATAGATTAAATGTGTTCTAGGAATGTTATTGCAACACCAGGTGAATGTTTTATACAAACATTCTTTAATCATCACCACGGCTCGACAGTTTTTGTGTTACGAGAACATTTGCTGCGACCTAGCTAATGTTCTGGTAACTTTCACAGAACCAATTTTGGTTTGCAGGGATGACTTTAAGGTGAATTACTGAAGGTAGCGTGAATGGGTATTGGCTCAAATAAAGGCCTTGTGGTATTGTAGCCTGCCCACTGAGTTATAAAGCTAAGTGTAGTAGTCTGAGTGGCACAGAGGTTTAAGGCACTGTGTCTCAGTGCTAGAGGTGTCACAACAGATCCTGGTTTGATTCCAGGCTGTATCACAACTGGCTGTGATTAAGGGTCCCATGGGGCAGTGCACAATTGGCCCAGCATTGTGCGGGTTAGGGTTTGGCTTGGGTAGGCCATCATTGTAAATAATACTTTTTTCTTAACTGACTTGCCTAGTTAAATAAAGTTTAAATAATGAAGAATCTGTAGTATTTCAGAAATATTTCTCAAGGACTCATACAGATGTACAGTATATTCTAAATAGTAGAATGCGGTGTAAAAGGCTAAATGAAATAATGTCTTCTGGAAGAAAGTACAGGCTTAACTGAATGAACAACAAAGATGGAATGCAATATAACATTTGATTAAATAGTTCGGGGAATGGCCTCGTCTCGAGACGAGGGAAGATCCTCTTTTAGAGGTCACGTCCCATCCAAGAAGTGGTTAGTCAGTCTTTGGGGTTCTGAAGGACTTATTCAAGACCACAGGGCCAGCAGGCCATGGTTATCCAGGAGGAGTTATTCTCCTAGTCCCCTCTCAGCCTCTGCTCTCTGGGTCTTTGTGTGTGTGTGCCCGTGCCCGTGCCCCAGCCCGTGCCCCAGCCTCTCCATTAAGCCAGCCCTCTACAGATGGTGGCAGCCGCAGCAGATCCCTGCATTCCCATGCACGGCACGTCCTGGGGCGATCGCCACAGCGATTGACCCGCCTCTCTGTTGCCGTGACGACTGAGCCGGAAGGTCCAGCTGAGGCCCTTATTATGTAGTTTTCACCATATGGATGTCCTCCCGGAGTGACCTATAACTTTTAAAAGATTTCACATCTTGCCCTTTTTTATAATTTTTCTGCAGGGGGCTAATTGTTCCCTGAGAAGATGCAATGCTCGACACCAGACTTGTAGTCATTCAGAGCTGAAGCAGTGGGGATATTTTTCCAGGTCTTTCTCATGCAGCTATGCAAAAGACTATTGTCTTGTGGCTTGTGGCTTGTTGCTGAAATTGCATTTAATTGCTGAAAGCAAAGCACACCTTTCAAAATTGTTCATACTTACATTTTCTTTTTTGCGTGTGCGAAAAACAGAACAAAGAAATTGCAATTTGGGAAAAAAACTAAATTGAATAAGGCAGTTTTTTTTGCTATGCTCAGTTAACTTGTGCCTCATGTGAAGGGTTCGCTCTTCCCACTGATCCGCCACCAGCCCGGAGAGGACTTCATGAATATCGTCCAAATACTTTGTGATTTTTTTTTTACTTAAACAATGCCTCCTGTGCTCTATTATTGTAGTTTGCATATACTGTGGCATTTTAGTAGGAGAGTGAATAAAAGTGTAGTAGTCTGCGTGTAGTTATTATTTCTGATGAAATGTGTGATTAACTGCCCCATAATCCAAAGTAATAAGGTTGATATAGTAGTATATCAAAGTAATCAGACCAATTATTCTACTACATTTAAAATGTGACTATATTAAACTGCTTTGCTTAAGTAAAACTTTTGAAACTTCTTCAACTACCACAAAAATAATTTTAAACAGGTAAAGCAAGTCCCACAATTTTACTACATGTAAAATTACTATCTAGTTATTTCCTCATCCGCAACCACCTCAGAACCATAAAAGCTATGAACACAATACCAACTTCAAAACGTGCAGATACTACTTATACTTTTACACTACAACCATATTTGCATGAATCCCAATGCATTTCATTGGCCATAGAAATGCCATTCAAACTTTAAAACGTTCAGACTGGTCTGGAATATGTTGGTTGTATACAGCTTTTTGAAACCATTTATATATTTTTTTCAACTATAACCGTTTTAAATGTGGATAAAAGATCCATAGGCTTGCATGGGAAGTATTTGGATTCACCACTGCTCTTGAAGCATTACGACTACAAACACCAGACCAATTTTGACATGTGTAGACAGACTCAACTTAGATGGCTTCAACACAGCTTTTTGCTACCATTTCTACTTCATAAACTACAAAGCTTGTTGTATCCCCATTAATGTAAATGGTGGAATGCAGGCTTCAACATTCTAAACTGAAATCACTGCCACAAAACTTTCAGAATGTTCTAACTAAAACATTTTCAGAGTTTAAAAGCACATTATATGGCTTATGATGATATAGTACCCACTCCAGCCTACTATACTAGCCCACTATAATCAACTATAATAACTACAATAAAAACCACCCCAAAATAGGTCACTATAACTAACACAGCCTATGAAAACCCTATTACTACCATTACTACTGCCGTCACTACCACTACTGGTTCACAGCCTTAAATACTTCAAGACTAGCAACTACATCACATTTACTTCAGTAAATGTCCTTTTCTACTTTATTATAATTTTGCATAATTTGTTTTATCAGATACTTTAAATTTTAGTTGGCGGACTTGAAATTTGAAAGCTGAATAACATTAGGCACTTACTTAGAATACTTAATAGTGTGGATGAAGCCTTAATATACTTCTTATTAAATGTAGAATTATTGTTGGAGTGGGCTGCGATGTATTATAATTTGAGGAGGGAGCCTTTGAGAAGTTGCTGTGAGCTGTGCTGAAAAGGAAAGGATGGGGGCTGGGAGATTAGAGTTTAATGGGAATCTCAGGCTCATTTTGAGTTGATATCTCTTGTCTTTGGTCTTGTTCGTGAGGGGATTGGATTAATCAAGGCTGAGCTCATCCGTAATGGATGTTCGAGCACACAATCTGAAGATTTGTATGCAGGGAACGGACAGTTCCCTCTCGTCTCTATTCCTCCTGTGCATATCAGATCTTCATAAATAGAATGGTAAAATTAACATCTAGTTATTATTATTCGCCTACCGCTGCCACCTGTAGGTCCAAAACCATAAAAGCTATCAACACGAAACTAACTTTTAAACGTGCAGACTGACCGTCCCCAGTGTACTTTATTAAAAAAAAAATCTACTACTTATACTTTTCACACTACAACCATATTTGCATAAATCCCAATGCATTTTAATGTTCATAGACTTGAATGGTAAACATGTCCACCATAACTAGTCTTCAACCGTTTAAGCTAGAAACATCATTCAAACTTTAAAACGTGCCGACCAATTTGGAATAGGTTGCTTGTATACATCTTTTTGAAATCATTTATATTTTATAATGGATGTATGAGCACACAATCTAAAGATTTTTATGCAGGGAACAAATGGACGGCTCCCACTCTTCTCTATTCCTCCTGTTTATATCAGATCTTCATAAATTAAGATGGGGGATGCTTTTCAGTGTTGCACACACAGTCCTGCCTGTCTGTCTAGGCTGACTCTAAAGAGAGTCGAGGGGACTACATGTTCTACATGACATCTATCTCAATGGGAAGCCAGATGTGGCAGCCACCCGTCACAATGCATGAGGACAATACACTATGCAATTTGATTAGGTTGGGTGAATTCCTGTTTTTGTTGGTCACTCAATGTGTCATTTTTATAACAAGGACAAAAAATATTGCTGTTTTGTTGTTGTAAAAAAGAGCACTTTTCAGTGTTATTTCATAAATATTATGCAACAAGAAAACAACCTTCTTCGTCCTTCTTCGTCTTCCGTCTGTACTGGAGTTGTGTACTGGAGTTGTGTATCACTGTTTTGTGTCACTGTGTGTACCGCAATGTGCATGGAAAAAATTAAGAAAACCAGATAATTATCTGAGCTCAGACAAACAATTGTCACCAGTCGGACAATCAAGGCTACAAGTCCATCACCAGAGACCTTGAAGTTCCTGTTTACACCGTACGTATTGTTATGAAAAAGTTTAAGGCCCTTGCCACTGTATCCAACTTCCCTGTATACAAAAGAAAACTTGATGGAAGATTGCAGTGAAGGATTGTTCAAATGGTGGAGAAAGCACCTCAATCAATGCCACACAGATTCAAGTTGACCTTCAGACACAAAGTACAACAGTTTCAACTCCCACCATCCATCGCCAACTCAATGAAAGGGGGTTATATGGTAGGAGACCCAGGAGGACCCCACTGCTGAGAGAGAGACTAGGGAGCCTGACTGCAATTCTCCAAAAAACACCAGAACATGCCAAAATCCTTCAGGGAAAATGTCCTGCACCCCATGTCTATGTTTACAGAAAACAAAATTAAGCCTTCAATGAAAAGAACACCTCCCCGACAGTCAAACATGGAGAAGGTTCAGTGATCTTTGGGAGTTTCTTTTCTGCCTCTGGCACTTGGTGCTTTGAACATGTGCATGGCATCATGGAATCAGGAGAATACCAAGGCATTTTGGAGTGCAATGTCGGACCCAAACTGCCAGTGCAGAGGTGCAGGAAGCTCATCGATGGCTATAGGAAGCGCCCGTTTGCAGTTATTTTGACCAAAGGCTGTGCTACCAAATATTAAGTCTAGGCTGTCAATAATTTTGTCAATGCCATTTCTGTTTATTTTCTGATTTAAATGGATATACACTGCACAAAAAAATAAAGGGAACACTTAAACAACACAATGTAACTCCAAGTCAATCACACTTCTGTGAAATCAAACTGTCCACTTAGGAAGCAACACTGATTGACAATAAATTTCACAGGCTGTTGTGCAAATGGAATAGACAAAATGTGGAAATTATAGGCAATTAGCAAGACACCCCCAATAAAGGAATGGTTCTGCAGGTTGTGACCACAGACCACTTCTCAGTTCCTATGCTTCCTGGCTGATGTTTTGGTCACTTTTGAATGCTGGCGGTGCTTTCACTCTAGTGGTAGCATGAGACGGAGTCTACAACCCACACAAGTGGCTCAGGTAGTGCAGTTCATACAGGATGGCACATCAATGCGAGCTGTGGCAAAAAGGTTTGCTGTGTCTGTCAGCGTAGTGTCCAGAGCATGGAGGCGCTACCAGGAGACAGGCCAGTACATCAGGAGATGTGGAGGAGGCCGTAGGAGGGCAACAACCCAGCAGGAGGACCGCTACCTCCGCCTTTGTGCAAGGAGGTGCACTGCCAGAGCCCTGCAAAATGACCTCCAGCAGGCCACAAATGTGCATGTGTCTGCTCAAACGGTCAGAAACAGACTCCATGAGGGTGGTATGAGGGCCCGACGTCCACAGGTGGGGGTTGTGCTCACAGCCCAACACCGTGCATGACGTTTAGCATTTGCCAGAGAACACCAAGATTGGCAAATTCGCCACTGGCGCCCTGTGCTCTTCACAGATGAATGCAGGTTCACACTGAGCACATGAGCACATGTGACAGACGTAACAGAGTCTGGAGACGCCGTGGAGAACGTTCTGCTGCCTGCAACATCCTCCAGCATGACCGGTTTGGCGGTGGGTCAGTCATGATGTGGGGTGGCATTTCTTTGTGGGGCCGCACAGCCCTCCATGTGCTCGCCAGAGGTAGCCTGACTGCCATTAGGTACCGAGATGAGATTCTCAGACTCCTTGTGAGACCATATGCTGACACATGCACATTTGTGGCCTGCTGGACGTCATTTTGCAGGGCTCTGGCAGTGCACCTCCTTGCACAAAGGCGGAGGTGTGATTGACTTGGAGTTACATTGTGTTGTTTAAGTGTTCCCTTTATTTTTTTGAGCAGTGTATTCAATTCTGAATCAAAAACATAGGTTCTGTAATATTAACAGTGAAACAAAGAATACTGTGGTCAATTTCAACTTATTTTTAGGGAAAATTGTGAGTTACATGAAAAAAGTGCAAGGGTGACAATATTTTTGTCCACAACTGAAATTGGAAATTTAAGTCAGAATTGTCTGTCAGAAAGAAAATAATGCCTTTGAAGCCTTGGTTATTGTTGTTTAATATATATTCACTGAACAAAAATATCAATGCAACATGCAACAATTTCTAAGATTTTACTTAGTTACAGTTCATATAGTATAAGGACATCAGTCAATTGAAATAAATTCATTACGCCCTAATCTATGGATTTCACATGACTGGGAATACAGATATGAGTCTCTTGTTCACAGATGCCTTTAAAAAAAGGTAGGGGCATGGATTAGAAAACCAGTCAGTATCTGGTGTGACCACCATTTGCCTCATAGAGCGAGACACACAGGTGTCGTGCATTGTCATGCTGAATCATGAGGTAATGGAGGTGGATGAATGGCATGACAATGGGCCTCAGGATCTCATCACGGTATCTCTGTGCATTGAAATTGCCATCAATAAAATCAAATTGTATTCGTTTGTCTGTAGCTTATGCCTGCCCATACCATAACCCCACTGCCACAATGGGGCACTTGACATCAGCAAACCACTCGCCAACACAACTACACACGCTTTCTGCCATCTGCCTGGTACAGTTGAAACCGGGAAGAGCAGACTTCTCCAGCATCGAAGGGGAGCATTTGCCCACTGAAATCGGTTATGATGCCGAACTGCAGTCAGGTCAAGACCCTGGTGAAGACGCTGAGCACGCAGATGAGCTTCCCTGAGATGGTTTCTGACAGTTTGTACAGAAATTCTTTGTTGTGCACACCCACAGTTTCATCAGCTGTCTGGGTGGCTGGTCTCAGATGATCCCGCTGGTAAGAAGCTGGATGTGGAGGTCATGGGCTGGCGTGGTTACACGTGGTCTGTGGTTGTGAGCCGGTTGGACGGTTGGGCTGCCAAATTCTCCAAAACGACGTTGGAAGCGACTTATGGTAGAGAAATTAACATTCAGTTATTTGGAAACAGCTCTGGTGGATATTCCTGCTGTCAGCATGCCAACTGCAAGCTCCCTCAACACTTCTGTGGCAGTATGTGGCATTATGTTGTGTGACAAAAATTCACATTTTAGTGTGACCTTTTATTGTCTCCAGCACAAGGTGCACCTGTATATTGATCAAGCTGTTTAATCAGCTTCTTGATATGCCACACCTTATCTTGGAAAAGGACAAAGGCTCACTAATAGGGATGAAAACGAAATTGCACAACATTTGAGAGAAATTAGCTTTATGTGGGTGTAGAACATTTCTGGGATCTTTTATTTCAGCTTATGAAACATGGGACCAACCCTTTACATGTTGTGTTTATATTCTTGTTCAGTATATATATACAGTATATGTGTATGTATAGCTGTGTGTTTTATTGTTTTTGATAGGTAGCGTTAGCTTGTTCGCAATCTTCTTTCTAAATAGTGAGCCAACATTGTTTCAGCACTTTTCATATCATGACAGATTCCCAAAAAATGTATCATGCTCTCTCTTATCTCTCTGCAGCAGACATATAGTGAGCAATATGTTTGGAAAATGAAATTGAAATAGAATCACAAAAAAGAAACGTCCCTTTTTAAGGACCCTGTCTTTCAAAGATAATTCGTAAAAATGCAAATAACTTCACAGATCTTCATTGTAAAGGGTTTAAACACTGTTTCCCATGCTTTTTCAATGAACCATAAACAATTCATGAACATGCACCTGTGGAACAGTCGTTAAGACACTAACAGCTTACAGGCGGTAGGCAATGAAGGTCACAGTTATGAAAACTTAGGACACTAAAGAGGTCTTTCTACTGATTCTGAAAAACATCAAAAGACAGATGCCCAGGGTCCCTGCTCATCTGCATGAACGTGCCTTAGGCATGCTGCAAGGAGGCATGAGGACTGCAGATGTGGCCAGGGCAATACATTGCAATGTCCGTACTGTGAGACGCCTAAGACAGCGCTACAGGGAGACAGGACAGAAAGCTGATCATCCTCTCAGTGGCAGACCACATGTAACAACACCTGCACAGGATAGGTACATCCGAACATCCCACCTGCGGGACAGGTACAGGATGGCAACAACAACTGCCGAGTTACACCAGGAACGCACAATCCCTCCATCAGTGCTCAGACTATCCGCAATAGGCTGAGAGAGGCTGGACTGAGGGCTTGTAAGGCAGGTCCTCACCAGACATCACCAGCAACAACGCCCCCATTGGGCACAAACCCACCATCGCTGGACCAGACAGAACTGGCAAAAAGTCCTCTCACTGACGAGTCGCGGTTTTGTCTCACCAAGGGCGATGGTCGGATTTGCGTTTATCGTCGAAGGAATGAGCGTTACGCCGAGGCCTGTGCTCTGGAGCGGGATCGATTTGGAGGTGGAGGGTCCGTCATGGTCTTGGGCGGTGCGTCACAACATCATCGGACTGAGCTTGTTGTCATTGCAGGCAATCTCAACGCTGTGCGTTACAGGGAAGACATCCTCCTCCCTCATGTGGTACCCTTCCTGCAGGCTCATCCTGACATGACCCTCCAGCATGACAATGCCACCAGCCATACTGCTCGTTCTGTGTGTGATTTCCTGCAAGACAGGAATGTCAGTGTTCTGCCATGACCAGCGAAGGGTCTGGATCTCAATCCAGGGCTAGGGCCATTCCCCCCAGAAATGTACGGGAACTTGCAGGTGCCTTGGTGGAAGAGTGGGGTAACATCTCACAGCAAGAACTGGCAAATCTGGTGCAGTCCATGAGGGGGAGATACACTGCAGTACTTAATGCAGCTGGTGGCCACACCAGATACTGACTGTTACTTTTGATTTTGACCCCCCCTTTGTTCAGGGACACATTATTCAATTTCTGTTAGTCACATGTCTGTTGAACTTGTTCAGTTTATGTCTCAGTTGTTGAATCTTATGTTCATACAAATATTTACACATGTTAAGTTTGCTGAAAATAAACGCAGTTGACAGTGAGAGGACCTTTTTTTTGCTGAGTTTATATAGAATTGTGAGAATCTTCAGAATCGCAATACATATTGCATCAGCAGTTATGTATCGTGATAATATTGTATTTTGAGATCTCTGGCAATTCCCAGCCCTATTGTTTTGGGCTGTGGCTGCATTGCCAACCTATTTGGGGATGTAAAGGGGTTGTAGGCTGTCAGCAGGGGTTTTCTTGATGCCAGGCAGGCAGGCACAGTAGACATGTGAGCTGGCGGAAGAGAAGAGGCTACAGCTCATATCCCCTGAGGCTGCAGCTCAAACCTCCAATACAAACCCCATCTCAACCTACTAATGCAGGAAATACATTACTCTTTCTCCGTCTCTTCCCTTTCTTCTCCATCTCTTCTCCGTATTCCTTAATTCCTTATGTCCCTCCCTGTTACCTTCAGACTCCTCTTCATCTGATTTATCTCCTCTTTTCCATCTCTCTGTCATGATTTACAATTTACAATTGGCTCATTAATCCCCCTCCTCTCCCCTGTAACTATTGCCCAGGTCGTTGCTGTAAATGAGAACGTGTTCTCAGTCAACTTACCTGGTAAAATACCTGAGAAAAAAAAGAAGAAAGAAAATCTATTTTTCCCACGTTTCTCTTTAAATCAAAATACTGTAGACTACATCCTCCAAGTATGATAAAAAATTGACATGGACAGGTAAACACATATTACCAAGAGATAACATATAAAATAATTATAAAATAATTTATCGTTTGTCTCTGTGTTTCATTATTTTCCTTCAATTCGCAATAGGCTGAATGTATGTCACCGGACAAAGCATCCGAGTTAGCGAAACAGCGCCCCTCTGTCTCTGTAGGCCATCTCTTTGATTCTGTATGGTCAAAAAGAGTATGACATTGTTGCCGCCCATAGCATTGAATGCAAAGGAAACCAGTAAGCATTTGGCCTCCCTTGATAATTAAAAAAAATCTAATAATAGCCAATCATCATTGAGCTAATCCTAGTGAGCTCAACTGTGAATGGTCCTAATGCAGGCTTCAAGGGAAGCCTGTTTGGATTTGGCTTCACCCCAATCACATCACATTGAGAGCAGTACGTCATTGACAGAAACAACTTGAATTGTTGAATCTCATTGTGTTGTTGTCCTCTGATGGCTAGCTAGCTAGATAATATTGACGCTTTCCTAAATTAGCCACGGATGGAGATAGGGATTTGGACTTGTGTTTTTACTTAATTTTCCGTACTGGCCAATGTTTATAACGGTAATTCTGATCCTACCATAAATTCATACATTGTGCCTTTGGCCTGAGAGGATGGAAGTTCAATATGTAGCTAGATGTAAAAGGCTAATGTTAACAAGCTAACTCTTCCCATGAAAGGAAATTAGGCTAGCGAGCAAGCATTTTAGCCAGGTAGACAACAAATAATAAAAGCGTGTTTTGTATGACAGAGTCATAGATCATTTCGTCAACATGAATGAGAGGAGGATGGCATTGGCTTTTCTCTACAAGTAGGGTGAGTCAACATGTTTTTTCTCTACTTGCACACACACACACACACACACACACACACACACACACACACACACACACACACACACACACACACACACACACACACACACACACACACACACACACACACTAGTTGTTTAGTTCTCCAAAATGTCGAAAACATTAACTTACTTGACCATGCTGTAGGTTAGGGGTACTCAACTCTTACCCTATGAGGTCTGGAGAGGGTTTGCTGTTTTTCCTGATAATGAATTGCACACAACTGGTGTCCCAGGTCTAAATCAATCCCCGATTAGATGGGAACAATGAAAAAATGCAGTGGAACTGGCTTCAACGTCTAGAGCTGTAGGTCATGTAACTGTTTGTTACTTGCAATATGCTTTGTAGACTTCACTGGACAGATGTTGCTCTCCGGTTTTGTGATGAAACAAAGGTGTGGTTGAATTTATTCTGCCACTTCTTATTGTCTCAGGTTTAGGCCTATACATATAACGGTCGCAAGTCATATGAACTAAGAGGTTATAGAGCAAACAACGCAATTATCACAACACAGGATGTAATATGGCTTTTTTTTCTGGCTTCCCCAGGGACTTTAACCACACACTGCCACTGGTGAAAGCGGTGTCTATCTTCTCTGACTTGGTGTAGAAAACATAATGAAAAACATAATGTGGGGGCTGAAGCAGGAGGCTGCCATGACAACTCAGAGCTTACCTGTAGCACTGAGTAGGAGGTGTGAAAGTAATGAGTGTTTGAAATCGCAGGTGGATAAGATATGTACACCAGCCATGCGACAAGTTTCCTGATATTATGGGGAAATGTGCTCCATCTTTCTCCGACACTTCCTCCCCAGTGACTTCTTTAATGGACTGAGATTACATAAGTCTATAAGTGTACTAAGCATGGTGTCTTCCAGTCTTACTGGGCATATATCGGTCCACTAATACAGGACTAGTAAAGGCCCAGTGCACTACTTTTGTGAAAAAATATCTCTCTCTAATGACAAAGCGAAAACAGTTTTTTCGAAAAACAGAAATACCTTATTTACATAAGTTTTTAGCCCTTTGCTATGAGACTCAAAATTGAGCTCTGGTGCATCCTGTTTCCATTGATCATCCTTGAGATGTTTCTACAACTTGATTGGAGTCCACCTGTAGTAAATTCAATTGATTGGACATGATTAGGAAAGGCACACACCTGTCTATATACGGTCCCACTGTTGACAGTGCATGTCAGAGCAAAACCAAGCCATGAGATTGGAGGAATTGTCCGTAGAGTGCTGAGACAAGATTTTGTAGAGGCACAGATCTGGCGAAGTGTACCAAAACATTTCTGCAGCATTGAAGGTCCCAATGAACATAGTGGCCTCAATCATGCTTAAATAGAAGAGCTGGTCGCCCGACCAAACTGAGCAATCAGGGGAGAAGGACCTTGGTCAGGGAGGTGACCAAGAACCCCACTGTCACTCTGACAGAGCTCCAGATTCCTCTCTGGAGATGGGAGAACCTTCCAGAAGGACAACCGTCTCTGCAGCCTCCACCAATCAGGCCTTTATGGTTGAGTGGCGAGCTGGAAGCCACTCCTCAGTAAAAGGCATATGACAGCCCACTTGGAGTTTGCCAACAGGCACCTAAAAGACTCAGACCATGAGAAACAACATTCTCTGATCTGATAAAACCAAGATTGAACTCTTTGGCCTGAATGCCAAGTGTCACATCTGAAAGAAACCTGGCACCATCCCTACGGTGAAGCATGGTGGTGGCAGCATCATGCTGTGGGATGTTTTTCAGCGGCAGGGACTGGGAGACCAGTCAGGATCGAGGGAAAGATGAACGGAACAAAGTACAGAGAGATCCTTGATGAAAACCTCTTCCAGAGCACCACCTCAGACTGGGTCGAAGGCTCATCTTCCAACAGGAAGCGACCCTAAGCAAACAGCAAAGACAACACAGGAGTGGCTTCGGGACAAATCTCTGAATATCCTTTATTGGCCCTGACTTGAACCCGATTGAACATCTCTGGAGAGACCTGAAAATAGCTGTGCAGTGATGCTCCCCATCCTACCTGACAGATCCTGAGAGGATCTGCAGAGAAGAATAGGATAAATTCCTCAAATACAGGTGTGCCAAGCTTGTAGCGTCATACCCAAGAAGACTGAGTAAAGTACAAAGTACTGAGTAAAGCGTCTGAATACTTATTTAAATGTGTTATTTAATTGTTTTAATTAAATTAGCTAACATTTCTAAACCTGTTTTTGCTTTGTCACTATGGGGTATTTTGTGTAGCTTGATGAGGATAAAAAAATCTATTTAATCAATTTTAGAATAAGTCTGTAACGTAACAAAATGTGGAAAAAGTGAAGCGGTCTGATTACTTTCCGAATGCACTGATATACACTGCTCAAAAAAATAAAGGGAACACTAAAATAACACATCCTAGATCTGAATAAATGAAATATTCTTATTAAATACTTTTTTCTTTACATAGTTGAATGTGCTGACAACACAATCACACAAAAATTATCAATGTAAATCAAATTTATCAACCCATGGAGGTCTGGATTTGGAGTCACACTCAAAATTAAAGTGGAAAACCACACTACAGGCTGATCCAACTTTGATGTAATGTCCTTAAAACAAGTCAAAATGAGGCTCAGTAGTGTGTGTGGCCTCCACGTGCCTGTATGACCTCCCTACAACACCTGGGCATGCTCCTGATGAGGTGGCGGATGGTCTCCTGGGGATCTCCTCCCAGACCTTGACTAAAGCATCCGCCAACTCCTAGACAGTCTGTGGTGCAACGTGGCGCTGGTGGATTGAGCGCGACATGATGTCCCAGATGTGCTCAATTGGATTCAGGTCTGGGGAACGGGCGGGCCAGTCCATAGCATCAATGCCTTCCTCTTGCAGGAACTGCTGACACACTCCAGCCACATGAGGTCCAGCATTGTCTTGCATTAGGAGGAACCCAGGGCCAACCGCACCAGCATATGGTCTCACAAGGGGTCTGAGGATCTCATCTCGGTACCTAATGGCAGTCAGGCTACCTCTGGCGAGCACATGGAGGCCCCCAAAGAAATGCCACCCCACACCATGACTGACCCACCGCCAAACCGGTCATGCTGGAGGATGTTGCAGGCAGCAGAAGATTCTCCACGGCGTCTCCAGACTCTGTCACGTCTGTCACATGTGCTCATGTGCTAAGTGTGAACCTGCTTTCATCTGTGAAGAGCACAGTGCGCCAGTGGCGAATTTGCCAATCTTGGTGTTCTCTGGCAAATGCCAAACGTCCTGCACGGTGTTGGGCTGTAAGCACAACCCCCACCTGTGGACGTCGGGCCCTCATACCACCCTCATGGAGACTGTTTCTGACCGTTTGAGCAGACACATGCACATTTGTGGCCTGCTGGAGGTCATTTTGCAGGGCTCTGGCAGTGCTCCACCTGCTCCTTCTTGCACAAAGGCGGAGGTAGCGGTCCTGCTGCTGGGTTGTTGCCCTCCTACGGCCTCCTCCACGTCTCCTGATGTACTGGCCTGTCTCCTGGTAGCGCCTCCATGCTCTGGACACTACACTGACAGACACAGCAAACCTTCTTGCCACAGCTCGCATTGATGTGCCATCCTGGATTAGCTGCACTACCTGAGCCACTTGTGTGGGTTGTAGACTCCGTCTCATGCTACCACGAGAGTGAAAGCACCGCCAGCATTCAAAAGTGACCAAAACATCAGCCAGGAAGCATAGGAACTGAGAAGTGGTCTGTGGTCACCACCTGCAGAACCACTCCTTTATTGAGGGTGTCTTGCTAATTGCCTATAATTTCCACCTTTTGTCTATTCCATTTGCACAACAGCCTGTGACATTTATTGTCAATTAGTGTTGCTTCCTAAGTGGACAGTTTTTTCACAGAAGTGTGATTGACTTGGAGTTACATTGTGTTGTTAAAGTGTTTCCTTTATTTTTTTGTTTTAGCCAAATCTCTCAGATTCAATCTAACATATGCTGTCCTCTCTCTGCCTGTCGCCTCTTCCCTCAGTCTGTCTTCCTCTCCTCGGCTGGGCAGCCATTTTAAAATGGAACAGACTTAAGGTTAAACTGGCTCTACATATTGTAAGATCTACTCTTAGCTTCATAGTTTCCCTGTTTGTTAGAATAACCTTCAAATAACAGATGTTCTTCCTTTAGACTGTCTGTGTATTTCTTCAGAGGACTGTTCTATCATCCCTTGTCTTCTCTATGGGCATGTCTGTAGGGAGAGTCTGTAGTCAGTTTGATTCTCCTCCGTGGGGAGAAGACCAAAATAAACCCCTGCTTATCAAGCTGTCTGCCGTGTAACTACAAATCCAGTTTTAAATAGCTAAACTACAGCCCTGCTTTCTGCTTTATTGTGAAATATAGCTTTTACTTCGGTCATATTTGCAGTTGGTTTATGTCACTGCAATGTTGTTATGCTCTCCTAACCCACACTTGTTCTGTGCTGTCTGGGACTGGGTTGTTCTCTAGTGCATTGCAACTTACACAGAGAGATGATCAAATCGGCCACCGTCTTCCGTGCGATCCATAGACGACCGTATGCTCATCGATTTTCTGCCAGCCTTTTAATGTATCTATAGGACAGGTCGATGCCTCCGTGGGAAGAATTCTATATTTTTGTGTGATGAACTACTTAATCATTTCCGTTGGTCACTTGCGTGAGAAAATCCATATCCATTTTCCTTTTGTCTTTTATTGGCCTGTGCTTTTCAAGTCATCAGAAAGGGAGAGGGGGAATAGCAGATTAACGGGTCTGCTTCATACTTTGATACTAATTAAAGCTTTCTGAGACGAATTTACTAGTTCATTACCCCTCCCTGGAGTAATGATATGTGGGAGTTTACCCTGATAATCCTCCAGAGTGCACATGGTTCTCAGCGTTTAAAATAGCATTTATGCTAGGCACCACCTTTTCACCACTCCTCTGCCTCTCTGTCTGTCTTTCTCTTTCTCCTACTTTGATCCACTATCTGTGTGTCTCTGCCTCTCCCACCCTCTTTCTATCCCTCGCTCTGTGTTCCTGTATCTCGTTCACCCCCCTCCATCATCTGTTTTCATGCCAACTATTTTATCACTCTCCACAGAGTAGGGCTTGTCTGTACAGGAACTGCCCTGGTACATATTTATACAGTTTGAAGGCAAACACCAAAATGGATTTGAAATGAATTTGGAGCTGGCGAGCAGCTTAGTGTCATAGCAATTTTTTTTGCCAGTGTGCCCTCCAAATGGAGATCTGATAAGAAAAACATTATCTTCCTGTAGTTTAAGTGTTCTTGATACATTTTGCAATAGGCCTAGATGCCAATTAGTGATGGGGGAGAAATTGATACAGCTACATATTATATCGATAATTTGACTCCAAATATTGATTTGTCATTTTTTTTAACAAATTATTGTTATTGGTTTTCTTAGTTGGTAGCGTTAGCTAGTGCTAGTCGACCGCCCCGACACCAAAACGTGTATATTTTTCATCCTATTGCTTGTTCTCCACCTTCTTTTTAAATAGAATTGTGAGAATCTCAGTACATATTGTATCGGCACCTAAGTATCGTGATATCATATCGTAAGGACCTTTGCAATTCCCAGCCCTAATGTCAATGCTTGCATGTAGCACTCTACAACAACATCCATTCAAATATAACTGTTGAAAAGACTCACTATGGGGAGAACTTATTCTGTAAATCCAGGCTTTAGTTTCCTAAATACATGTATACTGAATGCACTTGATGCTTGTTTTACATTTAAATTATAAATCAATAGTGACAAATGGTTGGATGATTTTGAATGTTTCCTGAGCCAGATATGATCGTTGTAGTATTGTCAACTGTTTATGAAGTCACTTTGAGCTGTCAGTTAGACACATGTTACTCAGGTGATCTGCCAAAACTAACACTATACGACCATTGCCCAATCTAAGAGATGATTTCAAATAATTTCCAACATATATCTTATGCTATATCAAAGTAAGCTGATGCTACTTTGCAGTGTTGTTTGCTCAAACATGTTGCCACTATATAATCAGACTTTTCCCTTTTCGTAGATTTAATTGGAAATCGACGATGAATAATTATTTTTGCAATGTTTCTCCATTCAGCCGATAAGTGGAGCCAGCCAATACTGTACCAGGCTGGCCAATTGAGAGGCCATGTTGTTCAGACTGGATGCAATGCTGCTGAGATATGCTCATTAACTTGAAAACAGGGAAGTAGAAGATCAATTAGCCAGGCTTGGGTGCTGCTGATGTAATTGAGTGGTCTGCAAGTGGAAGACATTGATTCAGCATTATGCTGTGTACGAGCATTCTGACCATAGGTGGACACCAGGGGATAAACAGAGATAGTTGTGACAATGTTATAGTAGTTGGCAAAGATTCTTGCAGTGCAGTAGCATACTTTTGATACCTTACCATAGGTCTACACTAGGGGATACAGAGAAATAGGCTTAGGGCTAGTTGCAACAATGGTAGAGTTTGGCAACGATTCCTTCCAACTTTTGAAACCTTTCTGTACTGAATTACCTTGGTCTTGATATGATGAAAGAGTAGATACGTGGTTTAATAGATAGAAGCATAGATTAGTTACTAGATAGGGGATTTGTAATGGAAATCGACGTCCTCCTTGTGAGGGTAAAACTGATGGAAAACAATGTTTTGATGATTAATTAGCATGCTGCTATATTTCTCAAATGTGTTTCATTCTTTACAAGTAAGCTCTGACAGCGAATGCTTCTCCTCTGTGCCCATCTATTGTTGAACAGTAGACCATCAGGGGATCGTTGTTGTTATTGTGTTTTTCTCCTACATTTAACTGATAAACAGAAACAGTAGCAGAGAGAGGAGATAAGAAGAACATTGGAGGAAATCCAAAATCAACATGATCATTTTTTTCTCTAAAGGAAAATCTCTTCATCTTATCGCTCTTTGGATATCACTACTCTATTTCTAATTTTGCCTTTTTATTTCTTGATCTATTTGTGTGTTTTCTAAACGAGCAGGAGATATAGATATAAAATGTACCTCGGGGTGTTGTTGCTTTGGTTTACTAATGCTCTTGTCTCCCTGGCAAGATGCAACGTTCACTTTTAACCTTCGCTCCACTGTTTCTCTTCTTCTTTGTAAGTGGGTGACAGGGTTTAAATTTAGCTTTGATGAGACAGGCTTGAACTTGGTGATTTGGATGATAGATACAAAACCTCTTTCTCCTGGAGAACATTAAGGGGAGTTGAGCCATCCATTATTCAGCCTCACATTACTATCAAAGGCAGCCAGCCTTGCATGTTGTGGAACTGTTCTTCACCCTGCCATTGTGTTGCCTGATTTTAAGCCTTGCTCTCAACAGGTAATGGGCATAGCTTTGGTTCATATCAGTGTTGTACTGTCTGCAATAGGGTTGAATGGCGGGAACCCAGTTACCGAAATATACCGGGATTTACCGGCCAAAACCACTCCCTTTAACTGAGATAAATAACTGAGAGAAAAAGGTAAATTATAATGAATTATTTATACGAACAGCATGGCGTGAAATGGAACTGTGAAATGATATGCGACGTCTAAATTTGGCTTCTCTATGGTCTCCGCAGAATGAATCATCAATGCTCAGGGTGGGGACAGACAGCCCATTTCAGCATGGAGCGCAGTTCACAATGCATGTAGACCTATCATCTCATCATAGTAACTTTTTTTCTTGTGACAGGTAGGCCTACATTTCCTGCAGCATAGTCTATGCTACAGTAATGTAAAGACACCTTATCATTTAATTGTAAATATTTAACTTTTTTTTATTGCAGCTGCAGAGTTTTAAAACATCTTATCACTCGAATATCATTGCTTTAAATCAGTGCAGCGTGAGCACTCTTTGGGTCTTTCTCTCCATCAACTCCATTCAAATTTAATCCAAAGGCCTATACAGTGCATTTAGAAAGTATTCAGTCCCCTTCACTTTTTCGACATTTTGTTACATTACAGCCTTGTTCTAAAAAAGTATTTAAAATATCATGAATCTACACAATACACCAT
This sequence comes from Salvelinus fontinalis, assembly GCF_029448725.1. Classification (NCBI taxonomy): domain Eukaryota; kingdom Metazoa; phylum Chordata; class Actinopteri; order Salmoniformes; family Salmonidae; genus Salvelinus; species Salvelinus fontinalis. Next base: position 21,105,729 of record NC_074669.1, read on the forward strand.
AATGACTGAGAGAAAAAAGGTTTTTGGAAAAACATGAATACCTTATTTATATTAGTATTTACACACTTTACTATGAGAGTTGAAATTGAGCTCAGGTACATCCTGTTACCATTGATCATCCTTGAGATGTATCTACAACTTGATTGGAGTCCACCTGTGGTAAATTCAATTGATTGGAAATTATTAAGAAAGAAACACACTTGTCTATATATGGTCCCACAGTTGACAGTGCATGTCAGAGCAAAAACCAAGCCATGAGGTTAAAATAATTGTTCATAGAGCTCCGAGACAGGATTGTGTCGAGGAACAGATTTGGGGAAGGGTACCAAAACATTTCTGCAGCATTGAAGGTTCCCAAGAACATACAGTTAAAGTTGGAATACTACATACACCTTAGCCAAAAACATTTAAACTCAGTTTTTCACAATTCCGGACATTTAATCCAAGTAAAATTCCCTGTCTAAGGTCAGTTAGGATCACCACTTTATTTTAACAATGTGAAATGTCAGAATAATAGTAGAGAGAATGATTTATTTCAGCTTTTATTTTTTTCATCACACTCCCAGTGGGTCAGAAGTTTACATAAACTCAATTAGTATTTGGTAGCATTGCCTTTAAATTGTTTAACTTGGGTCAAACGTTTCGGGTAGCCTTCCACAAGCTTCCCACAATAAGTTGGGTGAATTTTGGCCCAATCCTCCTGACTGAGCTAGTGTAACCGAGTCAGGTTTGTAGGCCTCCTTGCTCGCACATGCTTTTTCAGTTCTGCCCACAAATTTTCTATAGGATAGAGGTCAGGGCTTTGTGATGGCCACTCCAATACCTTGACTTTGTCATCCTTAAGCCATTTTGCCACAACTTTGGAAGTATGCTTGGGGTCATTGTCCATTTGGAAGACCCATTTGCGACCAAGCTTTAACTTAGTGACTGATGTCTTGAGACGTTGCTTCAATATATCCATATAATTTTCCTACCTCATGATAACATCTATTTTGAGAAGTGCACCAGTCCATCCTGCTGCAAAGCACCCCCACAACATGATGCTGCCACCCCCGTGCTTCACGGTCGGGATGGTGTTCTTCGGCTTGCAAGGCTCCCCCTTTTCCCTCCAAACATAACGATGGTCATTATGGCCAAACAGTTCTGTTTTTGTTTCACCAGACCAGAGGACATTTCTCCAAAAAATACGATATTTGTCCCCATGTGGAGTTGCAAACCGTAGTCTGGCTTTTTTATGGCGGTTTTGGAGCAGTGGCGTCTTCCTTGCTTAGCGGCCTTTCAGGTTATGTCGATTTGGGACTCGCTTTACTGTGGCTATAGATATTTTTGTACGTGTTTCCTCCAGCATCTTCACAAGCTCTTTTGCTGTTGTTCTGGGATTGATTTACACTTTTCTCACCAAAGTACGTTCATCTTTAGGAGACAGAATGAGTCTCTCTCCTGAGCGGTATGATGGCTGCGTGGTCCCATGTTGTTCTTACTTGCGTACTATTGTTTGTACAGATAAACGTGGTACCTTCAGGCGTTTGGAAAATGCTCCCAAGGATGAACCAGACTTGTGGTCTACAATTTTTTTTCTGACGTCTTGGTTGATTTATTTTGATTTTCCCATGATGTCAAGCAAGGAGGCACTGAGTATGAAGGTAGGCCTTGATATACATCCACAGGTACATCTTCAATTGACTCCAATTATGTCAATTAGCCTATCAGAAGCTTCTAAAGCCATGACATCATTTTCTGGAATTTTCCAAGCTGTTTAACGGCACAGTCAACTTAGTGTATGTAAACTTCTGACCCACTGGAATTGTGATACATTGAAATAATATGTCTGTAAACAATTGTTGGAAGATTTACTTGTGTCATTCACAAAGTAGATGTCCTAACCGACTTGCCAAAACTATAGTTTGTTAACAAGACATTTGTGGATTGGTTGAAAAACGAGTTTGAAAAACTCCAACCTAAGTGTATGTAGACTTATGACTTCAACTGTACAGCAGTGACCTCCATCATGCTTAAATTGAACTGAGCCAAACTGAGCAATCGGGGGAGAAGGGCCTTGACTGAGGGAGGTGACCAAAATCCCGATGGTCACTCTGCAAGAGTTCCTCTGTGGAGATGGACAACAATCTCTGCAGCACTCCACCAATCAGGCGTTTATGGTTGTTTCCCAGTCCCTGCCACTGAAAATCATGCCCACAGCATGTTGCTGCCACCACCATGCTTCACTGTAGGGAAGGTGCCAGGTTTCCTCCATACTTGATGCTTGGAATGCAGGCCAAATAGTTAATTCTTGGTTTCATAAGACCAGACAATCTTGTCTCTCATGGTTTGAGACTCCTTTAGGTGCCAAGCGGGCTGTCATGTGCCTTTACTGAGGAGCTTCCGTCTGGCTACTCTACCATAGAGGCCTGATTGGTGGAGTGCTGCAGAGATGGTTGTCCATCTCCACAGAGGAACTCTTGCAGAGTGACCATCGGGATTTTGAGATGGTTGCCCTTCTGGAAGGTTCTCCCATCTCCACAGATGAATTCTGGAGCTCTGTCAGAGTGACCATGGGGTTCTTGGTCACCTCCCTGACCAAGGCCCTTCTCCCCCGATTGCTCAGTTTGGCCGGGCGGCCAGCTCTAGGGAGAGTTTTGGTGTTTCCAATCTTTTTCCATTTCAGAATGATGGAGCCCATTGTCTTCTTGAGGACTTTAAATGCTGCAGAAATGTTTTGGCACCCTTCCCCCTGATCTGAACCTTGACACAATCCTGTCTTGGCGCTCTACGGACAATTCCTTCGACCTCATGGCTTGTACATGCACCGTCAACTGTGAGACCTTATATAGGCAGGTGTGTGCCTTTCCAAATCATTTCCAATCAATTGAATTTACCACAGGTGGACTCCAATCAAGTTGTAGAAACATCTCAAGGTATGGTCAATGGAAACAGGATGCACCTGAGCTCAATTTTGAGTCTCATATTGAAGGGCCTGAATACATATGTAAATAACTTATCTGTTTTTTTATATTACACATTTTCAAAAATGTCTAAATCCATTTTTCGCTTAGTCATTATTGGGTATTGTGTGTAGATTGATGATTGATTGACTTGGATTTTTTTTTTTTCCATTTTTTTTTTTTTTTAATAATTTTTTATAATCCATTTTAGAATAAGGCTGTAACTTAACAAATTGTTGAAAAAGTCTGAATAATCCCCGAATGCACTGTATATAGATGTCATACCCTACCTCTTTCAGGTAATAAATTCAATGCAATATTAGCCCTATATTTAGCTAGTTAATAATGGGTTATGCATAATAAGCTTCATACTTATAGCCTCTGTCTCTTGCGCAATACGCACACACCTGTGCTCCGCTGGCCTCTCTCCTTAAAAAACGCTCATTAGCTCTTGGAGTTCCATGCAGAAAAAGCTAGACTAGAACAGCTGGCTGGAAATCATTTTTTTTGCATTTCCTATACCAATAGACTTCAAAGAGGGATGAATGCTTTTCTTTTGCTTAATGTTAAATACAACAGCCAATATAACCCATGGGTAGTTTGAAAGAAGAGCAAACGCGCAATGGCAGTAGGCTATAGCAGTTATTTATGCAGACTGATAACCATTCAATCTTTGTGAAGAGAACTGAAAGCCTTCTGCAGCTAGTTCCAGTGCTATTTTATTCAATAATGTCATTAGAATGATGGAGATAAGGACAACAAAATGTATTTCAACAAAACATATTTAACTGTTGAAAGCAAGGAAGGAGTGAAACAACAATAGAGAGAGAAAGAGGAGGTAGGCTAGTAACATATTATGAAAGGTATACATTATTTGTGTTTTTCTTTTGTGCGTAATGTGCAGTAGCCTATATCATATACTGTATGTATTTAATAACAACACAATCATTTGGTCTTTTTGGGCTTGGGATCATGAAATGTCTAATGTAGTGCTCATAAAATGTATTTAATGTATAGCTCATCATGCTCAGCTAGCATCCGGCTTGAATTTTTTCATCAAAGCTCTAATCAAATCCAGACATAGGCCTATTTATATGCTTTTGAATGACAATTCCTGTTTCAGCGGGAATACCAGGTTATCCGGGAGAAAAGGGATTTATTCTTGGGATAGAACATTTGTAAAATACCAGGAAAATATTCAGCCCTAGTCTGCAACACTGTAATGCTAACAGCTTGTACTTGTGTCCATTGACACAAGGTCTGGTTTGAATTATGATGATGATAATGATTAGTATTATTACATCATCTGTAACTTATGTTCAAAACAAAAACAACAACAACCTTGCATAGTTTTAGTGATTTTTAAAAATGTATTTCCAAGTTCCATTTTGTGAGTTAGAGTAGGATGTATACCGGTTCATCGGATGGGAGAGATTAAATATTGATTAAAAGCTACATTTGTAACTTGTAGGTCCATATCAAAGGCTGCACACTACAAAAAGAGAGAAAGAGAACATGTTTGCATTATTTTTGGAGCTGGGAAATAATGGCTAATTCTGCTGACGTACGGTTTGAGAGGAGAGGAGGGCTGGGGTTGAGGGATGTTGATGGTAGAGCTGAGCAACGCACTGCAGTCCTCTCTTTCATCCCCGCCGCATGGTATTACAGCACTTTGAAATTGAAATGATTTGAAAATAGAATACGGTGGCAAATTAGCCCGTTTGCTGTCCCGCTGGTACCGAGGTCTCTTTGAACATCCCTCTTTCCCAATCATCCATTGCGTTGCTGAGGCCTGGTCTCGGAGGCAAACTCCGTTCTCCGTGTCATGTTGGGGTCCTGGGTTATAACCCTGATGAACCATGGCTGTCCCTCTCCTGTCAGAGTACACCACATCTGGAGTTTTAGAGCATCCAGCTAGTATAACACCATAACGTTTGTTTTGAAGCAGGTGCATTGTTCAACCTGCATGTTGGATTTGGCCTTTGGTCAGGGCCATGGGGTGGTGCTGGTGAATGGAGAAGTTTACAGGTGTCAAGATGTAGGTAGATTTGAGCTGTTTGAAGATGAGACTCCTGAATCACTCTCACTCTCACTCTCGACATCTAACTCAACCACAGCCATCTCCACACTTGATTGTCTCATGTCCTTTTGATCTATCAAAGTGATTTAGGATAGAAATTAAGCATACTTCATAGTGAGGGGATGCATAAAATCTGCACCAAAAAGACGTGGCCTGACTTGCTACCGTATCAAATAAATATGTCTGTATTTGCTGAAAAATGTACTAGCCTTAGTAAGCCTGGAGTAGAAAGGCATTGACAGGACTGTGTATGTAGACTGGGTTATGAGCGAGAGAACATACACTAGATTGATAAGAAATAACTATTTCTGCAGAGTGGGACATAACAATCAATGAGAATAGGAACATGTGAAGCATCGATAAGAAATCAACATTATAATATTTCCAATACTACATCTTGTGACTCCAGTACAATTAGCACTATCTGTATCTGCACTTTTAATTGGATCAATATTTTGCTCTGCTGGGTAATTGGTCATACTCTATCTAACTTGTCCTGGTGCTTACGAATGGAGATGCCACTCTTCATGATCAAATGATCAGGTTCTGAAAGGTTCTGCGCAGACCGGCTTGGCCAATAGCAGAGCTACTTGCTCCATCAAATGATTGATATTTCTGTGTGCTCCATGCGGCGGGGCGGGGGGCTGAGTTGCTGACCCTCTCCCCTGTCAACTTCCCCTCAACAGGAAGGGTGCTCATTACTAGGTGTGTCATTTTGTATGTCCCTGTTATCCTTTTGACAGCTCCTAATGAAAGCCCCCCCCCCCCCTTACACACACACACACACACACACACACACACACACACACACACACACACACACACACACACACACACACACACACACACACACACACACACACACACACACACACACACACACACACACACACCGATGTTACCTGCCTTTAGATCCTGTCAGTGGCTGGCTCTAATGAGCACCAGCACCTTCAGAATCCAAAGGCGCTGTGACATTTGGGTCCCCAGGTCCTCTCTGCTCTCCCCAAGGGGGGTTTCCAAGAAAATAACCTATCTTTTTGCTGGAATTCACTACTGATATTTGAAACCCAGCATCATAACCTTTTTCGCTGGGTCCAGAGACCCTTGTTGACAGTCATTAGAATGTCAGCCGTGTTACGGGAATCAAATATTTATGAGACTCCTGTTGTTACCATTTGTGACTGATGTTACACAGTATTACACAGTGAGCAGTACGTGTGGAGAATAAAAAAGTATACGTAAAAGTATACGTATGAATCTTGGTTCATTAGGGGAGAAAACACAGAAGCAAATTCATATAACATCATGAAATATTCATGTTGGCAAGGTTACAAATGATTTTTGAAGAAAGAAATGATGATTGATGGCAGGTCTAACACTGTGCCTATACAGTATCCTACTTAGATTATCTCACTAGCAGCTGCATGGAAGAAAGCAAACAGAAAAGATGGGGATGCTGTGCAAATAGAGTAAAAGGGTTTATTCATGTTGATTCCTGATGATTCCTGTTGATTCCTGATACAACTGCTTTGTACTGTATATGACAGGCCAGGATAGAAAATAAGTCCCCCCTAGATGCATCTTGGTCAATTCTGTAGCAATTGGTCAACAAAGGAGAAAGCACACAAGCTCCATCCTTTCCCCCTCATACTTTACTTTAGATGTCACACATTTTAATATAGTATGTCTCCCCTCTATGAGGGTAGCTGATGCCCTCGCTCTCCCTGTCAGGCGTGACCAGTAGTAGGATCTCACATTTTTGTTACATGCGCCGAATCCAACAAGTGTCGACTTTCTGGTGAAATGCTTACTTACAAGCCCTTAACCAACAGTGCAGTTCAAGAAGAAGAAAATGCGTAGTAAGACAGTAGGACAGCCAGGGTGCTGGGTTGGAACTGAGGGAAAATCAGGGCGGTTGGAGACTTTTAGTTCCATATGGTGTGGTTGGTTGCCTTGGGCTCGATGTGTTAGCCTACATGTGTGAGAAGCCTTGTCACAGGCAGGCAGGCAGCTGAGAGGGTCATCTGTTGTACTGGATGTATACTCTGCAACACATCACAAAGTGTTAGCCAGAGGATGTTTTTCTTCTGCAGAGCACATGGTAGTCACATGGTCTACCCTGCCTGTCTGTAAGCCTATAGTTTGAATACAGAGCACTGGAGAGCTGCATACCTGGTTAAGTAGCTGGCTTAACGATGAGTGCAGGTTGAGGTTACTATACTGTTTTAGAATGTTAACACAGTCAAATCATCCCCAGCCGTACAACAGATAATTTGTCTGGGAGCTGTGTTATTGTTTCTGCTTTGAGAGCGTGAATAGGTCAGTCAGTCAGTCTGTCAGAGAGCCAGCCTCTCTCTGTTGTGTGCCTCTAATATTTGGAGAGAGTCGGACGTCATTTCATCAACTGCACATTACATGGGTGGACGTAGTCAGTAGTGTCTGAGTCATTAATCAAAGAGATCTACAGAGCTGTGAGCCCTGTAATTGGCTGTATAGCCAAAGATAGGTTATTGTGCTGTTGGACTACATATGAAAGATAGGTTATTGTGTATTCTGCTCATGATCAATGGCACCATGTTATGGCATCACCTGCATTGAATGAAATATTTCAGCATATGTATTTCACCATAGACACATTCAGTAATTTATCAAGGGATGGGAAATATTTATACATGGAAAAATACCTTTTATAACCTGTACTGTATCAGAGGTCAGTGCATAATCCTCAGATGTATTAACTTTTGTATGTTATAGACTGAGAGCCTATTGTTTTAATGGTCAAATCTATGATTGATTGAGTTGGTTTGTTTCCATTTGATAGGTCTAAGATCCTTGACGAATGTGTCGTAATGTGCAGAATGTGAGATCGATTGAGCTCTAAGCATTAATTACCTCATCTGACTGGAGCCTCGGGGTTCATAGTCTATTAAAGTGTTAAGGGCGCTAGGATCCCTGGAGTCGGCCGCCTGCTGCACGCTGCACTGGCCCACCTGTTTTCCTGCATTAAAGAGTGCTCGAGCGTGAAGTTGCACTTCGTCATTCAGAGATGAACACAAATCAATATCGTCAGAAAGAGGGATATGGAAATTAATTTAGAAATGGTGTGTAAGAGCTAGGCTACAGTAATATATCAATCTATCATCTGACTGGGAGATAGCATCACTGGTAAGACAGGCAGAGAGTGGGGGGGAGACAGAGACAGCAACACAGGCAGACAGGTTACCAGTCAAACAGATGGAGAGGCAGAGGAAAGAAAGGGAGAGAGAGGTCAAGGGAGAGAGACAATAAAGACTGGGAAAGACAGAAAATCAGAGAGCCTCTCTAATCAGTGCAGTGGAGCCAGGTGTGACACTGTCACGATCGTTATGAGACGAATGAGTGGACCAAGGCGCAGCGTGAAAAAAATACATCTTCTTTTAATGAAGAAAAAACAAACACTTACTAAACGAACAAAAAAACAAACGTGAAGCTAAAACGAACTAAGGGCAAACATGCAACATAGAACATAGACAATTACCCACAAACACCTAAAGCCTATGGCTGCCTTAAATATGGCTCCCAATCAGAGACAACAATAAACAGCTGTCTCTGATTGAGAACCAAACCAGGCAACCATAGACTTTCCTAAACACCTACACTGAACACAACCCCATACATTCTACAAAACCCCCTAAACAATACACACACCCTAAACTAGACAAAACACACAAACATCCCCCATGTCACACCCTGACCTAACTAAACTAATAAAGAAAATCAATATAACAAAGGCCAGGGTGTGACAGACACACAAGTGTTGAGGTCCTCTAGTACTCCAAGGGAGTCAGAACGGGTTGAGAGGTCATTGTGTGGGGCCTGCCCCTCAGTCACTTGGAGTTTAGTAGTGACATGTGATGCTGACAGCATGCTGTCATGCTTAGGGTTGCAAAATTCTGGGAACTTTCAATAAATTCCCTGTTTTTTTCTGAAATCCCGGTTGGAGGATTTCTGGAAATACAGGGAATTTATTGAAATTGCTGTCCTGACTGATATAATCCAACCATCCCCTCAGTTAGGGGACATGTCACAGTCATGTCACAGGGCACTGCAGGACACTGCTCCAGCATCTCAATTCAGTTACCATACAGGCTTTATTTTGGTAACAGTTTCCTATGTATTTCACAAAATCAATCTCATCAACCTAGGTGAAACGTGATGTTAACGTCAAATGTTTTTTCTTCTCCAGAATGCTGCTAGAACTTAAAGTGTTGTCATGCCATTCCCTCTCGAGTTCTGTTCTGGCTACAAGACATGAGAAAAATACGTGTCTGGACTATTTTTATAGAATAAAATAGAAAACAGAGCATTTCGATTTCCCCCCTCTCATCCCTGCCTCTCATTACTTCCCTTTTTTTGATCTGCTGTGCTGTATGGTCATGTTGGAGCATGATCATAGGCAGAATGAGTTTGAGTGGTGTGTGTGTGTGAAGGCTTCTTTCATTAGCCATACTGTCTCTCCCTCTTGCCTGTGCTGCTCTCTGCTTACACATGCTTGACCCTAATGTAGGCTTGCATGTGTCTAGACTACAGCTCTGTCAACCTTGTAGTGTGTGTGTGTGTGTGCACGCGTGTGCCCGTCTGTCTCTCTGTATGCCTGTCTGTCTGTTTGTCCATCTGTGTCGTGTTTGTATTACAGTCCATTACTGTGGATTATGTGCTGTTTCTCACTAAATTAATCCTGTCTTGGTTTACTCTGCTGCAGTCTCTGACCTATTCCCTGTTATATAATGGAACCTATAAGAGACAATGAAGCAAATTAACCTCTCTGTGTGTTTGGAGTGACTTCATCCACTTGGCATCCTGCACTGTGTGATCTGCTGTGATCCTGCAATGACATTACTTAATTTAGGTTCTATTTTGCATAGGTCCTCTCTCCTTCAAAAGGCTGAGATTGTTTTAAATATCTTGAGTCCACTTGTGATTCAATCTTGGGTATTCTCCATGAAAATTCGCAGACGTGGGCTACTTATTGGAACTTCATTTTACAAGACACCCCCAAAAATGTCCTTACATGTTGAGTCAAAATGATGCAGAGGATATGGTCATTGGCTTCTTATGAGTAATTATATACAGTTAATTATATGATTGTCAAGTTACTTGAACATTTCTGAAAGAGGGGTAATAATGACATGAGGTAAAGCTTGTTCTGAAAATACACTTTCTGTTTTACTGAAAAGGACTTATCTTACATTCTTGAATCTTTTTGAAAGAAACAGTCCTATTTCGAAAATCTTTCTTGTACAGGACTTTAACAAAAGTCATACTACCAAGCTCCACAAATGTGTATCATATTGTTTACATTCTTCTCTTTCAGTCTGATTTTTCACAGGGAAAATCACTTAAGATGTATTTTTCTTTAGAGCATTTATAAGGTTTGTGTGTTCTTGTATTCTCTGTTTCCTCCATCTTCTCCATTCTTGATCCTAGGTCCCCTTACAAAGAAACACAATGATGATTTAGATGATAATGACGGGGTGGAGGATGAAGGTATTTTTTGATGCCAAACTGATTTGCATGACAAGGAACTCTCAAATTTTTTCTTCTTTGTTTTTCTTACATTTCTTGTCTTTTTTTCTTTTTTTATTGAAGATTTTTTTTCTTCGTCATTTTTGCTGGATTTGTTTTGTCTTTTTTGCTTGATGTTTTAAGAGTATGTTTAATGTCTCCCGTCATTCCAGAGTACTTAATCGTTAATAATCTAACGTAGGTTTTTGCTTGAATTCTTTTTATTGATTTTTTTTTTTTTTTACATGTTGCATCCCACCTAAAAGAGGCTATTAACCCTTCAATCAAATCTTAATACATTTTTGCATGATTTTTTAAAGCTCTCCTCTTTTTTCTAAAATAAAAGATACCATTGCAACCCTGGGGAATTGGATACCCCGATCAATACTAATACAAGTCACCTTCAGTTGTGTTATAAAAAAAGTGTTTCCTATGCAACATGTATGGATGTTCCTGGATTGTTATGGGCAATGACTTGCAACATGTTGATCACATAGTTCCTTCTTAATGATGCCTCTTCATCACTATTTTACACAAATTCAAGTACATTATGGCACAGTGATATAAGCCTAGTGATCAAGGCCACAATTTCAAATTGACAAATATAAAAGGGGTTCCTCACTGAAAAGTAATAAACAGAAGAAAGTACTCTAATAACCACAAATGAATTTATTCAAAGAGAAAGTGAGGGAGTGAGAAAGTGATCTTCCTACTTAATGACAGAACACAGTCTTAATAATGTACATCTCCTGTATAATCTGGTGAAATAAACACCAATTACAGAAAACTAAACGAGAAATGCAGCAGCTATCTTTGATCTGCAGCAACTTGCGATTTGCTGAGTACACACATCAAAAGATTAAAGAAGGCACAAATATACAGTGAAATCCCAGCAAGCCTCTCAAGTAGCCTATTCACTTGATAAAGAATCCAGGGCATATGAATAATCCTCTCTGAGACAGAAGACAATATGTTGTGAAAACCAACGCACTGAGATCTGTGAAATTAAGTTTTCCAAGGACCAATCGGCTTGCTGTCTCACTGGTACTGCTCTTTCGACGTGTAACCTATAGCCACAGCAGAGATATGAAGTCAAACAGAAACAACACCGGCCATGGAACCTCTCCATGTCATGGAATGTAAGATGTGTAGTTCTTTGTAGCTGCCGATACAGCTGTGGATTTGTAATGGCTGGAAGCTTTGGTCCTCCGTAGGATTATGACAGGGACATTCTCTTTATATCTTGCCTGCAAGGTCATAGAGATATTACGTGGGTGACAGTGCAGTGCTTCTGCAGCTAGTCTTCTGTTATGTGAGCATCTTTATAGGAATGCACCTGTCCTCACTTACGCTGTACCTTGTCTCCATTTACCTCCAGCTAGGATGAGCCTAGCACACCATGGTGTTCACGTAGCATGCATGAAAGAAGCCTGTGATTAGTAGGCCCAGTTTAGACCAAATTGCCATTGAATCTCAAAAGCCAGTGAAACGGATGCCAGTGTGCTGCTAACAGTATAGCTTCCACCACCCTTTCTAAACTTGCCACACAGTGAGCGACGCTGGCTGTTGAGCTGAGCCCAACTGCGGATCAGTGGCTTGATGGCACCAGTGAAACAGACGTCAGTGTGCTGCTAACAGTATAGCTTCTTCTACTGTCCCTGCCCTTATACCGGGTTCGAACCAGTGATCCTCTGCTCGCAGACACACGTGACCATCCTCCTTGACAATGTACCGACTGTTTGAGCTATTGAAAAATATCTTAATTCAATAGCTCCAACTGCGACATTTCAAGCTAGCTGTGGAGTGAGCTCACAGTACGTTCTTAACTCCGTTTCACCAGCACACATAATTCCCTGGCTTCTATTCCTCATTTATGGAGGTTTACAATTTTTGGACCTTGGTCAGAGAAGCCTGGAATCCTTCCAAAGAAATGTGAATGTGCACTTGCTTTTTTGCCACTCACAAAGCTGAAGTGAACAAAAGAACAAACAGCATAAAGGACAATGAATGACAAGCATTATGTAATGGAAATCCTGACAGACAGACCTCTACACACCACAGCCATAACCCTCTGTGGCCAGATGTGTGTCACTTTAATCTGCTGCTGGCACCCGCACAAGAGACAGAGAGGGGCGACACATGTACTGTAAGAATCTCTCTCATGCATACATGTATGCATGCACTTACACAGACAGACACACAATCTTTCCAGTTAGTCTTCATTTCTAGTTTTATTTTACAGATTTAATAAATTGCCTTGCTGTTCTGTTTGTAACTATCTAGAGAGATCAGGTATTATTCTCCTGTCTCAATGCATCACTAGTTTACACACTTGCATGAATACAGCTGCTATTAAAATCAAATCAAATCATATTCTGCGATTTAAATTAATTAATCAACGTGAATGAAAGATGTTAGGATTCTGATGTGCAATTTCAGAAAATAATCAAGATTTTTCCCTCGGATCTCTCTTCCGCTCTCTTTTTCTTTCTCTCCTTGTCTCCCTCTCTTTCTCGCTCTCTTTTTCCCCACTAACTTATGTTTTTGCGCACACACACACACTCTGCAGCTGCTCAGTCCTAATCAATAATATAGGAGTTATGGTGCATTGCCTACTGAGGAAGAGAAGATGAGAGTTGCCCTGGCCTTTCCTTCCTTCTCTACTCCTCTGTAGGAGCCTTCACTTTCACTGGAAATGTAAGAGAGAGAGAGAGAGAGAAAGAGAGAGTGGGAGGAAGAAAATCAACTAAAAGAACAGAGAGGGCCTGGATTCTGCAAATACGGCCTAATTTTTTTGCCGTAAGAGAAGGCTTTTTGGAAAATTCTAATCTTTTATTTTGTTACTATTCAATTACTTTCCTCAGCACTGAGACCTCTTGCAAGTGAGTCCCCCAACACCAAACATCAATGAGATATTGAGCATGTATGTGGACATTTTGCACTCAAGATGAAAAGCCTTTCTGCTCTATGAAAGATGAAAGTAATCGGAAGCCATTTTTTGTATCCCTATCTCCCATTTAATTCGAACCCAGTGCCCAATCTAGATGTCCTCCTTTGTAAAGACTCTGGACAGCATCAGTTGAGCTGAAATCATTATGCGAAGTTCAGTAAGCATAACACATTGTTAAAGGGAAAACGCTGGATGTCTGAAATGTAATTAAAAACTTTTCTTCAAGAATGTTTGTGAAAACATTTAGGTTCAATCTGTTTTATTAGATTAAAACTAGCTTTCTGTGCCGCATAAATTGAAATGTCAATTTGAATCTCTGCTCTTCTTTAATGCTGACAGTTTATTGGCCCTCCAAAAATTAAAAACAGCCCATAAAATTTCCTGAAACTAAAAAATATGATTCATTTTCAATTTTCAATCACCAGGAACATGTCATACTTGTCACGTAGAAAATGAACTATCTGACGTGCAAACCAGAAATTGTCTCAAAGCAAAGTCAATGTGCCACAAATTATGAGAAAAGCAAAGCGTCCACAATTCAGATTGCATCTCCAGCTGTCGGCTTTAATTTGTCCTTTAATCATTTCCTTCCCCTTCTTGCAGACATCCGTGAAAGCGGCAGCCCTAAGCCTGTGATGGTATTTATCCATGGGGGATCCTACATGGAGGGCACTGGGAATATGTTTGACGGCAGCATCTTGGCAAGTTACGGCAATGTTATCGTCATCACAGTGAACTATCGGCTTGGAGTATTAGGTAAGGTTTCTCAGCTTTTGTCCTTATCACTAATCTTCCAATACTTGCTACCTATATACAAACAGTACAGTAGGCGTCCATCAACGCTATATCTCTTTGCCTTGTGGACACAGAGTGAAACAAAGGTGCCATGGTTTCACCTTCAATTAGATTATGCTGTCATTTGTTTTCATGAATATCATTATTGTCCCTTCAGAAAGTATTCACACCCCTCGACTTTTTCATATTTTCTTGTGTCACAGCCTGAATTTTAAGTAGATTAAAACACTTCTAAGTCTCAGAAACACATTGACCAGAAAATTCATAAATGACAGAAAAGACAGTCAAAAGGAGATTTTTGGGACACAAAACTACCTACATACTTCCATTTGTTTGTATGGGTTACCTTCAGACGAGTCCCGTGACACTTGTGGGGGTCGTAGAGCAAAACAGGGGGGAAAAACACTGTGTTCGTGAGAGTCCCCCCTTTCCATAGACTGGTCATAATATTTGGACGCCAAACCGTTCGGACGCTACATATGTTTTAGGAGAAGACAGATTTTTTGGATGTCTCATGGTCTGACAAATGCTGTAGCACCCTCACCTTCCTCCGCAGATGCAGCAGGCCGAAATGGGCGGATGCGAAGGATTAAGACGCAGCCCATGCAAATCTCTAGTTTAACCTGACAGATTTTGATGGGGATTTTTTTATTATGTTCCTTAGATTGATGCACAGGTGCGTCAACAGACTCATGAGATGTTGTGTCACTGGCATACCCACAATACCCCATAATGTCCAAGTGGAATTATGTTTTTAGAAATGTTTACAAATTAATAAAAAATTTAAAGCTGAAATGTCTTGAGTCAATAAGTATTCAACCCCTTTGTTATGGCAAGCCTAAATAAGTTCAGGAGTAAAAATGTGCTTAGAAGTCACATAATAAGTTGCGTGGACTCACTCTGTGTGCGATAATAGTGTTTTACATGATTTTTTAATGACTACCTCATCTCTGTACCCACAGAAAGGTCCCTCAGTCGCGCAGGGAATTTCAAACACAAATGGGTAAAAATGTAAAAAGCAGACATTAAATATCCCTTTGAGCATGGAGAAGTTATTAATTACACTTTGGATGGTGTATCATACACCCTGTCGCTACAAAGATACAGGCGTCCTTCGTAACTCAGTTGAAGGAGAGGAAGGAAACGGCTGTGATAGGAGAAAACTGAGGATGAATCAACAACATTGTAGTTACTCCACAATACTAACATAAATGACAAAGTGAAGAGAAGGAAGTCTGTACAGGATAAAAAGAAAAAGAATAGAGCTAAGCACAGACAAATTCTCAGAAGAAAACCTGGTTCAGTCTGCTTTCCAGAAGAAAAAGAAACGCACACAGGCGAGGTGCTGGCTAGCGGAGTAGAAAACTTAAAATAAAGGAGAGCCGCACACTCTAGGAGCTCAGATGCAAAAATGTAATTACCAACGTTTCGACAGCCAAGCTGCCTTCATCAGGGTATATCCAACAGACACGGGGACACAAATTCACCTTTCAGCAGGACAACAACCTAAAACACAAGGCCAAATATACACTGGAGTTGCTTACCAAGATGACATGTTTCTGAGAGACCTTGTCACAGTTTTGACTTAAATCGTCTTAAAAATATATGGCAAGACTTGAAAATGGATGTTTAACAATGATCAACATCCAATTTGACAGAGCTTGAAGAATTTTGAAAGAATAATGTGGAAATATTGTACAATCCAGGTGTGCAAAGCTCTTAGAGACTTACCCAGAAAGACTAACAGTTGTAATATCTGCCGAAGGTGATTCTAACATGTATTGACCCAGGGGTGTGAATACTTATGTAAGTTACATATTTCTGTATTTCATTTTCAATACGTTTGCAAAAAATTCTAAAAACAAGTTTTCACTTTGTCATTATAAGGTATTCTGTATAGATGGGTGAGAGAAAAATTGAGGCTGTAACACAACAAAATGTGAAAAAAGTCAAGGGGTATGAGTACACAATTGTGGCAAAATCCTTTTGTCACGCACGCCAGCAAGCAATGTGTCAAAGGAAACCTAGCTTGAAGGCAGAAGATTGAATATTGTAGTAAAAATGGTGAATAATGGTAACCATTAATACTTTATGACGAGCCCCCAGCATGAGCCACAGAATTTGTCCCCATCAAACGACAATTTCCAAATAGATTTCTTTCCATAACTAGTCTTTATTTCTGCAAATTATGAATATTAGAAAACGTGGTATGTCAGATTGAACACCACCTGAACAATCAACGTTGATGATTGGGAATTTAAAAACTTTAGACCTACCTGATTCCTCTGGACTGGTTTCATATTGGGATTGTTCATCTGAAGTTCTAAAAGCTACCAGTTTTGGCGATGATCAGGTAAGTGGCGTGTCTGTGTTTTCATTATTTCTGCTTCTCCTGTCAAGCTGTGGCTTGGTGCTAGAGGTAAATTGGAAGCATATTTAATCAGATGTATCTTTTAGCATCATAAAGAGTCTTGTTGACATTTTCCTCAGTGTTTCTATTTACTCCTGTGGCGGTGGGGTAAGCGGATCAAACCACTCAGCTCTGCTGAATGAGATGAGAGCAGGGTAATGTTACAGGACTAAGCAGATGCTCTCATGTGTGACAAGAGCCTGCTCTCAGTTTGTCTGACCAGCCAATCAAGGGCCTGTCTAACAAGGCCTAGAAGTGCCTTGGCCTCTGTAGCCCTTTTGTTATGAGGACTGTGTATAAATCTACTGTAGGAAGTAACAGAGATTGTGGCCCCTTCATCATTGTGTCATTGTGTCCCCTTCATCTTATGGCTGTGTGTAGGAGATGAGGACAGGCTATTTAACCTACTCCTCCTAATAAACCAGAAATTAGAGGAGAGTAGAAAAGAGGACTGGAGAGAACGAGAGAAAGGGAGTGACAAAATAGAAAGAAAGAAAGAGAAAGACACTGAGAAATAGAGAGAATGCTAGTGGTGCTTTTCTCCCCCAATAATGATCTAGCCAACATTATTGCACTTGTTGAGTTCCTGGTCAGTCTTTATGACACATTTGATACCTGAGGATTTGTTTTTCTTTGCCAGGCGAGGTACACAGAGCCATTAGGAGACCTAAATATGCAGAGCAGCTGACGTGAGCATATTTATCTGTTTGGGCGTAGCACGGGGTGGATTTGGCCAGGGGTCGCTCCCTGCTCGTCTGCCTGTCTGTGTGTGTGTGTGTAGATGTGTCAGACTTTGTAGGACGCTGTAATGGAATGTAATGCACTCTTCTGTCAGCGTGTCATTATCAGAATTGTTCTGAATTGTTCATCTTGTTCTCCTGTATAAATCCACAGTCTGGCTGTGCTTCAACTCACATAAGACCTATTTAAAACACAGTGTTGGCATGAACCTTCTCTTGTCCAATCCATCTTCTAGCACAGTGTTTCTTAACCCTGGTCTTCGAGTACCCCCAACAGTACACATTTGTATTTTAACCCTGGACAAGCACACCTGATTCAACTTGTCAACTAATCATCAAGCCCTCAATGAGTTGAATGAGGTGTGTTTGTCAAGAGCTACAACAAAACTGTGTACTGTTGGGGGTACTGGAGGACCAGGGTTGGGAAACACTGCTCTATCATCCTTTGAATCCCCTCTATACAAAAGAACATGTGATTTGTAGAAGCTCGCAAATATGACCTTTAGTAGTTTAAGCCAATGCTAATAAAAGCAGTCCCTCCAGGATTTTGCAGGGATTTTCTTGTGATATTTGCAAGCATAAATGCTTGATTTTGCTGCGGAAATTCTGACATTTCGCAATGATTGTTTTGCAAAAATACGCTGACGAGGAAAAAGGTTTATTGACATTATTGGTTGAAATTGCGAATCCTCTTTTTGTACTGTGGTAATGGGTCAATTTTATGCAATAATATTGCTATGATTTGACTGTTTTATACAAAAATAGTGCCGGGATTGATCAAATTTGCAAGCCCTCACATAATATGCAGGGATTTGTGGATTTTGCTAAATGTGATTGCAGAATCCTGGATGGACTGGGTAATAAAGGAGTTAATAACATCATGGTGTTTTTTATTGTGCTTTGTGACTCATCTGGCCTTGAAAGCATCTGCTGATCTCCCAGCAGTAGGTTAAGCAGCAGAGGAAAGTGATTGGCCACTGCTGTCTGGGCATTAGCCAGGTAAACAGCCCAGGTTCCACTGCTCCTCCCATGCTAGGCCTGCAGCGCGCTGTGTCAGCGTGATAGTGCACCAGGCAGGGCTCTGGGAGCAGATGCAGCCAGCGTGGGTTTAATTGTGTCTGAGTCGTTTGCTCGCAGCCAGCCAGGCTCTCCCCATTGTTTACCCTTTCAACAATCTTTACCGTTGCCTTTTGTTCTGCCTGAAATAATTGGGTCGGCAGTTTTTTCATTAATCATTGCATTTGGCCTGCAATGTGTTGAGGATTATTATTTTTCATGCTTATTAATTTCTTCACCCTGAAATAAATACCCCAGATAGTCTGTTTCATTAGTCTGTGTTTCTTTCCTGTCTGTTGCTTCACGCTCGCACGCCTGTTCGCCCGCCTCATGTGTTAGCTGCTGGCTCCAGTCTCTGACCCTTGGGTTGCCTAAGTATCTTAAAGAGGAACATGGAAAGTGTCTGACCCCGTTCTATGAGCAATGCATCTTGGGAGATGCTTAATTTGAGTATGTTTATTAATTTATTATCAAACATTTAGCGGTTCTTCTTGATTGCCATCTCTTTACAAATACTACATGAACTGTATACAGTGTCTTGTATCATGAGCAGTGTTCAATAAGTGGCTATTGTATACTTAAGCAATAAGGCCAGAGGACGTTTGGTATGTATATATATAGACCTGCCTAAACAAATTCCTAATGGAGTGTGTGTGTGTGATATATATATATATACAGTGGGGAGAACAAGTATTTGATACACTGCCGATTTTGCAGGTTTTCCTACTTACAAAGCATGTAGAGGTCTGTAATTTTTATCATAGGTACACTTCAACTGTGAGAGCCGGAATCTAAAAAAAAAAATCCAGCAAATCACATTGTATGATTTTTAAGTCATTAATTTGCATTTTATTGCATGACATAAGTATTTGATCACCTACCAACCAGTAAAAATTACGGCTCTCACAGACCTGTTAGTTTTTCTTTAAGAAGCCCTCCTGTTCTCCACTCATTACCTGTATTAACTGCACCTGTTTGAACTCGTTACCTGTATAAAAGACACCTGTCCACACACTCAATCAAACAGACTCCAACCTCTCCACAATGGCCAAGACCAGAGAGCTGTGTAAGAACATCAGGGCTAAATTGTAGACCTGCACAAGGCTGGGATGGGCTACAGGACAATAGGCAAGCTGCTTGGTGAGAAGGCAACAACTGTTGGCGCAATTATTAGAAAATGGAAGAAGTTCATGATGACGGTCAATCACCCTCGGTCTGGGGCTCCATGCAAGATCTCACCTCGTGGGGCATCAATGATCATGAGGAAGGTGAGGGATCAGCCCAGAACTACACGGCAGAACCTGGTCAATGACCTGAAGAGAGCTGGGACCACAGTCTCAAAGAAAACCATCAGTAACACACTACGCCGTCATGGGTTAAAATCCTGCAGCGCACGCAAGGTCCCCCTGCTCAAGCCAGCGCATGTCCAGGCCCGTCTGAAGTTTGCCAATGACCATCTGGATGATCCAGAGGAGGAATGGGAGAAGGTCATGTGGTCTGATGAGACAAAAATAGAGCTTTTTGGTCTAAACTCCACTCGCTGTCTTTGGAGGAAGAAGAAGGATGAGTACAACCCCAAGAACACCATCCCAACCGTGAAGCATGGAGGTGGAAACATCATTCTTTGGGGATGCTTTTCTGCAAAGGGGACAGGACGACTGCACCGTATTGAGGGGAGGATGGATTGGGCCATGTATCGCGAGATCTTGGCCAACAACCTCCTTCCCTCAGTAAGAGCATTGAAGATGGGTCGTGGCTGGGTCTTCCAGCATGACAACGATCTGAAACACACAGCCAGGGCAACAAAGGAGTGGCTCCGTATCAAATACTTGTTCTCCCCACTGTATATATACCACAACCCCCTGAGGTGCCGTATTGCTATTAGAAACTGGTTCCCAATGTAATTAGAGCAGTAAAAATACATGTTTTGCCATACCCGTGGTATACCTGATATACCTCGGCTGTTAGCCAATCAGCATTCAGGGCTCAAACCACCTAGTTTATAATATTATATAGCATGTCCACTGGCACTTTTATTCAACAGAGTCAACAGAAAGTACAGTCGATAAATAACCTACCCATCTGATCTGGTCACAAAAGGTCATCTATATTCAGTTGTGGTCTGGGAATTGTCCCCAGGTGACTTGATGCTTTCGTGGAGAAAGAGAAAGGCTGTGGCGGAAGGATGTTGGCATGTGCCACCAGCAGGGCTGCGGGGGTTGTGGCCTCAAGGTCTGCCTGAGGGAGACATAGTCAGAACCAAGATGGAGGCTTTAGTCCACTCAGGATGTGATGCTTCCTCATAAACAGGGATGACACACAGGGATGAGTGTGGCTTTGTTCCTCTTGTTCACTCCACTGCTGTAATCCTCTCTGGATCTCACCGGGCCTGCTGTTAGTATTTGTCTGATTTCACTGGGAGGTTATCTGACTGAAAGCTCCCAGCTAACTGTCCTGCCCCCCTCCTGCCTTTATATACTGTATCTGGACTGCTGGGGAAAATTGCATTGTGGCTCCATCTCATGTGAAGCTCCTGCAATTTATCTCCAAAGCTACTGGAGTTATCTGGGCGTTGGCCTCAGGGGTTTCTGTCAAGCTGACCACCCTCATTCAGCCCCACCGTGGCATTCATTTTGCAGATAGGAGATACCGGGAGCTGACAGATAGGGGGCACCAACAGATGGATGGATGCAGACTGACACATCCATCTTTGCCACAGCGGAGGGATTAGCTTTCCTGGCTCCTTGGCATTTCTGTGGAAACCAACTGCCTGTGCAGATGAAGACGGTGCTTGCTAGGTTGGGCAGGGGCAGCACGGTGTGAGGCTGCTGTCTGTGCCCCGGGAAATCAGATAGACATGTTTAACACCTTGGAAATGAGGCGTTGGAGGATAAAAGCGGGTGAAACCTTGTAGCTCAAGGGGGCACCCTGTTCACATGTACACGTGTAGCGGGGGAGCGGGAGAGCAAACCTATTCACGTGCCTGTGTCAGGGTTTTTTATAGACACTAACAATCCTCACTAGCCTTAATCCCTCCTCAACATTTGATCCAGTGTATTTTGCAGATGAATAATTCATGCCTCCTGCAGTAATTTGACACAGCCCAGCGGTGTCTTTCTCTTTGTCATAGCAAATATATTATTTTATTCTGCCTTGCTTAAATTAACCACACTCCTGTCAACTCTTGGCTCGAGGAGAAGTGTCTGTCTGCCCCGCTGCCATGGCCCTGGATGCTGATTGGTTGGCTGGGTGCTGTAACTTGTGCCATATTTTTAGAGGTCAGAGAATTTCTGTCTTTCGGTGGCAAGAGAGAGGGCTGCTACTGATGAGGGTCAGCATTTTCCAATCGACCCTCACAGCAGATGGTAAGTGGGGATGAAGAATATCTGACATTTGCCGTGTTGTAATCATGCCATGATGCTCTCCCCCTGCTCATGAAATGGACACTTATCTGAGAAGATGCTCAGAGGAGGCTTAGGCAGGCTAGCATCTAACCGTTTGTTTGTAATCTCATGAGTGCGGGTCACATCACATTCCCTCCGGCTTGTGTCAGTCTTATGAATCTTATACATTACCTAACCTGTTGATAACTGAGGTACTTTTTAACCTTTGGACGTAAAGATCCTTGAAAAGGCAGGTGAGATTCTGTACTTGTAACCAGTCCTTAGTCTCATCTCGACTATACCCTGAGTTCATAAACAGAGACTTAGAATGAGACTGGAGTAAGCTCACAGAGCTGGAGAAATATTGGTCGGAGGATTTTTCTTTAGCCTCAGCCCCGACGTGTCTGTGCTCTAACTCTTTTCCTTGACTCTGCTGGCCTTGATTATTGAGGATTAAGATTGCCAGACGGTGCAGAAACTCGCAGCAATTTATCTTAGGCCTGGCAACCTGCAGGCATCCAGCCCCACACCCCATAGATTCATTTATTGGTGGGTTTTAACAGAGATCCACCACTGTAAATTGTCCACAAATGCGGTTAGTTAGAGCTGAAACAGCGTCCCAGAAGATGTATATCTTCGACCACAAGCCTGAGGCTGGTGCTGGAGCTAGCGTAGCGGCTTACTGTGGTTTGGTTTAACCTGCTATGCTTCAGCCACTGTGGACAAAAGACTATGTCATGTCCTCTACAATTGCCCACACTTTCCTAAGGACAGGAGCTCAAGGTGATAGAATAATGGTTGTTGATCTCAACATGAGACTTTCTTAGAGAGATTACATCTTAGTTTATGGTGATATCAATGATGATGATTACGATGAGACTTGACTAGTTCTCACTAGCAGACAACAGACATCCAGTGTCTATTCACTGGGGTTTACAATGCCATTTTTCTTACTTTTATCTTCATTTACAGTAATTTTCTACAACCATATTTTGACTGCAGTCTTTTAGTAATATCGTATTTAAGTAAATGCATCTGCCATTGTCTTTCTAACTAGTCTAATGTCATTTCAAATCTCCCAATCCCCTTGAAGGTCACTCGTCTTTTTCCCTGGGACATGGCATTTTTTATTCTTTCCTTGTGGAAAAACCAACACAATATGGAGGATTAAAAGAGAAAGAATCCAGCTCTCTAACCACGTCGCGTGAACAGTGAGACATGCCAAGTTCTCTCCTCATGCCAAATGGTGTAAACCAGAGTGCCTGGGTAGACCACAGGCTGTATATCTCATTTCAGAGGAGAGAACATAGAGAGCAGCTTGATTTGCGTGTAAACATTTTAACCGCAGTTTATTTCATCCTGTTGATTCTAATTACTGGAATAATCATTAATAGGAACATTGGTATTAATCTTGGTAATTATTATTAATTTGGTCTCTCTCAAACACAACTAGGAAGCAACACAGTGGTGCATGCATACAGATGTAGGATCGTAATTTGAGCCCGTTTGCTACAGCAGGAAAATAATCCTGCCGCAACAGGAAATGTGATTTATGTGGATTATAAATAATGGAAACCTTTTTGTAGGGGTTGATACATTTTTCGTTAGGGCAAATCAAGTATGACATTTTAAAGTGGAAATTACAAACTTTAGAAGCCTTTTTAAACCTTGAATACACTAAGTTTGCATTTCCTGCAAATTATCATCTACAAAAGAGTGATCAAATTGAGATCCTACATCTCTATCAACATCTGCCTTCATTACCTTGGTTATATCTCTCTCGTTCTTGTTCTTTATTCTATCTCTCTCGCTCACTCTCCCTCTCTCTCTCTTTCTCTCTTGCTTTGTCTCTCTCCATCAATTTTTCTTTGCCTTTTCTGCCTCTCTCTGGAACATGGAACCCCTGGAGGGAGCATTTGGGCTATGTTTTTGTATGAATATACTGTGTGTGGTGTGGGTTTTTCTTTCTCTCTCTCCCTATCTGTCTGTCTGTTCCAATATCGTGCATAAATATTCCACATTCTCATTTTCTATACACTATACATATCTCTCACTGCCATAGTTTAGGTTTGATGGATGAGCATGAGGGAGATTGGTTGTACCACGGTCTGCCTGTGTATGTGAGAGCCCATGGGGCTGTGGTTTAACTCAGACATGGCGGGGGGCAGTCATCGATAGGGTACCCTCTCATATGGCCCATCCCAGACAGAAGGCATCGATTTAGCACACTGTCTGCTGTTCTCCAATCTGTGTGTTCTCTGTGGCTGCCATCGACAGAACAGACAGCGTTCTCCTCTCTATGCCTGACCCTGCACGCGTGTGCACAGAGGGATCTGTGGGGACTGCAGACTGGGCTGGATGGTGAGGAAGCGGAGGTGGTGGAGGGATGTTGGGGTGGGGTTATGGAGTGCTGGCCCATTGTGCCATGCTGCAGCCCCAGGGTTGTGATGAAGAGGGGATAGGCGTATTTATAAGCGCTGTACTTGCAGATTCATAACATGTCCCCAGGGACCTGTGAGGTGGCCGGGATTCTGGTTCAAGGGGGGTCTGGAAGAAGATTTGAAACCGAGAGGGTGCTTTACAGTTCTCCAGCGATGTGCGTTAACATATGTTTGCTAACACCCCTCTGTAACTGCTTCTGACATAGGAGAGGGCTTTCCCGTCTGGGCCAATGCTGCTCACTCCAATAAGATTTCTTCCCCATAATGACGCATGCATAAACTAGGAAGATATTTCTAGTTTACCTATAGTACACACCATGTACATCTTTCCCTTTACCAAAGCAGCACAGATTACTAGTGGAGGAAGATTGCCTGGTGTGTGTACAGACTGTTTGTGCAGTGTGTTGGTATTTTTTAAGGAGAAGAGAGTGTGTCTAGTGAGGCGGTGACACAAGGTATTAGTGAATGCAGGCGGTAGTGAATTCCCTGTCTCATAGACTGATAACCGGCTCCGCTCCAGACATTGTGGAGATGGGCTAGAAAGACAGACAAACAGCAGGCTGCTATGGACATTTAGAGTGGGAGCCCTACATACTGTACACATACACTCTACTCAGTAGCAGTGGTTTCTGGTGTTTGTGTCTCCGTCGGTATGTGGAAATACGACATGTGTTTCAGTATGTAAGAGAGTGTGGGTGCGTGTGTACATTTGTGTGTGTGCACATGTGCATGCGCACGTGTCGGTGTGTGTGTGTGTGTGTGTGTGTGTGTGTGTGTGTGTGTGTGTGTGTGTGTGTGTGTGTGTGTGTGTGTGTGTGTGTGTGTGTGTGTGTGTGTGTGTGTGTGTGTGTGTGTACCTGTGGTGAATCGAATGCCAGGGGCCTGGAGGAGGGACAGATGTTGAGTGTTCTCCAGAAGCCCTCGCCAGGCCACTTCCCAGCACGGGGAGACAGCACAACGCTCCCGGCCAACAGCGTCACTCAACGCTGGCAAAAAGAAGAATCTCACATTTAGCTGGAAACTACACTCATGCCGGCTGGTTTGTTGGCAAAGATTGTTTTCACAGGTTGCTGCGAGGTTTTCTAAACCATACATATTCACTTAGGGGCTGAAAATTAGATGTTTTCTTTTCTTTACGAATGCAAACGAGTTTTAAGTCATTGGTGTGATGGAATGAGCATTAACATTTCAGGTTGACCATCTGTAGGTAAGGTACTGGTTTGGATGTATCCTGTCATTGAAGAGCTATATCTCCTGCAGCACTGCCAATGGCTCTGCACTCTCTCTGACTCATGACAGCTACCTGGGAGATTGGATGTAAAAATTATTTTGTTACTGTTTGATACATTTGAGAAACTATTTGATTATAGTTTATTTCCACCACTGTCACTGCTCTGATGTTCTGTCACACCAATGAACTCAGTTTGTAGGATGTAGGAGTGCTATAGCAAAAATACATTATCAGAGGCAGACTGTGTGTCTGTGTCTGTGCCTGTATATGTGGGTGACAGTTACAAGCAGCTGCCACGGTTGGTCCCTTAGTCGAACAGACAGTACTGAGTGGGATGTTTATCACAGTGATTCATACTCTTTAACGCGTTACAAATGATGAGTTGTATTAATCACACTAATCCAATTACCTGTAACTTTACCATATGTCTCTGTGTTTAATGTCATGAGGCAAATCCACTCGCCGCTGGCAAGTTAATTGGCTTTTATCCTCAGAAGGCTCATAAGTCATCTGTTCACCTAAATCAGGAGGTTTTAGTCACCAGATTTACTCTGCTCGTTCACCGTCCCTGCTTTCACAAGCTACTGTTGAATGAACGGCTATGTCCATCAGTGGAGGCTGCTGAGGGGAGGACGGCTCATAATAATGGCTGAAATGGAGTGAATGGAATGGTATCAAACAATTGAAAAGAAAAAGAAAAAACATGTTTGATACCATTCCATTCCATTTACTCCATCCCGGACATTATTATGAGCCGTCCTCCCCTCGGCAGCCTCCACTGGTGTCCACATGTTTTCTAACTTCTCTACCAATGTAAATCAGTTGTAAATGTTGAGCATTAGAAATAGAACCATTAAAACTCCTGACACAGCTCCCAGTTCTTCCAAAAAGAGGTCCCAGTGGGTAAGATGGCACTGACTTGTTTTTTTAATCCACTTTACACAGTGGGTGTCAGTCACAGCTTCCTAGACAAAACATCACTACCTCTCACCTGTGGTATGGCTGCAGAAAGTTTAGTTACATCACAGGTCTCTATAGTACTCCTGCCTTTTAGCCTCTGGTCCTGCTGTCCTGCTGCTCCTCGCATCCACTGCTTTATCAGTTCCCTATAGCCACCATGCAGGGGACAGACAGACCGACAGACTCAATGGAAAGGCCATGATGGTAGCTAGTATAGTTCTTATGACGTTACCACGGATACAGTGAAGGAACTAAGGAGTGACCTAATGCTGTGCCTGTCAAGTGCCAGGATCAGGCAATGATTGATTTTACACTTACATCTGGTCTTGGAGCGGAATTGTTACACCATGGTACAAAAGAGACCGTTACACTGGATGGTTGCGTGCAACATGATTAGGAAACTTGACACCATTGTTGTCGAGTTTCCATTGTGTGTTGTTTAATGTGTGAGCAGGTGTGTTAAATAAATTCTGTCTTGAGACGTATTGGTGAGAATAAGCATAAATCAATAGAAAAACAATTAGGATGGGGTTAGAGCTAACAGATTATTCCTGAAGTGGAAGGACAATGCATTTCCTCATTTATTTGCATAGTTAAAACTAAGACAGAAAAGACGGAGCCATATGCATATACCACAACATGGTAAATCGTTTTTCAATGAGCAGAAAATGTATTCCAGTCTAGGACGTTCCAGGACCTCAGCAGGATTGCAATAATAACATGGCAGAGGGAGGCATCAAGCAGTCTCCCTTAACTCTATATTCCTTTCCTCTCCTTTTCTTCCTCTCCTCTCATTTGCTCCTTTCACATCACTCTTAGTTTCTTTTTTTTAATGCAATTTTGTCCAATCAAATTTAACAGTGAAAGATTGTCAGTTGGTATTGAAAACAATAATATGGATATTTAAATAAAGGCTTTTAATTTCATCTCCTTGTCACATATGTACCATGCTTTACTGCCGGCCTGTCATAAAAGGACCAAAAAAGCGTGAACCATGTTTTTCCACCGCTAACGCATATTAGTCAGAGACGTAATTCAAGTACCTGTCTCATCAGCGGTTTTAACACTATATATTAGCCTCTTAACCAGGAACAGTAGCATGGAGACTCCTCCCAGGCTTTTAACATTTCATTTTTGAAGAAATACTTCTGGAGAATGTATCCACCAGTTAAAGTAAAGTACACACTTCCAGGTCATCATGGCATAGTATCAGACACAGTTCAAAAATATATTCACTGTGAGCAATACATGGGATTAGTCGATGAGCAGGCATATTTCTGATGAGATGATTGTCGGGCTGTGGTTCTCATGGTCAATCTGAAGGATTAGGATGGCACAGAAAAGGGTATTTGGACGGATTAAAACAGACAGTTTGTGGGAAGAGAGCAGTCTGGCTGTTTCCTTTTTCCAATAAATTGCACAAAATGTCAAAACACAGAGAAAATAAATACACACAATTGGGTCAGAAGGCTTTTATATTGAACATCTGAGGCCTGGAAGACATTGATAAAACCTCTTGAATCTCTCGTTTTGGTGTTTCATGCATAAGCAACCTAATATATGGATGTTGAGCAGGGGTAAATGCATCATGAGTGCACGGCTAATTGAAATCATGGCTTTCACTGTCGTGTTCCAGCAGAATCTGTTTAGCACAATTCTCTGCGCTGCCTGGTGCTCGCAGCATGCTCCGTCTTGAGAAGGAGATATAAGGTGAGATGTGCTGCAATTATTCCCAAATAGATAGAATTTCACACTCATCATTTTCTGAGAATAGGGGGCATGATCAACATTTTGTTGCTTCATTAATACATAGTCGTCACCCTCATTTGAGCCCGCTGTGTGCGTGACTAACACCAGACATCATTAGTCATAACCAATATTAAGGTACATCCAATTTTCATACCTCCCACCATGTGAAGGCAACGCCAGCCCAAGTGGCCATTGATCCCCCCGAACTGGGTGGCAAGCACCAACATAACGAGCACACCCCAGCTAGCACATAACGTTCTGAGAACCATGTTTCTTAGAGCTTGGTGAGAGTGTGGTTGTCCTATGGTTATTTTGCAAACAATCTTCCCACAGCTTTCTGGGAATGGTGCAAGACCCGATGAACTTAGCCTTAAGATGCTTTTGGGAAATGGGGCCAAAGGTTATTTGCTTGGCTTTGGAACATTCTTAGCTCATTTAAGGAGCTTGAATTTTTTTTGTTGTTGACTTTAACAGAACGTTCCCCAACTGGTTTGACATTGAGCATGTTCTGAAATAGTTAAGAGAACATTAAGAAACAACGTTCTTCTGTGGGGATTTTAGTACTTCAGCATAACGTTTCCTACACATTTCCTCATTGTTCTATTTAAAGTAATGTTCTCAAATTGTTCTGAGAACGTTAAGAAAATGTTCCATAAAAAAACACAAGAAAACTTTAGTAACGTTTAGAGAACGTTTTAAGAATGTTATTTAAAAGCAAACATTCTGTTCTCAGCATCAACAAAACTCTTTCCTCTATTTTGTTATGGGTGTTCAGGTGTGTTGTTCGTGCCCACTAATTGGCCACACCTGATATTAATGAGTGCTTGTTTCCTTTGAAATGGGGTCTGTTTGGATAGACTGAACTGAACAGCTTTGTATAGTTTAAAAAAGCTCCATCCTGGTGGCACAGTTGACTACTTCCATAGATTGAGAACAGAATATCATAGATTTTAATCTCGCCGTGCCACAATAAAAAATAAATATGTTTGCATGATTAATGCCTAAGCAAATTCATTTAACATGTGTCGTATCTGTGCTTAGAGTTCAAAGCAGAGAGATTTATTTTTATTTTACCAGGTAAGTTGACTGAGAACACGTTCTCATTTGCAGCAACGACCTGGGGAATAGTTACAGGGGAGAGGGGGATGAATGAGCCAATTGTAAACTGGGGATTATTAGGTGACCATGATGGTTTGAGGGCCAGATTGGGAATTTAGCCAGGACACCGGGGTTAACACCCCTACTCTTACGATAAGTGCCATGGGATCTTTAATGACCTCAGAGAGTCAGGACGCCCGTTTAACGTCCCATCCGAAAGACGGCACCCTACACAGGGCAGTGTCCCCAATCACTGCCCTGGGGCATTGGGATATTTTTTTTTTTAGACCAGAGGAAAGAGTGCCTCCTACTGGCCCTCCAACACCCCTTCCAGCAGCATCTGGTCTCCCATCCAGGGACTGACCAGGACCAACCCTGCTTAGCTTCAGAAGCAAGCCAGCAGTGGTATGCAGGGTGGTATGCTGCTGGATAGGAGGGGGGGAGAGACACAGCTACATGTGAGATCCCACATTTTTCAGCATGTATTTTCAAAAAGATAGATTTAGAGTTAGATAAACTTGTATTCTTTTGGCAAGGACATATACAGGATACGACCCTCCACAACATACTGTAACCTTCACTCCAAATCAAAATTCCAAACCTACAACCTGATTTTGGATATTCCTATTTCCAAGCTTTACAGCAAATGCTCTGGCAATCAAACAAGAGAAACCTGAAAACACCATCCAACCTGGAACTGAGTGAGTAATGTTTAGTCTGAGCTATTTTGAAAGCTAAGAAAAATACATTACAAGGATATATTTTACTTTATAAGGACTTAATGCTAAGTTAAGGCTGCCACGCTTGCTAGGACAGAACAGATACAACTTCAATTAGCACTGATGTGTGAAGTGAGAGGTGTCAAAGCCTTTGAGCCCAACAATGGCAGGAGTCTCACAGCCTACCCCACCCAAAACCAGAGGCCTTTGAAGCCCCCTCCCACTGTTCAGGGACCATCCCCTGGCATTTTCTACAAGGAATCTGCCTCCATAAAAAAGCTTATCCTATGTGGGTGTCACACCTACTCCCTTTGCCTGCGGCACTGCTGCTTGGATTCCACCTGGCCATCACATGTTAAGGTATGACACAGGTGCAGACAGTGTTGAAGAAACAAAAGTTTAATATTTAAACAGATGCAGGAAAAAGACAGGTAAAAATAATCCAGAAAGGCACCTGAACAGCAGGCGAGCTCAGGTCAGGCAGAGGTCGGTAATCCAGAGTAGAGGCAAAAGTACAGGACAGCAGGAAGGGTCAGGGCAGGCACGAAAGGTCAAAACCGGGAAACTAGAAAACAGGGACTATAGCAAAGACAGGAGCAGGGGAAACTGCTGGTAGGTTTGAACAAACAAAACAAACTGGCACAGACAGACAGAAAACATAGGTATAAGTACCCAGGGGATAATGGGGAAGATGGGCGACACCTGGAGGGGGGTGGAGACAAGCACAAGGACAGGTGAAACAGATCAGGGCGTGACACTGGCGATCTGTTCACCATCTGCCCTGGCCTGTCTCCCCCTGTCTGGTACAGGTAACCCCGCGACACTCCCCCTCTCTCCTGAGCTTTTGCTCGCCTCCAGCATACACACACTGTTGGGTCGAGTGACTCTGAATTTACAATGGCTATCCCCAAGTTGTTATATTCTTTTCTTGTGCTTTATGCTATTTCCCTCATGACTCTTGCATACTTTGTTGACTGAACTTGCTTGTTTACCCAACCATGGGACAGACTATGTTTGTTTCCACACTCGGGACTGTGACTCTCTATTGGTTACACGGACTCTTGGCCTCCCATCCTATTCTAACCACCTGTCGCCAGCTTTGTATTCATGTTACCTGATGAAATTGCTGTACAATTTGATCTTGTTGGCATCTAATGCACATTCAAATGTCATTAATTAACACTGCATTGCTCTCCCTGTTCTCTGCCGTGCCTTGATTGTTTTACTGATGATGAATATGTCTGGAAATGTGCATGTACACCCTGGCCCATCTACTGTTGCTAGCCCCAATTCTGACTTGTGCTCTGGTATCTGCTTCACTGATTTCTGCTCTCGTAAAAGCTTGGCGTTTCTGCACGTTAATACTAGAAGTTTATTACCTAAAATGGATAATTTGAAAGTGTGGGTTCACAGCTCCAATCCAGATGTGTTGGTCATTACTGAGACGTGGTTAAGGAAAAGTGTTTTGAACACTGATGTTAACCTTTCTGGTTATAACCTTTTTCGGCAAGACAGATCTTCCAAAGGTGGTGGAGTGGCAATCTTTACCAAGGAACACTTTCAGTGCTCGGTTGTCTCCACCAAGTCTGTCCCCAAACAATTTGATTTTCTGGTTTTAAGCATTAAACTTTCAAATAGCTCTTTGTTGACTGTTGCTGGGTGTTATCGTCCTCCATCAGCACCGGCCTGTACCCTACCTGCCCTAATCTCTCTCCTGGCCCCTTACACAAAGTCTGAATTTGTCCTGCTAGGTGACCTAAACTGGAACATGCTTAACCACCTGACCAAGTCCTAAAGCAATGGGACTCCCTAAATCTTTCTCAGATTATTACCAATCCCACAAGATATGACTCCAAACACCCAGAAAAGGCTACTCTCCTTGATGTTATCCTCACAAATAATCCTGATAGGTGTCAGTCTGGTGTTTTCTGTAAAGGTGTTTTCTGTAATGACAGAAACAGCCTGTGATTGTAATGGCTGCTCAGTAAAATTACATTTCCTGATTTGTCATAGACGCTTGCTAAAAAACTTTAATGAGAAAACCTTCCTTCATGACCTCGCCTTTGTAAATTGGTATAGAATCAGCTTGATCCCCTCTGTCGAAGACGCTTGGACCTTCTTTTTTGATATTTTCAGTGGTATTGTTAACAAACACGCCCCCATAAAGAAAATTTGAATCAAAAACAGGTTCAGCCCATGATTCGACTGTGATCTTGCAGAGTTACTCAACCTCCATTTGGAGAAAGGCTCGGCACATGCATACTCAGGTTGACTGGCTCTCGTTCAGGCAAATGAGAAATAAGTGCACTCAGGCTATCCAGAAGGCCAAAGTTGGTTACTTTAAGGAGCAGTTCTCTCTCTGTAGGTCTAACCCCAAGATATTCTGGAAATGGTTAATTAAAGACCTGGGGAATAAACCCTCCTCCTCACAGCTGCCCATGTCCCTTAATGTTAATGATGTGGTTGTTACTGACAAGGAGCACATGGCGGAGCTCTTTAATCACCACTTCATTAACCTCTCTGCGCACAGATCCCTTTAGCGGGATAATTTCCCTAAACAACCGCTGAATTGCAGGGCACCAAATTCAAAATATTACTACAAATATTTATAATCATGCAATCACAAGTGAAATAAACCAAAACACAGTTTAGCTTGTTGTTAATCCACCTATCATGTCAGATTTTGAAAATATGCTTTACAGAGAAAGAAATCCAAGCTTTTGTGAGTGTATCAATCAATGCTACAACAGCTAGCCCCAAATTAGCATGGTTACGAAAGTCAGAAAAGCAATAACATTAATCTCTTACCTTTGATAATCTTTGGATGTTTGCACTCACGAGACTCCCAGTTACACAATAAATGTTCTTTTTGTTCAATAAATATTACTTTCATAACAAAAAAACGCCATTTGGGTTGCGCGTTATGTTCAGAAAACTACAGCCTCGTTCCGGTGCTGAAAGGCAGAAGAAAATTCCCAAAGATATCAGATACAAAAATATTACAAAAAATATTTATAATCATGCAATCACAAGTGAAATATACCAAAACACAGCTTAGCTTGTTGTTAATCCACCTATCGTGTCAGATTTTGAAAATATGCTTTGCAACGAAAGCAATCTAAGCTTTTGTGAGTGTATCAATCAATGCTAGAACAGTTAGCCTTATATTAGCTTGGTTAGCTTGGTCACGAAAGTCAGAAAAGCAATAAAATTAATCGCTTACCTTTGATAATCTTCGGATGTTTGCACTCACGAGACTCCCAGTTACACAACAAATGTCCTTTTTGTTCGATAAATATTACTTGTATAACAAAAAAACGCCATTTGTGTTGCGCGTTATGTTCAGAAAACTACAGCCTCGTTCCGTTCTACGAAAATTCCAAAAAGTATCCATAATGGTCGTAGAAACATGTCAAATGTTTTTTATAATCAATCCTCAGTTTGTTTTTAACAAACATAATCGATAATATTTCAACCGGACCGTAACCCATTCAATAAGAGAGAAAAGGAAAATGGAGAGCTCCCCTCTCTCGCGCAGGAACTATTCAGAGGACACCTGACTACTTTTGAAAAATCTCGTTCATTTTTCAAATTAAAAGCCTGAAACTATGTCTAAAGCCTGGTCACAGATTGAGGAAGCCATTGGGAAAGGAATAGGGTTGATACCCCTTTAAATGGAAGAAACACTGGCAAGGAAACACAGATTTTAAAAAACTAAATATCACTTCCGGGTTAGATTTTCTCAGGTTTTCGCCACAGACAATAGTTTGACCGTTTTGGAAACTTTGGAGTGTTTTCTATCCCAATCTGTAAATTATATGCATATTCTACGATCTGGACCTGAGAAATAGTCCATTTACCTTAGGAAGGTTATTTAAAAAATAAAAGAAAATCTGACCCCTAGCGTCAAGAAGTTAAGTCAGGATTCCTTTTTGACACAGCCATGCCACCTTGCCTGTCCAACATTTCCTAATCTCCCACCCCTTCTAATGTAACTAGCCCCGATGCTCCTCCCTCTTTTTTCCCTTGCTCCACTACAAAGTTTCTCCCTGCAGGTGGTCACCCGAGTCCGAGATGTTGAAGGAGCTCTTTAAACTTGACCCCCCCAAAAACATCTGGGTCAGATGGTTTAGACCCTTTCTTCTTTAGCCTCTCTGGCGCAGGCGTTCCGCTAGCAACCCACCTCGACAACTTCCGGTGAAATTGCAGAGCGCCAAATTCAAAATACAGAAATAGTCATAATAAACATTCATAAAAAATACAAGTGTTATACACCGGCTTAAAGATGAACTTCTTGTTAATCCAGCTGCTTTGTCAGATTTCAAAAAGGCTTTACCGCGAAAGCATACCATGCGATTATCTGAGGACAGCGCCCCGCTTACAAAAGCATACAACATTTTACAACCAAGTAAAGGAATTACAAAAGTCAGAAATAGTGATAAAATGAATCCCTTACCTTTGAAGATCTTCATATGGTTGCAGTCACAAGAGTCCCAGCTACACAATAAATGTTTGTTTTGTTTGATTAAGTCCCTCTTTTATCCCAAAAACTCAGTTTTATTGGCGCGTTTTGTTCAGTAATCCACTGGCTCAAAGGCGGTCAAAACATGCAGACGAATACATCCTAATAGTACCGGAAAAGTTCATAGAAACATGTCAAACAATATTTATAATTAATCCTCAGGTTGTCAATTGTCTAAATAATCAAAAATATTTCAATCGGACAATAGCGTAAGGAAAAGGAAAAACAACGAAGTTCGTGCACTCGGTCACGCGCGCAAACCAGCTCTGCATTCTTCCTCAGTCCACTGACAGAAAGGTCTCATTCTTCTTCATTTTTCAGAAAACAAGCCTGAAACAATGTCTAAAGACAGGTGACATCTAGTGGAAGCCATAGGAACTGTAATCGGGGTCCTAACCCATTAGATACTCTATAGGCATTCAATTGAAAAGTACCCACATCAAAAAAATTGATTTTCCTCAGGTTTTTGCCTGCCATATCAGTTCTGTTATACTCACAGACATTTTAACAGTTTTGGAAACTTTAGAGTGTTTTCTATCCAAATCTATCATATATATATATGCATATCCTCGCTTCTGGGCCTCAGTAACAGGCAGTTTACTTTGGGCATGTTTCTCATCCAGATGTCGAAATACTGCCCCCAAGCCATAAGAAGTTTTAAGGTTGCGGCCCCTATCATCACCAAGCCGATCTGTGATCTTTTTAACCTGTCTCTCCTCTCTGGGGAGGTTCCCATTGCTTGTGCATCCTTTTTGTAAAGGGGGAGATCAAGCTGATCCTTACTAATATTTATATTTGCCCTGTTTATCAAAAGTGTTGGAAAAACTTGTTAATAATCAACTCACTGGCTTTCTTGATGTCTATAGTATTCTCTCTGGAATGCAATCTGGTTTACGCTCAGGTTATGGATGTGTCAATGCAACCTTAAGCGTCCTCAATGATGTCACCATTGCCCTTGATTCTAAGAAATGTTGTGCTGCCATTTTTATTGACTTGGCCAAAGCTTTTGATATGGTAGACCATTCCATTCTTGTGGGCTGGCTAAGAATGTATTGGTGTCTCTGAGGTGTCAAACTAATCGAACTAACCCTGACTCAGATGACCATCCTACCCATGCTAGATTACGGAGACGTAATTAAGAGATTGGCAGGTAAGGATGCTCTTGAGCGGCTATATGTTCTTTACCATTCGGCCATTAGATTTGCCACCAATGCTCCTTATAGGACACATCACTGCACTCTATACTCTGTAAACTGGTCATCTCTGGTTGATGCATACCCGTCTGGTTGATGCCTATTTATTAAACCCTCTTAGGTCTCACTCCCCCCCAATCTGAGATACCTACTGCAGCCCTCATCCTCCACATACAACACCCGTTCTGCCTGTCACATTCTGTTAAAGGTCCCCAAAGCACACACATCCCTGGGTCACGCCTCTTTTCAGTTTGCTGCAGCTAGCAACTGGAACGAGCGGCAAAAAACACTCAAACTGGACCGTTTTATCTCCATCTCTTCATTCAAAGACTCAAGAATCATGGACACTCCTACTGACAGTTGTGGCTGTTTCACGTGATGTATTGTTGTCTCTAACTTCTTGCCCTTTGTGCTGTTGTCTCTGCCCAATAATCTTTTTACCATGTTATGTACTGCTACCATGTTGTGCTGCTGCCATATTGTGTTGCTACCATGTCGTTGTCATGTTGTGTTGCTACCATGCTGTGCTGTCATGTGCTGCTGCCATGCTATGTTTTTGTCTTAAGTCTGTCTTTATGTAGTGTTGTGGTGTCGCTCTTGTTGTGATGTGTGTTTTGTCCTATACTTTTATTTATTTATTTATTTTTAATCCCAGCCCCTGTCCCTGCAGTAGGCATTTTTCCATTTGGTAGGCCATCATTTTAAATAAGAATTTGTTCTTAACTGACTTTCCTAGTTAGATAACTAAGCAAGCAGTGTTATTAAAAGTCTTAATGAAACACATTCTCAGAACGTTATTTAATTACCTTCAAATAACCTATAATTTACCTTCTCAGAATGTTAATATAACCTCCCAGGAAAACCTTCAAGGAACTATAGTAAAACATTCTCAGAACCTCCCTGCAACCTAAACATGTACGTTAACCTCTCTAGGGCATGTGGGACGGTAGCATCCCACCTCGTCAACAGCCAGTGAAACTGCAAATTCAAAACAACAGAAATCCCGTAATTTAACCTGTCTAGGATCAGCGTGGCGCTAGCGGCACACCCCCCCCCCCCCCCCCACTGAAAAACCAGTGCCGCGAAATTCAAAAAAAATATATTTTTAAAATATTTAACTTTCACACATTAAAGTCCAATACAGCTAATGAAAGACACAGATCTTGTGAATCCAGTCAACATGTCCAATTTTTAAAATGTTTTACAGGGAAGACACAATATGTAAAGATGTACATCTATTACCTAAAAACACATTAGCATAATCCACCATCTTTTATTTGTCCACCAACACCAGTAGCCATCACCAATTCGGCTAAACTAAGATATTTATAGCCCCTAACCAACAAAAAAACTCATTAGATGACAGTCTGATAACATATTTATGGTATGGGATAGGTTTTGTTAGAAAAAAGTGCATATTTCAGGTAGATGGCATAGGTTACAATTGCACCCACCGTCACAAATGGAATAGAAAAACTACTTAGAGCAACGTGTTTACCTACTTACTAATCATCAAACATTTCGTAAAAATACACAGCATACACGAATCGAAAGACACAGATCCTGTGAATACAGACAATATTTCAGATTTTCTAAGTGTCTTACAGCGAAAACACAATAAATCGTTATATTAGCATAGCACATAGCACATAGCAGCCCAGCATTGATTCTAGCCAAAGTGAGCGATAAAAGTCAACATCGCCAAAAGATATTAATTTTTTCACTAACCTTCTCAGAATTCTTCCGATGACACTCCTGTAACATCACATTACAACATGCATATACAGGTTGATCGAAAATGTTTATATTTAGCCACCAAAATCATGGTTAGACAATGTGAAATGTAGACAAGCTGGTCAGAAAATGTCCTTGCGCCACTTAGACAGTGATCTACTCTTATACATAAATACTCATAAACGTGACTAAAAAATATAGGGTGGACAGGGATTGATAGACAATTTAATTCTTAATACAATTGCGGTATTACATTTTTTAATTTATCCTTACTTTTCAATACAGTTTGCGCCAAGCGAAGCTACGTCAAAAAACATGGCGTCCTAAGCCACTAAAATGTTTCGACAGAAACACGATTTATCATAATAAAAATGTCCTACCTTGAGCTGTTCTTCCATCAGTATCTTGGGCAAAGGATCCTTTCTTGGGAGGAATCGTCTTTTGGTGGAAAGCTGTCCTCTTGCCATGTGGAAATGCCAACTGCGTTCGGGATGAACTGAAAGCGTGCCCACCTATTCACAGCGTTAAAGAAATAAATGTCCCAAAATCGCACTAAACGGATATAAATTGCTATAAAACGCTTTAAATTAACTACCTTATGATGTTTTTAACTCCTATAACGAGTGAAAAGATGACCGGAGAAATATAACAGGCTAAACTAACGCTTGGAACAGGAGAGGGTCGGTGTCCTCCACGCGCGTGACGCACCAAGAAAAGACTTGCTAGCTACAGGGTTTTTTGATTTATAGGGCCTGTGAACGCGCAATCGACCCCATTGGAATCGTCATCACGTAAAGGCATCCAGGGGAAGACGTAAGAAGTGTCCGTACAGTCATAGCAATATCAGTGCCTTTTTAACTGACTTCAGAACAGTGGCCAACATTTCTGAAATCTGAATCCATGTCAGGGAAATTGCTGTAGAATGGGCTCTGTTCCACTTAGAGACAAAATTTCAACTCCTATAGAAACTATAGACTGTTTTCTATCCAATAATAATAATAATATGCATATTGTACGATCAAGGATTTTGTGGGAAGCCGTTTCAAAAATTACCCAATTAGCATAAATAGTCTAAACAGCGCCCCCATCCCCAACAGGTTAAATTCCTCAAGCATACAAGTATTTTACACCATTTTAAAGCTACTCTTGTTGTAAATCCAGCCAAAGTGTCCGATTTCAAAAAGGTTTTATGACGAAAGCACACCAAATGATTATGTTAGGTATGAGCCAAGTCACAGAAAAATACAGCCATTTTTCCAGCTAAAGAGAGCATTAACAAAAAGCAGAAATAGAGATAAAATTAATCACTAACCTTTGATAATCTTCATCAGATGACACTCATAGGACTTCATGTTACACAATACATGTATTTTTTGTTCGGTAAAGTTCATATTTATATCCAAAAATCTGAGTTTAGGCAAGACGCTACTGTCTCACTTTGCAAAAAGCCTGAGAAAATGCAGAGCGCCAAATTAAAATGAATTACTATGAAAATTACTATAAAATCAAACTTTCATTAAATCACACATGAAAGATACCAAATTAAAGCTACACTGGTTGTGAATCCAGCTAACATGTCAGAATTAAAATAGGCTTTTCAGCGAAAGCATACGATGCTATTATCTGAGCATAGCACCATAGTAAACAAAAGAGAAAACATTTCAACCCTGCAGGCGCGACACAAAACGCAGAAATACAAATATAATTCATGCCTTACCTTTGACGAGCTTCTGTTGTTGGCACTCCAATATGTCCCATAAACATCACAAATGGTCCTTTTGTTTAATTCCGTCGATATATATCCAAAATGTCAATTTATTTGGCGCGTTTGATCCAGAAAAACACCGGTTCCAACTTGCTCAAACGTGACGACAAAATATCTCAAAGGTTACCTATAAACTTTGCCAAAAAATGTCAAACTACTTTTGTAATATAAC
This sequence comes from Salvelinus fontinalis, assembly GCF_029448725.1. Taxonomy (NCBI): domain Eukaryota; kingdom Metazoa; phylum Chordata; class Actinopteri; order Salmoniformes; family Salmonidae; genus Salvelinus; species Salvelinus fontinalis. The sequence continues at coordinate 21,145,213 of NC_074669.1, forward strand.
TTTAGGTATTTTTTAACGTTAATAATTGATAAAATTGAAGACGGGATGATATGTGTTCAATACAGGATTAAAACGAAATGTTGCATGCCTTCTGTTTGATTGAAGTGCATGTCCAGGACACCTGGAGTGCCTCGACTTCAAAATGGCCGTATTTCTTCATAACACAAAGGAATAACCTCAACCTATTTCTCATGACTTGACATCTAGTGGAAGCCGTAGGAACTGCAAGCAATTCGCTTAGAAATCTGGTTTCCCAATGAAAACTCATTGAAAAGACAGTGACCTCAAAAAAAAAAATCTGAATGGTTTGTCCTCAGGGTTTCGCCTGCTAAATAAGTTATGTTATACTCACAGACATGATTCAACCAGTTTTAGAAACTTCAGAGTGTTTTTTATCAATATCTACTAATAATATGCATATCTTATCTCCTGGGGATGAGTAACTGGCAGTTGAATTTGGGTATGCTTTTCATCCAAACGTGAAAATGCTACCCCCTACCCTAGAGAAGTTAAGAGTCAACATTTTAACTTCTGTTCTCAGAACGTTAAAAAACATTCAGTTTTACCAGTTAGGAAGTGTGTGGCTTTGTTCCCAGAACCAATAGGAAACCAAAAACATATGTTCCAAGACTTCCAAGGAACCAAATGTGCTAGCTGAAACACTAGCAAGATGCATGTACCAATGAGAAAATACAATAAATATATATGTTGGATGCTAAGTTTGGGGGAGATGTACCATACGCTGTGGGAACTGGGTTGATAGACCAGTCTAGTCCTGTCATGTCTATTATTAACAGCCAGACAATTCACTCCTCAGTTTGGTCTACGCACATCCATCATATGGATCCGCGTCAGGATGAGATTGAGCTGGGTGGAGGGGGAGGAGCTGTACAGGAACATTAAACCCATCCTGAACCCTGAAGGAGGGTCTCTTGTCCTACACAAGGGGATGATGGGAGGGGGGTGGGAGTGAGAGCTCACAGGCTCTCTATCTATCTGAGTAGTGGCTGTGTCATTCCAGAGGCAGACGCATCACAGAGTTTAGGGCCTCGGTTGGAAGTGGTGGAGCTGGATTGGTGGGAGTGGGGGGGGCATGAGTGACAGGTGAGTGGCAGAGCTTAATTCCGGGGGAATATCTCCAAAGCCTGGGTAAACAGCGTGCTGCATTAGAGGGGCTGGAGCGGATGAGCGGTGGAGGCAGAGCCTGCCGCCCCCTGTGCTCCATAATCTCCCGCCAGTGCAGCATCCGCCACGCTTTTAATTTAGTTTTAGCAGAAGTGGGCAAGCTGTCTGGTTTCAGGGAGTGGATCATTATATTCACTGGCAGGCAGGGCCCAGCAGAGCAGACTCTCTCTCTCTCCTCTCCCCAGTAACTGCTAGGCTCACCGTTCGTCCGGCCGATCAGACCTCTAGCTGGAGCAGGGGTTTTGGAGATGTCTTACCCTCTCACTGGCACCAAGAGCCAGCCAGACTATCAGTGGCCTTCCCCCATCTAAAATTATACTGATCTGATTTGGGTGAATGAGCTGGACTTATACGACTTATAGATAGAGTTGTCTGTCTTTTTATGGTGAAATCACATCCACTCATTTGATTAGTACGTACATCAAGTGGGTTAGTATTGCACAGGGCCAGACACTGATAAGTATAGCTTTTCCTTCAATAACTTAAGTTTATTTGGTTTCTGTAATGTTGCGAGTGCTGTAGTACTGCTCTACAGTCTTTATGGTGCTGCCTCTGTGCCCTCGACGCCAGCACGCACATTAATGTCTCCCAAGTTGGCTGTAGTGCGCCAGAGGGGAGGGGTGGGGAGGGGGGGTGACACTAAATTTGTCCTCTTGACTTGAAGAGATTGTTCTAGCAATTATTTGAGGACCTTTTACCTGAGTAAATCAATACAAATGTAACAATCCTAGATTGCTTGACACCACTTGACTGATGGCCCGTCTCTCTCTCTCTCGCTCTGATGAACAGATGTGCACAGTTCTCTGTAGTAGATCCACCACTTAAAACATAGTAGGTAAAACACCCACTACCCTTATCAGAGATCATATATTTCCAAATTGTGATGGAACTGTTTATGGGGAACCACATGGCATGGAGATTCACTTAAAACGGGACACAGTTCACTTTCTGCCCTGTTTTTATAAGCCGTGGATTTACTGAATGTGAAAGTGGTGTGGTAGTTGCTGAGCCTTGTTCTTTTCATAGCACACCATTAGCTAGGCTGGCCTCACCTCTCCAATAGAGGTTCCTTCTAAATCAGTGAAAATAGTAAAAAAATAAAATAAACCTTGAATGAGTAGGTGTGTCCAAACTTTTGACTGGTACTGTATAAATGCTGTGCATTCGGAAAGTATTCAGACCTCTTGACTTTCTCCACATTTTGTTATGTTACAGCCTTATTCTAAAATTAGCTCAATTGTTTTTTTCCCCCAACAATCTACACACAATACCTACCCCCCCCCCCCCCGAAATAAAATTGTTTTTCTTTGTATTTATGGGGTATCATATTTATATAAGTATTCAGACCCTTTACTCCGTACTTTGTTGAAACACCTTTGGCAGTGATTACAGCCTTAAAGTCTTCTTGAGTATGACACTACAAGCTTGGCACACCTATATTTGTTGAGTTTCTCCCGTTCTTCTCTGCAGATCCTCTCAAGCTCTGTCAGGTTGGATGGGGAGCATCGCTACACAGCTATTTTCAGGTGATGTTAGATCGGGTTCAAGTCCGTGCTCTGGCTGGGCCACTCAAGGACATTGAGACTTGTCCCGAAGCCACTCCTGTGTCGTCTAGGCTGTGCGTTTAGGGTTTTTGTCCTGTTGGAAGGTGAACCTTAATCCCAGTCTGAGGTCCTGAGCGCTCTAGAGCAGGATCTCTCTGTACTTTGCTCTGTTCATCTTTCCCTCAACCCTGACTAGTCTCCCAGTGCCTATTGCTGAAAAACATCCCCACAGCATGATGCTGCCACCACCATTCTTCACCGTAGGAATGGTGCCAGGTTTCCTCCAGACGTGATGCTTGGCATTCAGGCCAAAGAGTTCAATCTTGGTTTCATCAGACCGGAGAATCTTGTTTCTCATGGTCTGAGAGTCCTTTAGGTGCCTTTTGGCAAATTCCAAGCGGGCCTACATGTGCCTATTACTGAGGAGTGGCTTTCATCTGGCCACTCTACCATAAAGGCCTGATTGGTGGAGTGCTGCAGAGATGGTTGTCCTTCTGGACGGTTCTCCCATCTCCACAGAGGAACACTTGAGCTCTACCAGAGTGAAATTACACTACTCACTTAGAAATGTCCTTGTTTTTTAAAGAAAAGCACATTTTTTATATATACTTAATAAAAATAACACATCATGTAAAGTGTTGGTCCTATGTTTCATGAGCTGAAATAAAAGATCCCAGACATGTTCCATATACACAAAATGCTTACTTCTCTAAAATGTTGTGCAAAATGTGTTTACATTCCTGTTAGTGAGCATTTATCCTTTGCCAAGATAATCCATCCTCCTTACAGGTGTGACATATTAAGAAGCTGATTACACAGAGTGATCATTACACAGGCGGGGACAATAATAGGCCACTCTAAAATGTGCAATGCCACAGATGTTTCAACTTTGAGTGAGCGTGCAATTGGCATGCTGACTGCAGGTATATCCACCAGAGCTGTTGCCAGAGAATTGAATATTCATGTCTCTACCATAAGCCGCCTCCAACATAATTTAAGAGAATTTGGCAGTACTTCCTACCAGACAAAAAAAACAGACCACGTGTAACCACGCCAGCCCAGGACCTCCACATCCGGCTTCTTCACCTGCGGGATTGTCTGAGACCAGCCACCCGGACAGATGATGTAGCTTAGGAGTATTTCTGTTTGTATTAACCTGTCTGGCTCTGGCGTTCCGCTAGCGGAACTCCTCCCACATTCCACTGAAAAGGCAGAGCGCGAAATTCAAAAGATATTTTTTAGAAATATTTAACTTTCCCACATTAACAAGTCCAATACAACAAATGAAAGATACACATCTTGTGAATCCAGTCAACATGTCCGATTTTTAAAATGTTTTACAGCGAAAACACCACATATATTTATATTTATGTTAGCTCACCACCAAATACAAAAAAGGACAGACATTTTTCACAGCACAGGTAGCATGCACAAAGCCAACCTAACTAACCAAGAACCAACCAAACTAACCAAGAAACAACTTCATCAGATGACAGTCTTATAACATGTTATACAATAAATCTATGTTTTGTTCGAAAAATGTGCATATTTGAGGTATAAATCAGTTTTACATTGCAGCTACAATCACAGCTACCGTCAGAAATAGAACCGAAGCAGCCAGAGTAATTACAGACACCAACGTCAAATACCTAAATACTCATCATAAAACATTTCTGAAAAATCGATGGTGTACAGCAAATTAAAGACAAACATCTTGTGAATCCAGCCAATATTTCCGATTTTTTAAAGTGTTTTACAGCAAAAACACAATATAGCATTATATTAGCTTACTACAATAGCCTACCACACTACCGCATTCATTCATCAAGGTACGTTAGCGATAGCAATAGGCACATTAGCGATAGCGAATAAACCAGCAAGATATATCATTTGCATATTTAGAGCTGAAATTGCACACCAAGGTGGCTTAGCAGTTCAGACGTATTTTTCCGTGTTGTCGTGTCGTGTCCTGTATATATATATATTTACACCTTTTCTTCACATATCTTTTATTTATTTTATTATCCAAGAACTCAACTACAAAAGCTTTCCTGCAAAAGCTTTCCTGCAACCCCCTTCACCAATTACAATAAGTACTATTTACCTCAATCTGAAAATCCATCGTGGAAGATAGCCAGGGGCTAATTCAGAAGCTAGCCTGAAAGCTAATCCAGAAGCTACTCCGATAGCTAGCCAGAAGCTAATCTGTAGCTGCCCCGAAATTAGCCGGTTTGCTGGCTAGCGTTGGTGTTTCAGCTGCCCACGTTTTTGCGGTCATCAGCTATTCCTCTAGCTCGATAATCTACCGGCACTTTTGTGCAACGCGACTCGGACCGGAGCATTCCGGGACTTTTTTTCTCTCAGTTTCCCCGGATTCCAACCGCATCCTCTGGACACGTGCACCTTGATTTCGCAGCTAGCTAGCTGCATACCGTGTGACTATTGGCTTACGTCGACCCCGGAGCTAACTCAAATCATGCTGGAGCTAGCCAGCTGAGGAGTTCCATCACCATCCGGACCCGCTTCTTTGTTGCTGCTGCAGATACGGAACCCCACCGGGCCTTCACGACTGACTGCCGACGTTATCTGCCCGAGGGATTTATCCAACCGGCACCTCCGTCCCGGCGTTACCTGAACGCTCATCTGAGGCCCGCTAATCGTTAGCTGTCTTATCGGCTGCTATCTGAACAAAACCCCACTACACGGAACCTACCGACGGAAACGCACGAGGTATCTACAAACAGACCTCCATCCTATGCTGCTACCGATAGCCATATACCCGGCCAGCTGTCTGGATCGCCACGACCCCAACCAACCTCTACTCACTGGACCCTTATTTATCACTCGATTAAGCTTGCCTCTCCTTAATGTAAATATGCCTTGTCCATTGCTGTTCTGGTTAGTGTTTATTGGCTTATTTCACTGTAGAGATTCTAGCCCTGCTCTCTATACCATATCCAACCCTGCAGTTCCACCACCCACATATGCGATGACATCACCTGGTTTCAATGATGTTTCTAGAGACAAGATCTCTCTCATCATCACTCAATACCTAGGTTTACCTCCACTGTATTCACATCCTACCATACCTTTGTCTGTACATTATTCCTTTAAACTATTTTATCGCCCCCAGAAACTTCCTTTTACTCTCTGCTCTGGTAGCTCTAGGCGACCAATTCTCATAGCTTTTAGCCGTACCATTATCCTACTTCTCCTCTGTTCCTCTGGTGATGTAGAGGTGAATCCAGGCCCTGCAGTACCTGGCTCCACTCCTATTCCCCAGGCGCTCTCTTTTGATGACTTCTGTAACCGTAATAGCCTTGGCTTCATGCATGTTAACATTAGGAGCCTCCTCCCTAAGTTTGTTCTGTTCACTGCTTTAGCACACTCTACCAACCCGGATGTTTTAGCCGTGTCTGAATCCTGGCTTAGAAAGACCACCAAAAATTCAGACATTTTTATCCCCAATTACAATATTTTCAGACAAGATAGAACGGCCAAAGGGGGCGGTGTTGCAATCTACTGCAAAGACTGCCTGCAGAGTTCTGTTATACTATCCAGGTCTGTTCCCAAACAATTTGAACTTCTACTTTTAAAAATCCACCTCTCTAAAAACAAGTCTCTCACCGTTGCCGCCTGCTATAGACCACCCTCTGCCCCCAGCTGTGCTCTGGACACTATATGTGAACTGATTGCCCCCCATCTATCTTCAGAGCTCGTGCTGCTAGGTGACCTAAATTTGAACATGCTCAACACCCCAGCCACCCTACAATCTAAGCTTGATGCCCTCAATCTCACACAAATTATTAATGAACCTACCAGGTACCACCCTAATTCCGTAAACACGGGTACCCTCATAGATATCATCCTAACAAACTTGCCCTCCAAATACACCTCTGCTGTTTTTAACCAAGATCTCAGCGATCACTGCCTCATTGCCTGCATCCGTAATGGGTCAGCGGTCAAACGACCTCCACTCATCACTGTCAAACGCTCCCTGAAACACTTCAGCGAGCAGGCCTTCCTAATTGACCTGGCCGGGGTATCCTGGAAGGATATTGATCTCATCCCGTCAGTAGAGGATGCCTGGTCATTTTTTTAAAATGCCTTCCTCACCATCTTGAATAAGCATGCCCCATTCAAGAAATTTAGAACCAGGAACAGATATAGCCCTTGGTTCTCTCCTGACCTGACTGCCCTTAACCAACAGAAAAACATCCTATGGCGTTCTGCATTAGCATCGAACAGCCCCCGTGATATGCAACTTTTCAGGGAAGCCAGAAACCAATATACACAGGCAGTTAGAACAGCCAAGGCTAGCTTTTTCAAGCAGAAATTTGCTTCCTGCAACACAAATTCAAAAAAGTTCTGGGACACCGTAAAGTCCATGGAGAATAAGAACACCTCCTCCCAGCTTCCAACCGCCCTGAAGATAGGAAACACTGTCACCACCGACAAATCCACTATAATTGAGAATTTCAATAAGCATTTTTCTACGGCTGGCCATGCTTTCCACCTGGCTACCCCTACCCGGGACAACAGCACTGCCCTCCCCTCTGCTACTCGCCCAAGCCTTCCCCATTTCTCTTTCTCCCAAATACAGTCAGCTGATGTTCTTAATGAGCTGCAAAATCTGGACCCTTACAAATCAGCCGGGCTAGATAATCTGGACCCTTTCTTTCTAAAACTATCTGCTGAAATTGTTGCCACCCCTATTACTAGCCTCTTCAACCTCTCTTTCGTGTCGTCTGAGATACCCAAAGATTGGAAAGCAGCTGCGGTTATCCCCCTCTTCAAAGGGGGGGACACCCTTGACCCTAACTGCTACAGACCTATATCTATCCTACCCTGCCTTTCTAAGGTCTTCGAAAGCCAAGTCAACAAACAGATTACCGACCATTTCGAATCACACCACACCTTCTCCGCTATGCAATCTGGTTTCAGAGCTGGTCATGGGTGCACCTCAGCCACGCTCAAGGTCATAAACGATATCGTAACCGCCATCGATAGGAAACAATACTGTGCAGCCGTATTCATTGACCTGGCCAAGGCTTTTGACTCTGTCAATCACCACATCCTCATTGGCAGACTCGACAGCCTTGGTTTCTCTAATGATTGCCTCGCCTGGTTCACCAACTACTTCTCTGATAGAGTTCAGTGTGTCAAATCGGAGGGTCTGTTGTCCGGGCCTCTGGCAGTCTCTATGGGGGTGCCACAGGGTTCAATTCTTGGACCGACTCTCTTCTCTGTTTACATCAATGATGTCGCTCTTGCCGCTGGTGATTCTCTGATCCACCTCTACGCAGACGACACTATTCTGTATACTTCTGGCCCTTCTTTTGACACTGTGTTAACAACCCTCCAGGCGAGCTTCAATGCCATACAACTCTCCTTCCGTGGCCTCCAACTGCTCTTAAATACAAGTAAAACCAAATGCATGCTCTTCAACCGATCGCTGCCTGCTTCGGCCCGCCTGTCCAACATCACTACTTTGGACGGCTCTGACTTAGAATATGTGGACAACTACAAATACCTAGGTGTCTGGTTAGACTGTAAACTCTCCTTCCAGACCCACATCAAACATCTCCAATCCAAAGTCAAATCTAGAATTGGCTTCCTATTCCGCAACAAAGCATCCTTTACTCATGCTGCCAAACATACCCTTGTAAAACTGACCATCCTACCAATCCTCGACTTCGGTGATGTCATTTACAAAATAGCCTCCAAAACCCTACTCAATAAATTGGATGCAGTCTATCACAGTGCCATCCGTTTTGTCACCAAAGCCCCATATACTACCCACCACTGCGACCTGTACACTCTTGTTGGCTGGCCCTCGCTTCATACTCGTCGCCAAACCCATTGGTTCCAGGTCATCTACAAGACCCTGCTAGGTAAAGTCCCCCCTTATCTCAGCTCGCTGGTCACCATAGCAGCACCTACCCGTAGCACGCGCTCCAGCAGGTATATCTCTCTAGTCACCCCCAAAACCAATTCTTCCTTTGGACGCCTCTCCTTCCAGTTCTCTGCTGCCAATGACTGGAACGAACTACAAAAATCTCTGAAACTGGAAACACCTATCTCCCTCACTAGCTTTAAGCACCAGCTGTCAGAGCAGCTCATAGATTACTGCACCTGTACATAACCCATCTACAATTTAGCCCAAACAACTACCTCTTTACCTACTGTATTTATTTATTAATTTATTTTGCTCCTTTGCACCCCATTATTTCTGTCTCTACTTTGCACTTTCTTCCAATGCAAACCAACCATTCCAGTGTTTTTTATTTTTTTTATTTTACTTGCTGTGTTGTACTCACTTCGCCTCCATGGCCTTTTTATATTTTTATTTATTTATACATATATCTGTTTGCCTTCACCCCCCTTATCTCACCTCACTTGCTCACATTGTATATACTGTAGACTTATTTTTTTCACTGTATTATTGACTATATGTTTGTTTTTACTCCATGTGTAACTATGTGTTGTTGTATGTGTCGAACTGCTTTGCTTTATCTTGGCCAGGTCGCAATTGTAAATGAGAACGTGTTCTCAATTTGCCTACCTGGTTAAATAAAGGTTAAATAAATAAATAAATAAATAAAAAAATCAGTGGTTATACATTGTGCTAACGTAGCATCTTTTTCCCACAACGTCCGGATATTTTTCTGACACTTTTTCTGACACACATATTCTGACCAAATAACTATTCATAAACATAACTAAAAAATACATGTTGTATAGGAAATGATAGATACACTAGTTCTTAATGCAATCGCCGTGTGTAACGGCTGACGCTCTCCTCATCCTCGGATGAGGTGAGGAGAGAAGGATCTTCAGACCAAAACGCAGCTTGTGGGAAATAAGCCATCTTTATTATAAACACGATGGCAACACGAAACGAAACAAAACAATTTCAAAACTACAAAACAAGAAAACGACGTTGACGAAACCTGAACATAAACTTACATAACTAAACATAAACTTACGTACAGGAAACAGACGACATCGAAACGAAACGAAACAAACAAACGCTACAGTCCCATGTGGTACGAACATACATACGGACACAGGAGACAATCACCCACAAACAAACAGTGAGAATGCCCTACCTAAATATGACTCTTGATTAGAGGAAAACGCAAACCACCTGCCTCTAATCAAGAGCCATACCAGGCAAACCAAAACCAACATAGAAACAAATAACATAGAATGCCCACCCAACCTCACGTCCTGACCAACTAACACACATAACAACTAACATAAATAGGTCAGGAACGTGACAGTACCCCCCCCACAAGGTGCGAACTCCGGACGCACCAGCACAAGGACTAGGGGAGGGTCTGGGTGGGCATCTAACCACGGTGGTGGCTCAGGCTCCGGGCGCGGTTCCCACCCCACCATAATCCATCCTAGCTTCCTCCCTCCAAAAATGTCCACCCTCTTTTCTCCCCCACAAAATCCTCTTAATAACATACCCAATAAGGACAACACCGGGACAGAGAGATAAATCAATACAGAGGGATAGATAAGAATATAGAGGTAGATAAAGATAGAGAGGGAGATCAGGATAGAGGGGCAACTCCGGACTGAAAGGCAGCTCCGGACAGAGAGACAGCTCTGGACTGATGGGCAGTTCTGGGTATCTAGCCTTTTTAGGCTGAAGGGCAGCTCATGGCTGACTGACGACTCTCGACGCTTATGGCTGGCTGACGGCTCTCGACGCTCATGGCAGGCTGACGGCTCTCGACGCTCATGGCAGGCTGACGGCTCTCGACGCTCATGGCAGGCTGACGGCTCTCGACGCTCATGGCAGGCTGACGGCTCTCGACGCTCATGGCAGGCTGACGGCTCTCGACGCTCATGGCAGGCTGACGGCTCTCGACGCTCATGGCAGGCTGACGGCTCTCGACGCTCATGGCAGGCTGACGGCTCTCGACGCTCATGGCAGGCTGACGGCTCTCGACGCTCATGGCGCTCTGACGGCTCTGGCTGCTCATGGCGCTCTGACGGCTCTGGCTGCTCATGGCGCTCTGACGGCTCTGGCTGCTCATGGCGCTCTGACGGCTCTGGCTGCTCATGGCTCTCTGACGGCTCTGGCTGCTCATGGCTCTCTGACGGCTCTGGCTGCTCATGGCTCTCTGACGGCTCTGGCTGCTCATGGCTCGCTGGCGGCTCTGGCAGATCCTGTCTGGTTGGCGGCTCTGGCAGATCCTGTCTGGTTGGCGGCTCTGGCAGATCCTGTCTGGTTGGCGGCTCTGGCAGATCCTGTCTGGTTGGCGGCTCTGGCAGATCCTGTCTGGTTGGCGGCTCTGGCAGATCCTGTCTGGTTGGCGGCTCTGGCAGATCCTGTCTGGCTGACGGCTCTAGCGGCTCCTGTCTGGCTGACGGCTCTAGCGGCTCCTGTCTGGCTGACGGCTCTGTAGGCTCATGGCAGACGGGCGGCTTTGCAGGCTCATGGCAGACGGGCGGCTTTGCAGGCTCATGGCAGACAGATGGCTCAGACGGCGCTGGGGAGACGGATGGCTCAGATGGCGCTGGGGAGACGGATGGCTCAGATGGCGCTGGGGAGACGGATGGCTCAGATGGCGCTGGGGAGACGGATGGCTCAGATGGCGCTGGGGAGACGGATGGCTCAGATGGCGTTGGGGAGACGGATGGCTCTGGCCGGATACGGTGCACTGTAGACCTGGTGCGTGGTGCCGGAACTGGAGGCACCGTGCTAATGACAAGCACCTTCCTACTAGTGCGGGGAGCAGGGACAGGGCACACTGTACTCTCAAAGCCTACTCTATCCCTGATGCGAGGCACCGGCACTGGTGACACCGGGCTGAGGACAAGCACATCAGGATTAGTAGGGGGAGAAGATACAGTGTGTTCAGGGCTCTGGAGACGCACAGGTGGCTTAGTGCGTGGTGCCGGAACTGGAGGCACCGGGCTAGATACACGCACTACAGGGAGAGTGCGTGGAGGAGGAACAGGGCTCAGGATACGCACTGGTAGCCTAGTGCGTAGTGTAGGCACTGTAGGTACTAGGCTGGGGCGGGGAGGTGGTGCCGGAAATACCGGACCGTGGAGGCGTACTGGCACTCTTGAGCATTGAGCTTGCCCAACCTTACCTGGTTGAATGCTCCCGGTTGCCCGACCAGTTCGGGGAGGTGGAATAACCCGCACCGGCCTATGTAGGCGAACCGGGGAAACCATGCGTAAGGCCGGTGCCATGTATGCCGGCCCGAGGAGACGCACTGGAGACCAGACGCGTTGAGCCGGCCTCATGACACCTGGCTCAATACTCAATCTAGCCCTACCAGTGCGGGGAGGTGGAATAACCCGCACTGGGCTATGCACTCGTACAGGAGACACCGTGCGCTCTACTGCGTAACACGGCGCCTGCCCGTACTCCCGCTCTCCACGGTAAGCCTGGGAAGTGGGCGCAGGTCTCCTACCTGCCCTTGGCCCACTACCTCCTAGCCCCCCCCCAAGAAATTTTTGGGAATTACTTACGGGCTTTTTCGGCTTCCGTGCCAGACGCGTTCCCTCATAGCTCCGGTTCCTCTCCCCGGTAGCCTCTGCTCTCCTCAGTGCCTCCAGCTGCTCCCATGGCTTCTCGGGCTTCCAGCCACGTCTCCTTGCTGCCTCCTTAAACCACCGCTCCTGGGCTTTAGCTGTCTCCCTTTCTTCCTGAGAACGGCAATTTTCTCCTGCCTTAGCCCAGGGACCTTCTCCATTCATTATCTGTTCCCATGTCCAGAAATCCTTGTTTTTCTCCTGTCCCTTACTCCGTTTATTTTTCCCTTGCCGCTTGGTCTTAGCGTGGTGGGTGATTCTGTAACGGCTGACGCTCTCCTCATCCTCGGATGAGGTGAGGAGAGAAGGATCTTCAGACCAAAACGCAGCTTGTGGGAAATAAGCCATCTTTATTATAAACACGATGGCAACACGAAACGAAACAAAACAATTTCAAAACTACAAAACAAGAAAACGACGTTGACGAAACCTGAACATAAACTTACATAACTAAACATAAACTTACGTACAGGAAACAGACGACATCGAAACGAAACGAAACAAACAAACGCTACAGTCCCATGTGGTACGAACATACATACGGACACAGGAGACAATCACCCACAAACAAACAGTGAGAATGCCCTACCTAAATATGACTCTTGATTAGAGGAAAACGCAAACCACCTGCCTCTAATCAAGAGCCATACCAGGCAAACCAAAACCAACATAGAAACAAATAACATAGAATGCCCACCCAACCTCACGTCCTGACCAACTAACACACATAACAACTAACATAAATAGGTCAGGAACGTGACACCGTGTTAGAATTCTAAAAATAACTTCATTACGATATGCAGTTTACGTTATGGCGAGAGCGTGCCCAAAACCTGGACGCAAACTACTAGTTCACATGTACGACAGATATATGAAATAACATCATAAAATGGGTTCTACTTTTGCTGATCTTCCATCAGAATGTTGTACAAGGGGTCCTTTGTCCAGAACAATCGTTGTTTGGTTTTAGAATGGCCTTTTTCACTCTCGATTTAGCAAGCACACTTGCCAAGTGGCGCGAATCTCTCCATCGTCAACAAACTCAGAGAACGGAACACGGCAAAACTCCCGAAAAAATTGAAATAATCTGATTAAACTATATTGAAAAAACATACTTTACGATGATATTGTCACATGTATCAAATAAAATCAAAGCCGGAGATATTAGTCGTCCATAACGACAGCTTATCAGAAGGCAAATCCAGGTCCCTTCACGCGCTCTCCAGAAAACAGGAAACTGGTGACACATCATGCCGAGAGCTATTATTCGACCCCAGATCAAGTTACACACTCCATTTCTTCTCTCACTGCCTGTCGACATCTCGTGGAAGACGTATGAAGTGCATCTAATCTAATAAATATCAAGGACCTCAATAGGCAGGCCCTAGAACAGTGCATCGATTTCAGATTTTCCACTTCCTGTCAGGAAGTTTGCTGCAAAAGGAGTTCTGTTTTACTCACAGATATAATTCAAACGGTTTTAGAAACTAGAGAGTGTTTTCTATCCAATAGTAATAATAATATGCATATTGTACGAGCAAGAATTGAGTACGATGCCGTTTAAATTGGGCACGATTTTCCCCCAAAGTGAAAACAGCGCCCTCTGTCCTCAACAGGTTAAAGCTATTTTGTGAGAAAAAAACTAATTCTGATTGGCTGCACCCCTGCCCAGTCATCTGAAATCCGGAGATTAGGGTCTAATGAATTTATTTCAATTGACAGATTTCCTTACTCTGTAAAATCTTGAAATTCTTGCATGTTGCATTTATATTTCTGATCAGTATATATATATACACTGCTCAAAAAAATAAAGGGAACACTTAAACAACACAATGTAACTCCAAGTCAATCACACTTCTGTGAAATCAAACTGTCCACTTAAAAAGCAACACTGATTGACAATACATTTCACATGCTGTTGTGCAAATGGAATAGACAAAAGGTGGAAATTATAGGCAATTAGCAAGACACCCCCCAAAACAGGAGTGATTCTGCAGGTGGTGACCACAGACCACTTCTCAGTTCCTATGTTTCCTGGCTGATGTTTTGGTCACTTTTGAATGCTGGCGGTGCTCTCACTCTAGTGGTAGCATGAGACGGAGTCTACAACCCACACAAGTGGCTCAGGTAGTGCAGTTCATCCAGGATGGCACATCAATGCGAACTGTGGCAAAAAGGTTTGCTGTGTCTGTCAGCGTAGTGTCCAGAGCATGCAGGCGCTACCAGGAGACAGGCCAGTACATCAGGAGACGTGGAGGAGGCCGTAGGAGGGCAACAACCCAGCAGCAGGACCGCTACCTCCGCCTTTGTGCAAGGAGGTGCACTGCCAAAGCCCTGCAAAATGACCTCCAGCAGGCCACAAATGTGCATGTGTCTGCTCAAACGGTCAGAAACAGACTCCATGAGGGTGGTATGAGGGCCCGACGTCCACAGATGGGGGTTGTGCTTACAGCCCAACACCGTGCAGGACGTTTCGCATTTGCCAGAGAACACCAAGATTGGCAAATTCGCCACTGGCGCCCTGTGCTCTTCACAGATGAAAGCAGGTTCACACAGAGCACATGCGCACATGTGACAGACGTGACAGAGTCTGGAGACGCCGTGGAGAACGTTCTGCTGCCTGCAACATCCTCCAGCATGACCGGTTTGGCGATGGGTCAGTCGTGGTGTGGGGTGGCATTTCTTTGTGGAGCCGCACAGCCCTCCATGTGCTCGCCAGAGGTAGCCTGACTGCCATTAGGTACCAAGATGAGATCCTCAGACCCCTTGTGAGACCGTATGCTGACACATGCACATTTGTGGCCTGCTGGAGGTCATTTTGCAGGGCTCTGGCAGTGCACCTCCTTGCACAAAGGCGGAGGTAGCGGTCCTGCTGCTGGGTTGTTGCCCTCCTACGGCCTCCTCCACGTCTCCTGATGTACTGGCTGTCTCCTGGTAGCGCCTGCATGCTCTGGACACTACGCTGACAGACACAGCAAACCTTTTTGCCACAGTTCGCATTGATGTGCTATCCTGGATGAACTGCACTACCTGAGCCACTTGTGTGGGTTGTAGACTCCGTCTCATGCTACCACTAGAGTGAGAGCACCGCCAGCATTCAAAAGTGACCAAAACATCAGCCAGGAAACATAGGAACTGAGAAGTGGTCTGTGGTCACCACCTGCAGAATCACTCCTGTTTTGGGGGGTGTCTTGCTAATTGCCTATAATTACCACCTTTTGTCTATTCCATTTGCACAACAGCATGTGAAATGTATTGTCAATCAGTGTTGCTTCCTAAGTGGACAGTTTGATTTCACAGAAGTGTGATTGACTTGGAGTTACATTGTGTTGTTTAAGTGTTCCCTTTATTTTTTTGAGCAGTGTATATATATATATATATATATATATATATATATATATATATATATATATATATATATATATATATATATAGTTGAAGTCGGAAGTTTACATACACTTAGGTTGGAGTCATTAAAACTCATTTTTCAACCACTCCACAAATTTCTTGTCAACAAACTATCATTTTGGCAAGTCGGTTAAGACATCTACTTTGTGCATGACAAGTCATTTTTCCAACAATTGTTTACAGACAAATTATTTCTCTTATAATTCACTGTATCACAATTCCAGTCCGTCAGAAGTTTACATACACTAAGTTGACTGTGCCGTTAAACAGCTTGGGAAAATTCCAGAAAATTATGTCATGGCTTTAGAAGCTTCTGATAGGCTAATTGACATAATTTGAGTCAATTGGAGATGTACCTGTGGATGTACTCCCAAGGATGAACCAGACTTGTGGAGGTCTACAATTTTTTTCTGAGGTCTTGTCTGATTTCTTCTGATTTTCCCATGATGTCAAGCAAAGAGGCACTGAGTATGAAGGTAGGCCTTGAAATAAAGCTTCTAAAGCCATGACATCATTTTTGGGAATTTTCCAAGCTGTTTAACGGCACAGTCAACTTAGTGTATGTAAACTTCTGACCCACTGGAATTGTGATCCAGTGAAATAATCTCTCTGTAAACAATTGTTGGAAAAATTACTTTTCATGCACACAGTAGATGTCCTAACCGACTTGCCAAAACTATAGTTTGTTGACAAGAAATTTGTGGAGTGGTTGAAAAATGAGTTTTAATGACTCCAACCTAAGTGTATGTAAGCTTCCGACTTCAACTGTATGTATGTATGTATGTATGTATGTATGTATGTATGTATGTATGTATGTATGTATGTATGTATGTATGTATGTGTGTGTGTATTTTTCTTCCAAAGTTGTCTCTAGAATCCATACTTTCTCTGTGATAGTGTCAAATGTGCCCAGGGATTAGACGAACCCTGTCTCAGAAGGCACCCACTCATTCTCCCTCTCTCCCTCCTTGTCTTCTTTCCTTTTCCTTCTCCCTCTCCTCTCTCTCTTTTCCTCTTTCTTTCGCTTTCTCCCATCCACCTCCCCTCTCCCTTCTCACTCTCTCTCGTAACCACTGAGTTTCCTCATTGTGGCTTGGTGAATCCTGTTATAGTGTGACAGGGCCCTGGGAAGGCGACTAGGGCTAGGGGAGTTTGGGAAATGGAGATATTACCTGCATTGCCCTCTCTTCCAGACATAATTGATGGATCACACAGTTTCCACAAGGCTCAGAGGTTCCTACCATAGCTTCTGGTAAATCCAATTGTGTTGTAATGCTATGTACTCTACCATGGTGCTTCCCTGGTACTGCCACGGCCCAGATGGCATCACACAAAGTGACCAATGCCTTTAAGGCACTCCATACATCTGGGTTAAAGAATACAGACACTGTAATCGTAATGAGATGAAGCCTACATTTTCTGTTCGAGCTCATCGTCATCAGTGATGTAAACAGAAAACGTGGGGATGCCTGCTGAATTCTGAACAGGCTGATATATGATTTCCAGCAGGAGCCTGATTCAGCAGAGGTCATGGATGGCCAGGGTGCATTACAGTGGTTGAAACGGGCCCACACACTGCCGTTAATGTAGTAACAGTCTCTTGGCTGTGCCCTCTAACCCAATCACTGTTCTGCTGAAGGGAGCCCCTGGCTGCTCCTGGCTTCTCCATGGATCCCAGGGCCCAGTGATTAGAGTGGGCTGTTTTGAGGTTTATTTCATGCTATTCCAGCAGCCCTGCTTCATGATTCCAGTTTACATGTTTCCTCACTTCACATGTTGTTTCTTTAAATATTGGCTTTACTATGCAAATCCTAGAAACAGCCTCATTTTGTGACATCTCGTAAAGTGGCATTACGCACCGCTGGACCATTATACGGCCTCCTGTGGCCCTGTATAGTAACAACCCTGAGGTAAATTAAAAGAAGTTGTGAACCAAAGAAAAAGGATTGAAGAATTATTAGCATTTCGGAGATGACAAGACTAAGCCAATCACCTAAAGAAGAAACAAGCAACAGATAGCATTCATCTCTCTGGCCTGCAAATGAAGAGTGTTACATGAGGGAGAGTGGAGTGGAGATGGAGGAGGCAGCAGGCTAGGATTGCTCATTAGATGAGTCTGTTAACCCCGATCCAGACCCCCTCAGCAACAAACAAGCACATACCCCGTAATTGTCTGTCTGTTTAGCATTCACAGCGGCCCTCTCTGTGTGAGAAGGAATCTGGTTGTGTATGGCTTGAAGAAAAAAGGCTCCATAGTTCTTCACTAGAATTCACTGTATAATGTTGTCCACTGGGGCAGCCACATTCTGCTGGGTTGTTTTCCATATAATAATCATTGCACTGAGGAAAACACAAAACCAGAACAAAAAAACTGTTTGGAAAAGTTGATATTCTCTACTGGTTAAGATGCTTGCTGCATGTTAGGGAAAATAGTTGTTTGTTTCTCAAGCACACAATTCAATACAGTTGATACAGATGATGCAGTAACATAACAGTATTCTCTGTGAGTGCTTTGGCCAGACAGATGGATTTAAAGGCTTTGGGCATCGAAGTGAATGACATGGATCCAAACCCATGCTAATTGCCATTGTGCTGGTGTTGAGAGCAGCACCTGTATGTGTACACCTCCAGTACCTGCCTGTCAGATCCAGCCAGGGGTCTTTGAACTGCCTGGCTCCCAGGAGGCATCACAACAAGGCTTCAAGACCACAGCTGCAGTAGAACTGTCCACCCTCTCAAAGAGTTGCTCTTCAATGAACTTCTAAGTGTGTGTTTGGTGTGTGCAGTGCTATTCTTTTAGGTACCGGAGCGCAATAATATGAATGACGTCATAATTTTTTCAAATCCAAGTTTCGACTGACAGATTTAGCATATTGAATATAATTTTAGAATATGCATCAAATGCATCATCCAAATGCCTTCTCCCACACATTTTTAATACCCTCAAACACCAAATTAGGCACAACTAATTTCAAAATAGGCCATCTGTAAATCGCGAATAATAATTATTCTCATTTTACCAGTGAAACTTACAAACTGCATCTGCATGCCAATAATTTGAAAACTTCTCTCACCCAGTGGCATATGTGTGTCAAGAGTAAATAGTTTGTTGCAGAATGTTTAATTTAACAGGTTTAATGTCTTATCTTTAATTAAATAAATTGTCTTGGGTGCATTTACCGACGGCCTGTATAGGTCCGGAAAAATAAATATTTGTTTTACTGTAAATGATACACCACCCACTTGTCTACAGTGTCCTAGTGTTGTAGCTAGAGGGTGCAGTTGCTACTAATGTCTCTATTTACTGCTACTCTGCAACTTTTGCCATTGTTTATAACCTATTCTGCCCTGTTTACATTTGTTTCTGTGGAAGTCACTTTTATTGGGGCTTTGCTGGACTTTCTAACTTTTAGCTAGCGACGCTAACTGTAGCTAGCCTGCCTTGTTTTTAGAACAATGGCTAATGGCAATTACCAAATGGCTACCAATTGTCAACCATTTAATTTCCACTCCAGCCACTGTGAAATGTTCACTGAACTAAAGGACGAGGAGGAAGACCGAATGCACTCGAGACTGAAATGTGTCTGTAAAAAGTGCCTCCTGTGTCACCGGAGGATGGATGACATAGGGGGGCTACAGAGAGACGTTTTCCGGCTAATCGAGGACTTAAAGCAAAAGGAGAGCCTCATCAAAAAGTTCACCGACATTGCTACAGCCTAGACTAAGCACATCTCGGTTCTAAATCTCTCCATCGCCCATAGGAGTGTGTAGCTGGAAAATACTGACCTGTTCAACTCCTCGGAGCAGGTGGCTTGATTGACTCCGCTACACAGGGACTGGACCAGTGTTGTTAGGCGAAAGCCTGAATCTCAAGCTACTTCCCCCCATTACTACTGTTTGCTCTGCCAGTCTGCCCCACAGGAGGCTGCTGAGGGGAGGACGGCTCACAGTAATGGCTGGAACGGATTGAATTGAATCGCATCAAACACATGGAAACCATGTATTTGATACCATTCCACTCATTCCACAACAGCCATTCCCATGAGTCCGTCCTCCCCAATTAAGGTGCCACCAACTTTAAAACGAGGGTCAGGTTTAGGTTAATGCACATTAATGTACAAAGTATTATCTCCAAGATGGACATGTTGGACATTTGGATCCGGGACACAAATTCTGACATTTTAGTGTGCTCTGAAACATGGTTATGAAGCTATGTTGACGATAATTCCATTGCACTTCATGTTTATAATGTTTATAGATGTGATTGGACAAAGAAGGGTGGCGGTGTAGCTATTTGAAAACTTTGACAACTTTAAATGGATAATTTTGGCAAATGAACATGTGAATACAATTTTTATGTCTCTGTGTCCAGTTTGAGGAAAGGTAGAGGTAGTTCTGCGAGCCAATGCTAACTAGCGTTAGCACAATGACAAAGTCTATGGTTAACTACTAGCAAGCTAGTTAGCATTTGCTCACAAAACAAACTAAAACTTCCTTCATACTGGACACAGAGACAACAAAATCAAATCAAATTGTATTTGTCACATGCGCCGAATACAACAGGTGTAGACCTTACCGTGAAATGCTTACTTACAAGCCCTTAACCAACAATGCAGTTCAAGAAATAGAGTTGATCAAATATTTAGTGAAGAAACTAAAGTATACATATTTTTCAAATATATCAAAAAGTAACACAAGAAATGTACATAACAATAACGAGGATATACAGGGTGTACCGGTACCGAGTCAATGTGTGTGTGTGGGGGGGGGGGGGGGGGGTACAGGATAGTCAAGGTAATTTGTAAAGTGACTATGCATAAATAATAAACAGCAAGAAGCAACAGTGTAAAAACAAGGGGGTCAATTTAGATAGTCCGGATGGCCATTTGATTGGTTGTTCTGCAGTCTTATGGCTTGTGGTTAGAAGCTGTTAAGGAGCATTTTGGTCCTAGACTTGGTGCTACAGTACTGTTTGCCGTGCGGTGGATGCTCTTGATGTTACAGCTGTAGAACTTTTTGAGGATCTGGGGACACATTCCAAGTCTTTTCAGTCTCCAGAGGGGGAAAACTTGTTGTCGTGCCCTCTTCACAACTATCTTGGTGTGTTTGGACCATGATAGTTTGTTGGTGATGTGGACACCAAGGAACTTGAAACTCTCGACCTGCTCCACTTCAGTCCTGTCGATGCTAATGGGGGCCTGTTTGGTCTTCTTTTCCTATAGTCCACGATCAGCTTCTTTGTCTTGCTCACATTGAGAGAGAGGTTGTTGTCCTGTAACCACATTGCCAGGTCTTTGACTTCCACCCTGTAGGCTGTCTATCATTGTCAGTGATCAGGCCTACCACTGTTGTGTCGTCAGCAAACTTAATGATGGTGTTGGAGTCATGCTTGGCCACGCAGTCATGAGTGAACAGGGAATACAAGTGGGGACTAAGCACGCACCCCTGAGGGGCCCCAATATTGAGGATCAGCGTGGCAGATGCCTACCCTTACCACCTGGGGACGGCCCATCAGGAAGTCCAGGATCCAGTTGCAGAAGGAGGTGTTTAGTCCCAGGGTCCTTAGTGATTAGTAATGAGCTTAGCGATGAGCTTTGTGGGCACTATGGTGTTGAACACTGAGCTGTAGTCAATGAACAGCATTTTCATATAGATGTTCCTTTAGTCCAGGTGAGAAAGGGCAGTGTGTTGTGCGATCTAAATTGCGTCATCTGTGGATATGTTGGGGCGGTATGCAATTTAGAGTTTGTCTAGGGTTTCTGGCATGATGGTGTTGATGTGAGCCGTGACCAGTCTTTCAAAGCACTTCATGGCTACCAACGTGAGTGCTACTGTTTAGTAATAATTTAGGCAGGTTACCTTTTCTTTTTTGGTCGTGGTGGTCTGTTTGAAAAATGTTGGTATTACAGACTTGGACAGGGAAAGTTGAAAATGTCAGTGAAGACACTTGCCAGTTGGTCCGCGCATGCTTTGAGTACACGTCCTGGTAATCCGTCCGGCCCCGCGGCTTTGTGAATGTTGACATGTTTAAACTTCTTATGGCTGCATCCCGCTACCGGGATCGATATGACAGCAGCCAGATAAAGTGCAGGGCGCCAAATTCAAAAAACAGAAATCTCATAATTAAAATTCCTCAAACATACATGTGTCTTATATAATTTTAATGGTATTCTTGTTGTTAATCCCACCAAAGTGTCCGATTTCAAATATGCTTTTCAGCGAAAGCACTACAAACGATTATGTTAGGTCACCATCACTCCACAATAAGCACAGCCATTTTTCCAGTGGAAAATAGCAGTCAGAAAAAGCAGAAATAGAGATAAAACTAATCACTAACCTTTGATTATCTTCATCAGATGACACTCATAGGACTTCATGTTACACAATACATGCATGTTTTGTTTGATAAAGTTCATATTTATAACAAAAAATCTGAGTTTACATTGGCGCGTTAGATTCACTAGTTCCAAAAATATCCAGTGATAGTTCATAGCCACATCGTTTCAACAGAAATACTCATCATAAATGTAGATGATAATACAAGTTATACACATGGAATTATAGATATACGTCTCCTTAATGCAACCGCTGTGTCAGATTTCAAAAAAACTTTTCGGGAAAAGCAAATCATGCAATCTGAGACGGAGCTCAGAACAATAGCCAAATTTGCCGCCATGTTGGACTCAACAGAAACCAGAAAATACATGATAATTGTTTCCTTACCTTTGATGAACTTCATCAGGAATCCCAGGTCCACAATAAATGCTTGATTTGTTCGATAATGTCCATTATTTATGTCCAATTAGCTACTTTGGTTCGCGCCTTTGGTAAACAATTCCAAAGTCAGAAAGCGCCTCCACTATAACGTGACGAAATGTCCAAAAGTTCCGTAACAGTCAGTAGAAACATGTCAAACGATGTACTGAATCAATCTTTAGAATGTTGTTAACATACATCTTGAATAACGTTCCAACCGGAAAATTAAATTGACTTCAGAAGAGCGATGGAACGGACGTCCTACTCATGTGAAGGTGCATGGTGAATGCGTGATCAGCCCGTGGAAGTGATTACTCATTCCTGTCTCCTTCGGCCCCCCTTCACATTAGTCATCAGACAAAAACAGTCGTGTAGCATGGCATCCCTGTCATCAGACCACTTCCGTATTGAGAGAGTCACTGGTACTTCCTGCTTTAGTTTTTGTAAGCGGGAATCAGGAGGATATAATTATGGTCAGATTTGCCAAAAGGAAGGGAGGGGGAGAGCTTTGTATGTGTCTCTGTGTGTGGAGTAAAGGTGGTCTAGAGTTTATTTTCCTCTAGTTGCACGTGTGACATGCTGGTAGAAATTAGGTCAAGCGGATTTAAGATTGCCTTTATTAAAGTCCCCGGCCACTGGGAGCGCCGCTTCTGGATGAGCATTTTCTTGTTTGCTTATGGCCTTATACAGCTTGGTTGGTTTGGTTTCTCCTTGAATAATAATAACTGGGGCTTACATCTCCATGCGGATGACAGTTATTTTTTCCCCATGCCCCCTCAGTGCAGCAGGCCATTAATGCAACCGCTGTGTCAGATTTAAAAAAAAACTTTACGTAAAAAGCACACCATGCAATAATCTGAGACGGCGCTCAAACATAACATTTCTCCGCCATGTTGGAGTCAACAGAAATACGAAATTACATCATAAATATTCCCTTACCTTTGATCATCTTCATCAGAATGCACTCCCAGGAATCCTAGTTCCACAATAAATCGTTGTTTTGTTCGATAATGTCCATTACTTATGTCTAAGTAGCTACTTTTGCTAGCATGTTTAGTGCACATGTCCAAACGCTCGCGCAAATGCAGGCAAACTCGGACGAAAACTTCAGAAAGTTATGTAACAGGTCGAATAAACTGGTCAAACTAAGTAGAGAATCAATCTTCAGGATGTTGTTATCATATATATCCAATAACATTCCAACTGGAGCATTCCTTCATGTCTGTAGAAGTTATGGAACGCAAGGCGATATCATGAGGAAAGCGCATGACCAGGAACTGGCATTCTGCCAGACCAATGACTGAAACACCTCCCATCCGGCCCCACATCACACTAGAGGCTTCATTCCACGTTCTGACTGTTGACATCTAGTGGAAGGCGTAGGAAGTGCAAACAGATCCATATCTTACAGGGAATTGAATCGGCGAGGAGTTGAACATTGACCGGTCTCAGAATTCTCACTTCCTGTTTGGAGTTTTTCTCAGGTTTTTTCCAGCCATATGAGTTCTGTTATACTCACAGACATCATTCAAACAGTTTTAGACACTTCAGAGTGTTTTATATCCAATAGTAATAATAATATGCATATATTAGCATCTGGGACAGAGTAGGAGGCAGTTCACTATGGGCACGCAATTCATCCAAAAGTGAAAATGCTGCCCCCTATCATAAAGAAGTTAATTAACCTCCAGACGATCTTCAATGCCATACAGCTCTCCTTCCGTGGCCTCCAACTGCTCTTAAATGCAAGTAAAACTAAATGCATGCTCTTCAACCGATCGCTGCCCAAACCTGCCCGCCCGTACAGCAAGACTACACTGGACGGTTCTGACTTAGAATATGTGGACAACTACAAATACCTAGGTGTCTGGTTAAACTGTAAACTCTCCTTCCAGACTCACATTAAGCATCTCCAATCCAAAATTAAATCTAGAATTGGCTTCCTATTTCGCAACAAAGCATCCTTCACTCATGCTGCCAAACATACCCTCGTAAAACTGACTATCCTACCGATCCTTGACTTTGTCGATGTCATTTACAAAATAGCCTTCAACACTCTACTCAGCAAATTGGATGCAATCTATCACAGTGCCATCCGTTTTGTCACCAAAGCCCCATATACTACTAACCACTGCGACCTGTATGCTCTCGTTGGCTGGCCCTCGCTTCATATTTGTCGCCGAACCCACTGGCTCCAGGTGCTCTATAAGTCTTTGATAGGTAAAGCCCCGCCTTATCTCAGCTCACTGGCCACCATAGGAGCACCCACCCGTAGCACGCGCTCCAGCAGGTATATTTTACTGGTCACCCCCAAAGCAAATTCCTCCTTCGGTCGCCTTTCCTTCCAGTTCTCTACTGCCGATGACTGGTACGAACTACAAAAATCACTGAAGCTGGAGCCTCATATCTCCCTCACTAGCTTTAAGCACCAGCTGTCAGAGCAGCTCACAGATCACTGCACCTGTACATAGCCCATCTGTAAAACGCACATCCAACTACCTCATCCCCATACTGTTATCTTATTTTATTTATTTTGCTATTTGCACCCCAGTATCTCTACTTGCACACTCATTTTCTGCACATCTATCACTCCAGTGTTTAATTGCTATATTTGTAATTATTTCACCACTATGGCCTATTCACTGCCTACCTCCCTTATACTACTTAATTTGCACACATTGTATATAGACTTTTTTCTATTATATTATTGACTGTATGTTTGTTTATTCCATGTGTAACTCTGTGTTGTTGTTTGTGTCGCACTGCTTTGCTTTGTCTTGGCCAGGTTGCAGTTGTAAAGGAGAACTCAACTAGCCTACTTGGTTAAATAAAGGTGAAATAAAATAAGAATCCAAAAAACTATGGTTTCATGAGCGAATTAGAACAGATGGTGGTAACAGGCCTACCTGTATTTTCTTTCAATCAAAGCACATATTTTGCCTATTGGTGATGTGGCACGCACACTGTTGTGGCCACATGAGAAAAAGAAAGTGACTACTCAGCTAATCATCGTAAAAAATTCATTTGAAATTAGGTTGTGTTTTTGGTCTAACAGTAACATTATACTATGCTATTGTATTCGGTTCTGTTATTTAGAATACTATTAAAACGTGACTTTGCAGACGTTAATTCAGCTTTGATCTACCTTTAGTAAACAAGCACCATTGTGAGAAGTGGCGGAGCGACGCTCCGGTGTGCTCCGGCAGCACTACACCCATGGGTGTGTGTGCGTGCTTGTGTGTTTTTATGTGTCTATATCCACTGTAAACTACTGTTAGTGATGCAATAATGACCCACAAGAGCTCTTCTTCAGTAGCATCATTGAGCATATGCATTTAATGCCTCACTGATATACACAGCAGGATGTTGAGATGCATGGCTAGTGGCCCCATCCCATAGTGAGTGTAGGTGGTTCCTAGTACCTACCTGTCTCTGCAGTATCACATACTCTGCAACATGGAAGGAGATGGTGGGAGTGGGTATTGGAGGAGGGACGATCACTGTCAGATGTGCTATTTATCACACTGGGCATAGGAGGGCACGTCCATGACGGGCACTCACTTTGATTAAGACTCCAGTGTTTGGTCCCTGCCGTTGTGTGAATACAATACAGCTAACGCCACCAAGCACTCTCCTCTCTACTCCTTCTTTACTCCTCTCATCTACTCAGAGTCCTATTTTTTGGGGCCATCGTCAGACCCTCTACAATCCCCCCCCCTCTCAAAGCGTCCAACAGCTCCTCATCTCCAAAACATGACCTCCATCTCCTTTGTGTAGAATATGCCTGTGGAATGATTCACATGACAGGAGAAAGGAGAGGGGACAGAGATTGGTCCTATTTTAAAACTTCTTAAGGATCGGCCACTTTTAATTATTTTTTTGCATAAAATGACATACCCAAATCTAACTGCCTGTAGCTCAGGAGCTGAAGCAAGGATATGCATTTTCCTGGTATCATTTGAAAGGAAACACTTTGAAGTTTGTGGAAATGTGAAAGGAATGTAGGAGAATATAACACATTAGATCTGGTAGAAGATATTACAAAGAAAAACCAAACGTTTAAAACATTTTTTTTTATACCATCATCTTTGAAATGCAAGAGAAAGACCATAATGTATTTTTCCAGCCCAGGTGCAATTCATATATTGGCCACTAGATGGCATCAGTGGATGTGCAACGTTTTAGTCTGATCCAATGACACATTGCATTTCTGTTAAAGTTTTTGTATCAAGACTGCCCAAATGTGCCTAATTTGTTAATTAATAACGTTTCATGTTCAAAACTGTGCACTCTCCTCAAACAATAGCATGGTTTTGTTTCACTGTAATAGCTACTGTAAATTGGACAGTGCAGTTAAATTCTTGTTAATCTAAGCTTTCTGCCAATATCAGATATGTCTATGTCCTGGGAAATGTTCTTGTTACTTACATCCTCATGCTAATCACATTAGCCTACGTTAGCTCAACCGTCCCGTGGAAGGGACACTGATCCCGTTAACAGCTCCCATGATTCCACACTGGGGAATATTGACTGGATCGAGCCTGGAGGTCAATCGAAGTTCACAAGGCGGGACCATATTTATGACAATCGATATAAAAACAAGCCTGGAAGTGTAGGCTAGTATGTTGGTGGACTAGTTGTTTTTTGTAAAGTTCTGCTAGCCAGCCGCCCACTTTTCCCACCACATCCTACGTTTTTCATCTTGGGTTTAATTTGAATTATAAACTGGGTGGTTCAAGCCCTGAATGCTGATTGGCTGACAGCTGTGGTATATCAGACCCTATACCCCGGGGTTGACAAAATATTTCTGTTTACTGCTCTAATTACATTGGTAACCAATGTATAATGGCAATGTAATAATAGCAATAAGGTACCTCAGGGGTTTGTGGTATATGGCCATACGCCTCACACCCTCTGGCCTTATAGCATAAGTATAACCCCTGATCTTTTCCTCCTTATAACTGAGTGGCGTTCACACATTCCTTAAAGATGGAATCCGCACTATGCAGAAACAGAGCCACTGGCCGCAACATCACCGTTGTTATTGTTTTTGTTGCCGAGCTGAGGAGCGTCCTGCAGCATGGTAAAAAGAAAGCACTATTCTATCACGCGTGCAATGATGTCAGAGGGGGGAAAAACTAGTTTTGTTGTTAGCAGTAACTTCTTTGTTGTAATATCGCAAACGGACGTGGCTGTTTCACCATTAAGGATTCCAGCACCGAGGATAATACTTTTTGAAATAACCCATTGTTTTGGCAAGCAAGCAGAGCATTCCTGGCAAATGTTTGCTCCTTGTAAGTCTAGAAAATGCGGAAAGGTTATACGTTTAATGGTTGCCTGGGTTACCAGAGACCCCCATGTCATTCAGTACATTTGGAGCATATTGCAGTGGAAGACGATTTGGCCTTTATGGAGATGGATCTCATCCCGCCATCTCTGTGGATGTTGAAGTGATTAAAGCTATGGAACTTCTTCCAATCTGTTTCACAAATAGCTAGATTACATTTCTAGTGACAAATAACAGTTGTATTAACGGCTAAATCTGAGCTAATTCATCTGATTCTTTATACTCTCTATGTGCTCAACATCATGCAGCCTGAGAGCCATAACATGCACTGTACTAATCCTTCCCTCTCAACGAGGCTTCAGGTTGACATTATCTGCCCATTAGGGATGTTAGAGGTTTTTCATAGAGGGTTTGTATCAGTCCCTCTACAGGAGGCGTTGGTAAGCAGTGGGCTTTCTGTGCCACCCTGCTTAGCACCAGAAGCTCTTTCAGGGGATGTGCACACCTGATCTGACCAAATCACCTCCACCCCGGTGAGAGGCAGGGGTGGAAATACCCTCTTAACTGTAAACGAGCTCATCCTTTAGAGATAAAGCGCTCTGGTGCATAATTTGGAGCTAGTGCTGCTCAGAGTGAGCGAGAGGGAGAGGGAAGGAGAGGGCGGAAGTTTCAGCTCATTAATCTCATCCGCTAAGCCCCCCTTTACACCCCCCACCACTACCACCTCCTCTCTTCTCTCCTGCTCTCCTGCTCTCCCTTTTGGCAAAGTCATGGCAGTCTCTGCTCAGACCCCTTGGGCTGGCTGTCTAGGAGCCGCCTGGGTGGATGAGTGAATGTGTCTGTGACTGTGTGCGCATGGATGTGTGGGTATGGGCTTGCATGCATGGTTGTGTGTGTGTGTGTGTGTGCACCGCCTATATTCCCCTTGGCCTGTGCTGTGACCGCTTATCCTCATTCGACTGCAAGGGAGAGATTCCTGTCTGTGTAAGTTGTCATTCCCTCTCTCGTGTGAGCATGCTTTCCTGCATGAGCTCACGTTTCTTCCATAATATCTATTATGCTCACGTGAGAGGGAACAGCTGTCCTAGTCCCCAACTTATTGTCCCGACTCCCTCCACCCCCCTCCCCACCCTGACTAGAACATTTTTGCCAGTGAGTGAGTCTCCTTTCTCTACCATCTCTGGGGTACCCCTTCCACGGGGCGGGGGGCAATAAGCAGACCATAGAAAACCCGCCCGACCAGAGAAAATTAGGGAGTGCGATGTCTCGCTTTCTATACAGTCTCTGATAGAGCTGCCTCTATCAGTGAAACCATCCCCATTTTAACACCAGTGCTCAGATCTTTCTTCATGACGGAATCTCCATGCTATTCACTAAACCAGACAGTGGGTGTTTCTCAATTTGTGTACTACCGTGCTCTGAGCATCCTAATTGTCTGAGTATGAGTCCAAATCAAAGTATGCCAAACAGAGCACAGAACGCATGCAAAGCTGGTAATTTAGTCTATTCAAACATACCCTATTTCAAAGGAAAGATCAGGTGTGGCCAATTAGGGGGCGTGGCCAACACACCTGAACACACTTAAGATATGCTGACCACACTGCTCGCATCCCGTGTGCGAGTATTGCAAAATAAATTTAAACATACACGTTATTCAATTATTCAATAATTAATGCAAACGAGCGTTTGCATTGCCAAGCGCTAAAAGAGAAGTCAGTTCTATTTGTTATGCTGAACGCGGTGCAAGTCCTGCCTCTCCCATCATTTGTTTATAGAAGCAGATACCCACGTGCCATCTCCTCATTGGTTACACCCACATGGGTGATTGAAAGATGAACTGAGTTTGATCGGTTGTTGTGGTAACTATGAAAGTTAGATGCCAATCGCCAAATAAAGTCCTAAGAAGATAAAGCCTGGAAGGATGAGAGATGACTAGAAAAGATTTGGTTGACTGTTTTATCTGAGGATTAATTGTCAGAATAGAGGACCTTGTGCCTTTCAGGTAAAATAACAACTCAACGTTTATATCCCAGGACAAGTTAGCAAGCAACAGCAAGCTAGTTAAATAGGACAAATTAGCTGCAACTGCAAGCTAGCTAGCTAAATTGCCATAAATGTTTAATGCTTTTCGACCTGTCCCAAAATTAATATTCAGAGGTCAGAGTTTGTTTTGATATTTTAGCCTGAGTGTCGTGATCGCGTTTGGTGTGGTGGGACAAAATCAATTTGCGCACGATGGCGCATGCACGCGGCTGGTTTGGGTACGGTGTTAAGATAGAGGATAGTGAGAGTTGTGTTGATGCTGAGAACTTTAGTAATGTTCAGAGGATGTTCTTAGATTTCTTTCTCGTGGTTTTTATAAAAAGTTTTCTTAACGGTGTTTCTTAACGCTCTCTGAACATTCCTAATGTCAAACCAGTTGTAGAACGTTCCTAGAACATTACCAACATTTAAATTAATTAAATGTAACCATGTTTGAACTTTTGGGAAAACCAAAGCCAAGCAATTATCCTGCAAAATTTCCAGAAAGTTATGGGAAGGTTGTATGCAAAATAACCATAGGACAACCACGCTCTCACCAAGCTCAAAGAAACATATGGTTCTTCATGTGCTACAGTAGATGAGCTATTACTATGGCCCTCATGCTAGATCCCTGTGCCGCTTATGCCCAGGTAGAGACTTCCTATACCTGGATCAGTTAATGTGTCTGCTGGATGTAGTCACCTGGAGAATGGTGCTTGTGCTCACTAAGCTCTACTAGCTGAGACCAGGAGCGGGAATCTCTCTCTCCCCCTCTTCCCCCAGACACTATCAGACTGTGGCTGGGGACGGTGACAAATCCCCTTTTTGTGTTGTGTGAATAGCGGTGGAATTATTTGCTTGAACAGATTAGGCTATCATTCTGAAGGCAAGTTGTTATTATGTGGAATAAAAAAGAGGCACAATGTTTTTACTTTATTTTTTTGGTTAACAAAATGTTATGCTGGTTAATCCTGACTGGGGGATTGCTGCTGTCTGGAATCCTTCACAGGGAACTGCCCCAGATTCCATGAAGTCATCTACTATAGTATAGTTGGTGTGGGTCAGATTAGCTCTTCATCTATCAATGCATCAAATCTATTTATAAAGCGATTTTAACATTAGCAGATGTCACTAAGTACTTATACAGAAACCCAATTTAAAACTCCAAACAGCAAGCAATGCAGATGTAGAAGCACATTGGCTAGGAAAAACTCCCTAGAAAGGCAGGGATCCAGGAAGAAACCTAGATAGGAACCAGGCTCTGAGGGGTGGCCAGTCCTCTTCTTGCTGTGCCTGGAGATTATACGAGTACATGGCCATTAAGGCCAGATTGTTCTTCATGTTTAAACGTTCATAGATGACCAGCAGGGTCAAATAATAATCACAGTGGCTGTAGAGGGTGCAATAGATCAGAACCTCAGGAGTAAATGTCAGTTGGCTTTTCATAGCAGAGCATTCAGAGGTTGAGACAACAGGTGCGGTAGAGAGAGATAGCGTGAGAGGGAGAAGGAGAGGGAAAGGGAGAGTGGACAGGTCATGGTTCCATAGCCACAGATAGAACAGTTGAAACTGGAGCAGCAGCATGACCAGGTGGACTGGGGACAGCCAGGAGTCATCAGGCCAGGTAGTCCTAGGGCTCAGGTCCTCAGGGAGGGGAGGGAGGGAGAGAATTAAAGCATAGTTAGATTCACACGGGACACCAGACAAGACAGGAGAATTACACCAGATAACAGACTGACCCTAGCTCCCCGACACATAGACCTTTGCAGCATATACACTGGAGATTGAGACTGTGGGGTCATGGGACACTGTGGCCCCGCCCGACGATACCCCGGACAGAGCCAACCAGGCAGGATATAACACAAACCACTTTGCCAAAGCACAGCCACCACACCACTAGAGGGATCTTAACAGACCACCAACTTACTACCCTGAGAAAAAACTGAGTATTGCCCACAAAGATCTCCTTGACCACACAAGCCCGGACAGGAAGATCACATCAGTGACTCAACCCACTCAAATCGAATATAGCGCAAAAAAAGCCTGGCACAATGTGACGCTCTTGCTCACTTTGTTGTGCTTCTGCCACCCAAACATCAGAGAGAGGGAGGGAGCTCAATGCTCAGACTAGACTGTCCATAGCGTGAGCAAAATGCATTGGAAATGTGCAACTGGCAACACTACAACACAGATGTGCGTAACTGAAAGCCTTAGTTGGAAGTACAAATCCTGTTTGCTGGAGTGCTCAGTCCTCAAGAGCCTGAGTGTGTGGTTTTTGGGAAATGTCCAGCCTCAATAGTGGGAATTTAGACCTGTTCCAGATGATGATGCTGTACAAAATAAAATATAACCATTTGATATATTTGAGATTGTTGCAGTTGCTTTCCTTCATTGTAATTTACTGACATTTTTGGAAGCATTTTATTTTACATTTACAGCAGATCTGTAGTCTGAATTGGGCCTTGTTGGAAAACCTTTTGAAAACCATCATGCATAATGCCCTTGAATTTCTGAAATGAAGGAACAGTGCTCTTGAGTTTTTATTAGGCATAACATATTCAGGTCTTTTAGTCCAGGTTTTAGACTTGACCATGCAAGTACAACGCTTTATTTATTTCCTGTCTTTGGTTTGCTATAAGTGTTATTTGTAGTGGTTTTAGTCTATTCTGTGTTATTATTATAATAAGCTGCATGGCAATTTATTGGCAGACAATCATTGCCACTTGTGGCACTCCATTTTAAACAGAACTAACAATTTCATGTTTGGTCATGTTGTTTCATTTCTTCATATTGGCACGCTTTGTAAAATCCTCCTAATAACTTCTAAAGTAGCTCAGCAGGCTGTTATCAGCACAGTGTGACACTGAACCATTAGTACAACACTTGATATCAAATCAATAATAATTAGAGAATAAAAGACATTTCTTAGTTGATTAATTGTCCCTGAATAGTTGCATTGAATAGGCTAGCTCCAGCTGAACATTTGCCCTTGTAGAAGAGCTTAGTAAATGTGACCCGTAGTATGATGAAAAGGGACAACGTTTTTTGTAAAATGAGGCCAATATAGCGATAACAATCTCACAGTCCAATGTTGTGGTAAAGCAGTTTATTCACAGCAACATGACTGCATGAGAACATTTATTTTCTCTCCCATGTTATCCGTCACAGAGAATCCCTTCACATCACTCCCAGTTCCCTTGTGTGGTATGCAGCATCGTTTACGTGGATTGGATTTACTTGCAGATTGATCTACTCAAAATAATGAAGGACTTTCAATTTCCCTCGAGTCAGCTGGGGCTCGTCGCTCTTCACTGAAATCGTTGCCGATGGCCCTCTCAGGCCTGGCTCCCATCCGTCCACCTGGAATGAATTGCTGAAAGACAAAGCTTGGGCATTATGATTGTAGTTAGATTACTCTATCAGTGTGGAGATAACACTCCTTTAATAACCAACGCCTGGATGTCAGCCGACCAAAGCAAAAGGATAGAGTTGTGAGGACTGAGGAGAGAGTTGGAAAGCGAAATGGGCTGCCTGTCTGTCAAGGTGAAAGTGTCAGTTCTTTTTTTGGAACTATACTGAAAAGTCAATTTCCTTTTTTAAATTTGACTTAATCAAAATAATTATTTCATATTGAATTATTGATTTCCCCTTGACGGCTGTGAAGAGACAGAGTTAAGCTTTCCAGGGCCTAAGACAGACAATGAAGAGGAGAAACTAGGAGGATACAATTTTCATTAGCACAGTATGCTGTCGGTTTGGGATTCAGTGAGACACTTGTACACACACACACACACGGTATGATGCAGCCGTGTACATCAGCAGGGTGTCACATGAAAATAAACAGATCTTCAAGGCTGTTTTTAGCTGCAATGGAAATCAATTGGCCTCCTGCAGTTGATGTTGTTTTCATGAAACCACATCCTGCTTTCCTCCATTGTGGCGTCTGTTCCTATTGATTTTAATTGTCATGCTAGCAGTTTAATGTGGTTACATTTTGTAATGTTACTCTAACTGTGTGCTTAATAACTTCTTGATTATGTCCACATGAACAACGATATTCATGTGGTGGTACTGCAGTGAAGAAGTATGTTTGCTGTTCTGGAGCTGCATTCAATGTACAGTAGCTAGTGCAAGATATGCATTAAATCAGCTGATTCTAAACATATCCTTGAGTATCGCTTTAAGCGGCTATTATCTGGATGATCTCAGATAAACTCAGAGATAGCACGAGTGTTGGTGTGAGTTTTCTACCCAGACTCGATCCTATCCCTGTGGGGAGGTGCAGGGTGTTAAAGCCAAGCTGCTAATGAAAGTGCCCTCAGCCACAGGGAAGCAGCAGTATTCATCTTAATTAAGTCACACTTTTGTTTTTAACCCACACTGACATCTTGTTTTATCATAGCTTTTCTTTTTATACCCCCACAGTTTTGATATCATGGTACTTTTATTCGTAGCCACAATTTTATTGCATGCTCTTACTGTAAATAATGTTGCAAATGGTACACATTTTGGATGGATACAAACGTTTTATCTGTTTATTAAGGTGGGTTTAGAAAAAATTGCCAAAAAACCATCCAACAGGGACAATTGTTTCAAACGTAGAATTAAAATATGAGTCATCACTGAAATTGATGGCGTCATTGGATTACAAGAACATTTGTGAAACAAAGGTAAAGTGGAGGACTGGTGGGGGGTATTTGCAGTCTGAATAGGTTAAGCATTCAGCCTCAATCCCTAGTGATTTGGATGTAATTGTTACCTTTCATTATGGACAGGAAGCATTTGGCTAAATGTCTAAGTGTTCAAAAATGTCATCTGCACAGTCACTCCTCATGGCCTCTCAGGCCTTCTGAAGGATAAAGACAATACAACCCTCACTGTGGCACCACCCTATAACCACCATTAAAATTCTAGTCAGTCTGAGAGAATAAGAGTCCCCCCCCTTCTTTCATAAAAACCCACCCTCTCCAAAATGCATCAGTCACTTCCATTGGGAAATGGCTATTTGGGGGATTAATTGTACTCCCAGCGGAGTGAATGGTGTAAGCAGCTCTGAATAACAGCTATCCCCGCAGGTATGGCCGGACCCCCTGCGAAACCACAGAGCAGCTGTGAATCAACAGTGTAGTGCTAGGGCAAAAAGTTTGGACCGAGTTTGGGAAACCCTGTGATATTAGACAGACACCTGTGTTAATACACCCACAGCTCATACGCCATCATTAACTCTGGAATTCTAGCAAAGAACACATTCGTCCTGTATATGGCCAGCGTTCCAACAGGCATTTCCAACGTAGCCCTTAGTGAACTAATTGAATTGCAGACCTCTGACTGTTTCTGGAGATGGGATGTTGATCATTTCAGCGCACAAGGGCATTGCTAGTCATGTCGGAACATTTACCCTCCATGCGTTGCAAGGAAGAGCTAGGTCTGTTTGGCCATTAGTACAACCCCTTCCATCCATTCCCTCCCTGTTCATCAGCATTTGAAAAATAAATTCTGAATGAATATGCTAAATTAATCCATCATAAACAGGCCTGCCTGAATGGTGTAATTTTTTGGAGACTGAGAGAATCTCTCATTCCATATGTTATGAGATGTAGCCCGGCGGACATGAAACACGATAAGGAGGTTCATGGACTTTGGCTGATTGTTCCAAAGATGCTTCAACCGTTTTTACACATACAGTTGAAGTCGGAAGTTTACATACACCTTAGCCAAATACATTTAAACTCAGTTTTTCCCAATTCCTGACATTTAATCCAAGTAAAAATCCCCCGTCTTAGGTCAGTTAGGATCACCACTTTATTTTAAGAATGTGAAACGTCAGAATAATAGTAGAGAGAATGACTTATGTCAGCTTTTATTTCTTTCATCGCATTCCCAGTGGGTCAGAAGTTTACATACACTCAACTAGTATTTGGTAGCATTGCCTTTAAATTGTTTAACTTGGGTCAAATGTTAGCCTTCCACAAGCTTCCCACAATAAATTGGGTGAAATTAGGTCCATTCCTCCTAAAGAGCTCGTGTAACTGAGTCAGGATTGTAGGCCTCCTTGCTCGCACACACTTTTTCAGTTCTGCCCACAAATTGTCTATAGGATTGAGGTCAGGGCTTTCTTTGTTGTCCTTAAGCCATTTTGCCACAACTTTGGAAGTATGCCTGGGGTCATTGTCCATTTGGAAAGACCCATTTGCGACCAATCTTTAACTTCCTGACTGATGTCTTGATATTGCTTCCATATATCCACAATCTTCCTACCTCATGAAGCCATCTATTTTGAAGTGCACCAGTCCCTCCTGCAGCAAAGCACACCCACAACATGATGCTGACACCCCCGTGCTTCAAGGTTGGGATGGTGTTCTTCGGCTTGCAAGCGTCCCCCTTTTTCCTCCAAATATAACGATGGTCATTATGCCCAAACAGTTCTATTTTTGTTTCATCAGACCAGAGGACATTTTTCCAAAAAGTACAATATTTGTCCCCATGTGCAGTTGCAAACCATAGTCTGGCTTTTTTTATGGTGGTTTTAGAGCAGTGGCTTCTTCCTTTCTGAGTGGCCTTTCAGGTTATGTCGATATAGGAATTGTTTTACTGTGAATATAGATACTTTTGTACCTGTTTCCTCCAGCATCTTCACAAGGTCCTTTGCTGCTGTTCT
Organism: Salvelinus fontinalis; assembly: GCF_029448725.1. NCBI lineage: Eukaryota > Metazoa > Chordata > Actinopteri > Salmoniformes > Salmonidae > Salvelinus > Salvelinus fontinalis. The sequence continues at coordinate 21,181,640 of NC_074669.1, forward strand.
GGGATTGATTTGAACTTTTCACACCAAAGTACGTTAATCTCTAGGAGACAGAATGCGTCTCCTTCCTGAGCGGTATGATGGCTGCGTGGTCCCATGATGTTTATACTTGCATACTATTGTTTTTACAGATGAACGTGGTACCTCCAGCCATTTGGAAATTGCTCACAAGGATGAACCAGACTTGTGGATGTCTACAATTATTTTTATGAGGTCTTGGCTGATTTCTTTAGATTTTTCCATGATGTCAGTCAGAGGCACTGAGTTTGAAGGTAGGCCTTGAAATACATCCACAGGTACACATCCAATTGAAAAAGATGATGTCAAATAGCCTATCAGAAGCTTCTAAAGCCATGACATCATTTTCTGGAATTTTCCAAGCTGTTTAAATGCACAGTCAACTTAGTGAATGTAAACTTCTGACCCACTGGAATTGTCATACAGTGAATTATAAGTAAAATAATCTGTCTGTAAATAATTGTTGGAAAAATGACTTGTGTCATGCCAAAACTATAGTTTGTAAACAAAAAATGTGTGGAGTGGTTGAAAAAGGAGTTTTAATGACTCCAACCTAAGTGTATGTTAACTTCCGACTTCAACTGTACATGCCTGATTGCCCAACAATTTGATAAACTGTGCCTGGCGACATCTCTGTGTTATTGTTGTGCAGAAGGAAGAGAAATACATAAACAATGTTTATAGTTTTTAACCTGTCACTTGCCGTCCCATCATGGACCAGTTGCATGCTGCAATTAATGTTATTGACTCATTTTGTTGTTGTATGGAAGCAGCAGATTAGTTAACTTCACTAGGGTAGGGGGCAGCATTCGGAATTGGATGAAATGCATACCCAAATTAAACTGCCTGCTCCTCGGGCCCAGAATATATGATATGCGTATAACTGGTAGATTTGGATAGAAAACACTCTAAAGTTTCCAATACTGTTAAAATAGTGTCTGTGAGTATAACAGAACTGATTTGGCAGGCGAAAACTTGAGAAAAATCATTTCAGGAAGTAGTTTTGTTTTTGTTTTTTGTATTCAATGCCATTACAGTATCCATTGACTTAGGACTCAAATTGCAGTTTCTATGCCTTCCACTAGATGTCAATAGTCTTTCGACATTGTTTCAGGCTTGTATTCTGAAAAATTATGAAGTAAGAGCAGTCTGAATGAGTGGACCCTAAAGTGTCACAGAGCTTTTTCATGCGCACGACCGAGAGAGTGCGTTTCTTGTTTACCTTTTAAATTGACAACATTATTGTCCGGTTGAAATATTATCAATTATTTAGGCTAAAAACAACCTGAGGTTTGAATATAAACATCGTTTGACATGTTTCTATGAACTTTACGGATACAATTTGGATTTTTTTGTCTTCCTGTTTTGACTGCGTTTGAGCCTGTGAATTACTGAAGAAAACGCGGGAACAAACAGGTTTTTGTATATAAAGAGACTTTATCGAACAAAAGGAACATTTATTGTGTAATTGGAGTATACAGAATGTGGACCACCCATCCCGGTGGTCCACATTCTGATAACTGTCATCAGAAATGCTGACTAGCCTAGCCTAGTGCCACAGGTATATAATATCATGAAATCACAAGTCCAATACAGCAAATGAAAGATGAACATCTTGTGAATCCAGCCAACATGTCCGATTTTTAAAATGTTTTACAGCGAAAACACAACATATATTTATGTTAGCTCACCACAATACCCAAAAACACACCGCCATTTTTTCACAGCAAAGATAGCTTTCACAAAACCCACAAATAGAGATAAAATCAATCACTAACCTTTGAACAACTTCATCAGATGACAGTCATATGACATCATGTTATACAATACATTTATGTTTTGTTCGATTATGTGCATATTTATAGCCACAAATCGTGGTTTTACACGATTTGTGTAAAACCACGTACATAAATAAATGTATTGTATAACATGATGTCATATGACTGTCATGTTCAGAAATGGCTCCAAAATAGCGAAAGTAATTACAGATAGTAACGTGAAATACTCATCATAAACGTTGATGAAAGATACATGTTTAACATATAATTAAAGATACACTGGTTCTTAATGCAACCGCTGTGTTAGATTTAAAAAATAACTTTAGTAAAAAGCACAGCATGCAATAGTCTGAGACAGCGCTCAGCCATTCTCCGCCATGTTGGAGTCAACAGAAATACGAAATTACATTATAAATATTCCCTTACCTGTGATAATCTTTCCTCAGTATGCAGTGCCAGGAATCCTAGTTCCACAAGAAATCGTTTTTTTTGTTTTATAATGTCCATTACTTCTGTCGAATTAGCAACTTTGGCTAGCATGTGTAGTTCACGTGTCCATCGAACTTTACGCTAATGAACGAAAACTTCAAAAAGTGATATTACAAATTGAATAAACTGGTCAAACTCAGTTGAGAATCAATCTTCAGGATGTTTTTCTCATATATATCCAATAACGTCCCAGACGGAGCATTTCTTCATGTCTATATAACGCATTGCAGACAAGGACATGACATTCCCAGTGTGCGTGGCCAAGAACTGGCAAAATGCCTGACCTGTCACTCCAATGGCTCTCATCCGGTCCCACATCAAGCTAGACGCTTCATTCCACGTTCTACTGCCTGTTGACATCTAGTGGAAGGCGTATGAAGTGCATACAGATCCATAAATATAGGAGAATTGAATAGGCCATGCCTTTCACAGCGACCCATTTCAGAATTTTTCACTTCCTGTTTGGAAGTTTGCCTGCCATATGAGTTCTGTTTTACTCACAGATATAATTCAAACAGTTTTAGAAACTTCAGAGTGATTCCTATCCAATAATAATAATACTATGCATATCATATGATCTAGGACAGAGTACGAGGCCGTTTAATTTGGGCACCAATTCATCCAAAAGTGAAAATGTCGCCCCCTATCCCTAAGAAGTTTAAGACTACACAAGGGTTAAGGTGTTTTTAAAGTTTTGTACACTCAATGTATATACGTTGTTTGTCATAAACTATGGTGGTTCTAGCTCTATCAATCACTGAGTAAATATGAAAGAAACAAAAAGCGTTACTTCTGTCCCGGTTCTCGCCTAGTGCTGGAACACAACATTGGGCAGTACAGTACAGCCCAGGATTTCTCAACCATTTCTGTACCAGTGACTGGTGAGACATGGTCTTCCTCCTGTTTTTTAATGCACCTCATGTTTAAAACAAAAACAATATGTAAAATCACCAGTGGAGATAAAACTCAGCGCTACAACTATGCCTCTGCTCTAGCCATTTTGTTTTCCTCTCTGTCCTCCCTCCCTGTCTGTCTGTCTCAGGATCTGCTGTCACTCTGTGCTTCTTCTTGTTCTCTGTCTGTCTGTCTCACTCTGTACTTCTGATTGTTCTCTGTCTGTCTGTCTCACTCTGTGCTTCTGATTGTTCTGTCTGGTCTGGTCTGGTCTGGTCTGGTCTGGTCTGCCTGTCTGCTTCAGCCATGTACGTTATAAAGGCCAAGCTAAAGACTTAGGCTATATTGCAAATTAGTGCCTGTCACATGTGTCCCTGAATCAACACCTACCCTAATTATTAGTTACTTGGCCATTACAGGGGGCCGGCCATTCCCACTGGTGCCACTAGCTTTTACAGTTGGTGGCACCGGCCCGGGCCCAAATACTGAATAATCATCATACAAAGTAATTCATAATGCTTTATTCAAAAGTATCATAAATAGACTACTGAGGTATTCAACAAATACATTGTTTTATCTAACACGTACAGGAAAGCATGATATTTTGATGTGCAACCTAATCCAGTGATTGTCATAAATTTTGAGTTGAAAATTAGACTATAGTTGCTATATTTTACTGTCAGAATAGGACTCCAGAATTTCCAGATTTTATTTATTCAATAGAGATGAATTACATACATACAGGAATTGGAAACTCAAACACATTAACTAGATTGCTAACTCTAAGTATAATACCCACTGCTAGTAGCCATGTATTCATCCAACAGTTAATGTAATACCCTATAGCAATGTGCAGTTGTAGGCCACTACCCATGAGACCGGTTTTCTGATAGGCTGAGCTGAGGTCACGCAAACTCACATTCAAAGTCAAAAGTGGCATCAGCGAAGAGACCTGCTCTGACTCTGTCATCATTTAGACAGCCAAGATCATGGATTGTAAAAATACCTAAGAGTGCCTATAAAAGTATAAAGAGCACATTCTACAGAGATAGATAGCCACCATTGAGGTAGAGAGAGAGAGTCCCTGGTCACAGCCAGTGTTTCCCTCCCTCCCTGTGTGTTATTAGTTACCAGTAAAAGCTACAACTAGGCCAAGGGAAAGAGCAGGTGAGGGTGGGGTGGACAGGGACCTAATAGGCCTGTCCACCCATCCGTGAGGGTGTGTGTATGTACGGTTGTGTGCATTCACAGGTTGGTGGATAAGGGAATCATTTGAATTGGTCAGGCCCTTCCCCTAGCCTAGCAGCCATACTTGTCCTGTGACCTTTCTCCATGGATTAGTAGCCATGTGCAGACACACCTGAGTTCTCCAAGACCATGGGAATGAGGAATTTTTAGGGCCTTCCTCTGATACCGTCTGGTAAAGAGGTCCTGGGTGGCAGGGAGCTTGGCCCCAGTGATGTGCTGGGCTATACGCAGTACCCTCTGTAGCACCTTGCAGTCAGATGCCAAGCAGTTGCCATACCAAGCGGTGATGCAGCCATTCATTATGCTCTCAGTGCAGCTGTATAATTTGAGGATCTGAGCGCCAATGACAAATCTTTTCAGCCTCCTGAGAGGAAGAAACGAGGCATTGTCGTGCCTTCTTCTACGCTGTGTTGGTGTGTGTGTGGACCATGTTAATTCCTTAGTGATGTGGACAATGAGGAACTTAAAGCTCACAACCCGCTCCACTACAGCCCCTTCGATGTCGATGGGGGTGTGCTCGGCCCTCCATTTCCAGTAGTCCAAGATCAGCTCCTTTGTCTTGCTGACGTTAAGGGAGAGGTTGTTGTCCTAGCAACACATTGCCATAATCCTGATCTCCTCTCTATAGGCGGTCTCATCATCATCACTGATCAGGCCTATCATGTTGTGTTGTCACCATACTTAATGATGGTGTTGGAGTTGTGAGTGGCCACGCAGTTGTTGGTGAACAGGGAGTACAGGACGGGGCCTTCACAAGTTCTCTCATGTCACCCCGCTCCTCCGTACAATACACTGGCTTCCAGTCGAAGCTTGCATCCACTACAAGACTATGGTGCTTACCTACTGAACAGCAAGAGGAACTACCCCTCACTACCTTCAGGCTATGCTCAAACCCTCCGTCCCAACCCGAGCACTCAGTTCTGCTACCTCGGGTATCTTGGTCCTCCTACCCCTATGGGAGGGCAGCTCCAGCTCAGCCCAGTCCAAGTTTTTTTCGGTCCTGGCACCCAATGGTTGAACCAGCTTCCCCATGAAGCTAGGACAGCAGAGTCCCTGCCCATCTTCCAAAAACATCTGAAACACTACCTCTTCAAACAGTATCTTAAATAAGGCTCATCCTCACCTCGACCGCCACCCCCCAAAAAAGAAAAAAACTGACACCCCGCTTTCTAGCTCTGACTTTACTGATACATACTATATTGAAGAAAAATGTACTTTCTACAGTATGTCTGTGATGTGGTTGTCCCATATAGTGCATTCATTTTAATATAAATAACTGTAAGTCGCTCTGGATAAGAGCATCTGCTAAATGACTAAAATTTAAATGTTAAAATGTGCTCCTCTTGTCTAGGTAGGAGAGTGCAGTGTGGAGTGCAATAGAGATTGGGTCATCTGTGGATCTTTTGGGGCGGAATGCAAATTAAAGTGGGTCCAGGGTGTCTGGGAGGATGGAGTTGATGTGAGCCATAACCTGCCTTTCAAAGACAGATTACCTTGGCATTCTTGGGCACAGGGACTATGGTGGTCTGCTTGAAACATGTAGGTATTACAGACGCAAGTAAGTATTTCACTGTAAGTCTACACATGTTGTTTACGAAGCATGTGACAACTAAAATCTTATTTGACTGGGTTAGGGAGAGGTTAAAAATGTCAGTGAAGGCACCTGCCAGCTGGTCAGCGCATGCTCTGAATAAGAGTCCTGATATTCCGTCTTGCACCGCGGCCTTGTGAATGTTAACCTGTTTAAAGGTCTTATTCACATCAGCTACAGAGAGCAAGACCACACAGTCGTCCGGAACTGCTGGTGCTCTCATGCATTGTTCCGTGTTGCTTGCCTCGAAGTGAGCATAGAAGGGATTTAGCTCATCTGGTAGGCTCACGGCTGGTTTTCCATTTGTAATCGGTGATGTTTTGCAAGCCCTGCCACATCCGATGAGTGTCAGAGCCAGCGTAGTAGGATTCAATCTTAGTCCTGTATTGACGCTTTGCCTGCCTGATGGCTCGGAGGTCATAGCGTGATTTCTTATAAGCATCCGGATTAGTGTCCCTCTCCTTGAAAGCAGCAACTCTGTTCTGAACTTTCGTTTTGGACTGATGCCCAACTGAGCATTCTACTCAATGCATAGCGCTCAGGAAGATTTAATCAAAAGTGCATTACAGTGGCTTGGAAATACAATTACAATCAAAAGGAGGCAAATAATTAGTAGGAAAACCTTTTGTTATAATTTTGATGTCACCAGATTGTCTTTAGATGCAGTATAACATTAGCTAGCTAGCTAAGGTTGAGGGGAGGCCACCAGATTTTAGCTAGCTAACTTTAGCATTGTTAGCTATTTTTTATGAACTTTGCTAGCTAGTGAACTTTGCCAGTTGTCTGAAGTACAATGGACGACATGATAATGCTGGAAAATGTGTTTCCTACTAAATATTTGACTACTTCAGCAATGTCATCGTATTTTCAAGCACTATAGTGTATTTTAGATTAAACAGTATGGTGCTGCCATTCCTAACAATGGCATGTCGCGACTGAGTGATAGTAGTGAATAGTAGTAAAGGCCAAATGTGATATTTTATTTTAGAATTTATATATTTTTTATACCTATATACCTAAAAAATGTAATAGCTAAATGATCCCCAATGTCTTAGACTCTAAAGAATTCATGAAGTCGTGACTGATGTGGTATACTCCTCAATGTTATCGGAATAATCCCGGAACATATTCCAGTCTGTGCTAGCAAAACAGTACTGTAGCTTAGCATCCGCTTCATCGGACCACTTCCGTATTCTTATTTGAGTTTTTGCTTGTAATCGCTGTTCGGATGTCCAGAAGCTGTTTTCGGTCATAGGAAATGGATGAAATGTTAAGTACAAAAAAAGTTAAGATCAGCGTAAAAAAACACACAAAATGGTAGAATTGGTCAGGAACCTGTAAGACAGCAACTATCCACTGCAGTGCCATCTCTTCCACTGACAGATAGAAGAGTTTAAGTGTCTCCTCTACCCAGGGCCTGGTTCAGATTTAGAGCCCGCCCGGCTTCACTGCACTCCATGCTCCAGGAATTAATAAGGCAGGACTCTGCCTCGTCTCATTGTTTATTAAAAGTAGTCCCGAGCCGTTGCTTCTTCTCCATGCTCTGGTTATAAACACCAAGTAATCGATAGGAGGCATGGGAGGTTGGAGAGAGGCTTTATGTGGTTGCCTGTCGTTTTTCAATAGATCCCAGTTAGACCTGAGATTTGGGCTAGTGGTGGGGGCTCTGGAGAGAGAGAACCAGAGAGGCTCACGTGGGTCCCGCCATTCGCTGTATATGCTAATTGAGGTTATGCACTTGCTGTGCTCTGAGCATTTTAACAGCGCAGTCATACCACTTGACAAAAGTTGATAAACTCTTTAAAAAGTGCATTTGCATGATACAAGTATACTGGTCTGTAGAAAATACATTTTAGTTGGAGTCTCAGTTGCATATATATATTTTTTTATCTCTGATGAGCTATTGTTGAACTCCAATGAAATATTAACACAAGTCCTAGCATTTAATGGACCAAACCTCGTCTGTGGAACGTGCCTGGAATATCAAGAGCTCTGATCAGTAGTCATAGCCTCTGATATTTGCACATGGATAATTTTTTCTATTGGCCTTTCACCTTATGTGGTTAACACACACAGCAAGATGTTACGCCTGATTTTCTTATTAGCATGACACCCTGAAATTAAAGAAACACAGCAGTCAGTCAGTAAGCATTCTAATCTCATCAAGATTTACAGTGCCTTGCAAAAGTATTCACCCCCTTGGCATTTTTCCTATTTTGTTGCATTACAACCTGGAATTTAAATGGGTTTTTATTTGGATTTCATGTAATGGACATACACAAAATAGTCCAAATTGGTAAAGTGAAATGAAAAAATATCTTATTTAAAAATGTTCTAAAAAATAGAAAACGGAAAGTGGTGCGTGCATATGTATCCACCCCCTTTGCTGTGAAGCTCCAAAATAAGATCTGGTGTAACCAATTACCTTCAGAAGTCACATAATTAGTTAGATTGCACACAGGTGGACTTTAGAGACTCCCCAAACAATTGGAAGAAGGTACTCTGGTTAGATGAGACTAAAATTGAGCTTTTTGGCCATCAAGGAAAACACTGTGTCTGGCGTAAACCCAACACCTCTCATCAACCCGAGAACACCATCCCTACAGTGAATCATGGTGGTGGCAGCATCATGATGTGGGTATGTTTTTCATCGGCAGGGACTGGGAAACTGGACAGAATTGAAGGAATGATGGATGGGGCTAAATATAGGGAAAGTCTTGAAAACCTGTTTCAGTCTTCAAGAGATTTGAGACTGGGACGGACGTTCACCTTCCAGCAGGACAATGCTAAGCAACACTCGAGTGGTTTAAGGGGAAACATTTAAATGTCTTGGAATGGCCTAGTCAAAGCCCAGACCTGAATCCAAATTGAGCATTTGTGGTACGACTTAAAGATTGCTGTATACCAGCAGAACCGATCCAACTTGAGGGAGCTGGAACAGTTTTGCCTTGAAGAATTGGCAAAAATCCCAGTGGCTAGATTTGCCAAGCTAATAGAAACCGACCCCAAGAGACTTGCAACTGTAATTGCTGTGTAATGTTATGTAAATCAAATGATACAAACCCCCCAAAGTGTTTAATTTTAATTCCAGGTTATAAGGCAACAAAATTGTTCCTATTTTGTTCCTATCTCAAGGGGTGTGTGAATACTTTCGCAAGCCACTGTACCGAGCTTGTCGTGTATTCTTGTCGTAGTTGAGGGGGGCATTTTGACATTTTCTGCAACATGCCTGATATTCTAAGGTATTACCTCATCATTTGCCTTTCTGCCATTGTCAGACCACATGAATATTGGTTTACCAACAATGGCATATTATATGGGTGCAATATGAGGATTACATGACATTCTGTATATATTCAGCTTAACTAAGTTATTGTCTTTTCAATCAAAGCTGTCACTTCTCTATTTCCATCTTCAGTACTGCGTTTTGCTGTGTGCAGTATATTGTCTTTAACCTGTCTAGGATGAGCGTGCCGCTAGCGCCCCCCCCCCCCCCCCCCCCCCCACTGAAAAACCAGTGCCGTGAAATTCAAAAAATATATTTTTTTTAAATATTTAACTTTCACACATTAAAGTCCAATACAGCTAATGAAAGACACAGATCTTGTGAATCCAGTCAACATGTCCGATTTTTAAAATGTTTTACAGGGAAGACACAATATGTAAAGATGTACATCTATTACCTAAAAAGACATTAGCATAATCCACCATCTTTTATTTGTCCACCAACACCAGTAGCTATCACCAATTCGGCTAAACTAAGATATTTATAGCCCCTAACCAACAAAAAAACTCATCAGATGACAGTCTGATAACATATTTATGGTATGGGATAGGTTTTGTTAGAAAAAAGTGCATATTTCAGGTAGATGGCATAGGTTACAATTGCACCCACCGTCACAAATGGACTAGAATAATTACAATGAGCAACGTGTTTACCTAACTACTAATCATCAAACATTTCGTAAAAATACACAGCATACACTAATCGAAAGACACAGATCCTGTGAATACAGACAATATTTCAGATTTTCTAAGTGTCTTACAGCGAAAACACAATAAATCGTTATATTAGCATAGCACATAGCACATAGCAGCCCAGCATTGATTCTAGCCAAAGTGAGCGATAAAAGTCAACATCGCCAAAATATATTAATTTTTTCACTAACCTTCTCAGAATTCTTCCGATGACACTCCTGTAACATCATATTACACAATCCATATAGAGTTTGATCGAAAATGTTTATTTTTAGCCACCAAAATCATGGTTAGACAATGTGAAATGTAGCTCAGCTGGTCAGAAAATGTCCTTGCGCCACTTAGACAGTGATCTACTCTTATACATAAATACTCATAAACGTGACTAAAAAATATAGGGTGGACAGGGATTGATAGACAATTTAATTCTTAATACAATTGCGGAATTACATTTTTTAAATTATCCTTACTTTTCAATACAGTTTGCGCCAAGCGAAGCTACGTCAAAAAACATGGCGTCCTAAGCCACTAACATTTTTCGACAGAAACACGATTTATCATAATAAAAATTTCCTACTTTGAGCTGTTCTTCCATCAGTATCTTGGGCAAAGGATCCTTTCTTGGGAGTAATCGTCTTTTGGTGGAAAGCTGTCCTCTTGCCATGTGGAAATGCCAACTGCGTTCGGGATGAACTGAAAAGCGTGCCCAGCTATTCACAGCGTTTCAAAAATAAATGTCCCAAAATCGCACTAAACGGATATAAATTGCTATAAAACGCTTTAAATTAACTACCTTATGATGTTTTTAACTCCTATAACGAGTAAAAAGATGACCGGAGAAATATAACAGGCTAAACTAACGCTTGGAACAGGAGCGGGTCGGTGTCCTCCACGCGCGTTACGCACCAAGAAAAGACTTGCTAGCTACAGGGTTTTTTAATTTATAGTGCCTGTGAACGCGCAATCGACCCCATTGAAATCGTCATCACGTAAAGGCATCCAGGGGAAGACGTAAGCAGTGTCCGTATAGTCATAGCAATAACAGTGCCCTTTTAACTGACTCCAGAACAGTGGCCAACATTTCTGAAATCTGACTCCATGTCAGGGAAATTGCTGTAGAATGGGCTCTGTTCCACTTAGAGACAAAATTTCAACTCCTATAGAAACTATAGACTGTTTTCTATCCAATAATAATAATAATATGCATATTGTACGATCAAGGATTTTGTGGGAAGCCGTTTCAAAAATTACATGATTAGCATAAATAGTCTCAACAGCGCCCCCATCCTCAACAGGTTAATATAGCTACAGTGGGGCAGAAAAGTATTTAGTCCGCCACCAATTGTGCAAGTTCTCCCACTTAAAAAGATGAGGCCTGTAATTTTCATCATAGGTACACTTCAACTATGACAGACAAAATGAGAAAAAAAAATCCAGAAAATCACATTGTAGGATTTTTTATGAATTTATTTGCAAATTATGGTGGAAAATAAGTATTTGGTCAATAACAAAAGTTTCTCAATACTTTGTTATATACCCTTTGTTGGCAATGACAGAGGTCAAACGTTGTCTGTAAGTCTTCACAAGGTTTTAACACACTGTTGCTGGTATTTTGGCCCATTCCTCCATGCAGATCTCCTCCAGAGCAGTGATGTTTTGGGGCTGTTGCTGGGCAACACGGACTTTCAACTCCCTCCAAAGATTTTCTATGGGGTTGAGATCTGGAGACTGGCTAGGCCACTCCGGACCTTAAAATGATTCTTACGAAGCCACTCCTTCGTTGCCCGGGCGGTGTGTTTTGGATCATTGTCATGCTGAAAGACCCAGCCACGTTTCATCTTCACGGCCTTGCTGATGGAAGGAGGTTTTCACTCAAAATCTCACGATACATGGCCCCATTCATTCTTTCCTTTACACGGATCAGTCGTCCTGGTCCCTTTGCAGAATAACAGCCCCAAAGCATGATGTCCCCCCGCCCATGCTTCACAGTAGGTATGGTGTTCTTTGGATGCAACTCAGCATTCTTTGTCCTCCAAACACGGCGAGTTGAGTTTTTACCAAAAATATATATTTTGGTTTCATCTGACCATATGCCATATGACATTCTCCCAATCTTCTTCTGGATCATCCAAATGCTCTCTAGCAAACTTTAGACGGGCCTGGACATGTACTGGCTTAAGCAGAGGGACACGTCTGGCACTGCAGGATTTGAGTCCCTGGCGGCGTAGTGTGTTACTGATGGTAGGCTTTGTTACTTTGGTCCCAGCTCTCTGCAGGTCATTCACTATGTCCACCCGTGTGGTTCTGGGATTTTTGCTCACCGTTCTTGTGATCATTTTGACCCCACGGGGTGAGATCTTGCGTGGAGCCCCAGATCGAGGGAGATTATCAGTGGTCTTGTATGTCTTCCATTTCCTAATAATTGCTCCCACAGTTGATTTCTTCAAACCAAGCTGCTTACCTATTGCAGATTCATTCTTCCCAGCCTGGTGCAGGTCTACAATTTTGTTTCTGTTGTCCTTTGACAGCTCTTTGGTCTTGGCCATAGTGGAGTTTGGAGTGTGACTGTGAGGTTGTGGACAGGTGTCTTTAACACTGATAACAAGTTCAAACAGGTGCCATTAATACAGGTAACAAGTGGAGGACAGAGGAGCCTCTTAAAGAAGAAGTTACAGGTCTGTGAGAGCCAGAAATCTTGCTTGTTTGTAGGTGACCAAATACTTATTTTCCACCATAATTTGCAAATAAATTCATTAAAAATCCTACAATGTGATTTTCTGGATTTTTTTCCCCTCATTTTTTCTGTCATAGTTTTTTCTGTCATTTTGTCTGTCATAGTTGAAGTGTACCTATGATGAAAATGACAGGCCTCTCTCATCTTTTTAAGTGGGAGAACTTGCACAATTGGTGGCTGACTAAATACTTTTTTTGCCCCACTGTATAAGAGAGATATGTCTTATCCCCCTACATCAGCAGAGTTGCACCGAGGGACCTGACTTGTTTATAAACTGGCCATCTGACTTGCGACCCCAGCACAAATATTTACCTTTTCTTTCCAGATCATTTGACACAAAGGGGGAATGGAAGTTAGCCATGCTGAGAGGACAAATCGGGAAGGAGAATTTTAGCTCTGTTTTCACAGTGTTCGGCACATCTCTCTGTCAAAGGCTGAACACACACACACACACACACCTCTTAGCAAATGACAGCTGAGCCTTATAGTGAAAACAATAAGAGCCCAATTCCTACTTTAGTCAATGCCAAATGTGTTGCTTTAATTACGAATGCCTCACACAAATAGAAATGCTCTCATGGCCTAAACTCACAAAAGGCGAGCTTGCGAGTTGTGTGATTTATTAGATATAGAATGCATTGTTTTGAATTATAATAACCCAACCGAAGCCAGTCGGGATGTCCACTTTGACGCCTTACTCAATTCAAATGTGTCAATATTTTTGTGTTTTATTGCTGCCGCTGTAGTCACACAATACAAATGTTGTCATTATTAACTTTTTTTTCAATCTCATTTGAATTGGAAGAGGTAGCTAAGGGTTGAGGCTTTTACCATACATGCTAAATTAGACCAATTCATCCACTTATGGACACAACATCGCTATCAGCAAAGATAATTGGAGTTATGGTCTACGCTGCTAGCATACAGTCACTGCTCTGCCTGTACCATCTTTTCCACCCGCCTCGCTCTACTTGCTCTGCCCGATTGTGGTGGGTTTCTCACTTTAGAAAGGAAATAATATTTCCTCTCTACATTGTTAGGTTTCACAGATCTGAACAAATAAATTGGATTAAGAAATTAGCTCAAAATTGAAGTTGAAGGAAAAAAGCTTAAAGCAGGACAACTATGTGAGCAGAATGCATAGCGCCGACAGACTCATTTATCATAGTTCATGGAAATCATGTGATCCCGAGCAGTTTCTGTTGACTAGTTCTCGGCTCCTGTGTTTCCAACAGCAAGCAGGTGCCTTGAGGCCGATACGTAAAGCTTAATAAAGAGCAGTGATACTAGCAAGAGTGGTGTGCAGGTTTCTACTTTTTTCTCATCCACCAGCAAGGAGGGGAAAAGGACGGAAGAGTGACATTTTCCCAAACACGAGAGCGTAGCCAGTTGCAATGTCACATCTTTGTCTTTCGATTTCATTTGATTGCTGTGGAAAACGCCCCGTGATTCTTCTCAATTAAAAATTTGTGTCAGTGGTAGATTAACTTGAATCAGTGCTGTGCATTGCGCAACACTTTCTCTTTTTGACAAACTGGCTCATTGCCCCGCACATGCTCAAATCAAATCAAAATGTATTTGTCACATACATGGTCAGCGGATGTTAATGCGAGTGTAGCGAAATGCTTGTGCTTCTAGTTCCGACAGTGCAGTAATATCCAGGGGTTGTTGCGTGCTGGCCATGCAAACTCGAGTATGGTCTTAGCACACACCCACCATGGACGACCACTAGATTTGCCTGATAAGACACATTTGTAGAAAACCCACACCAAGCGGAACCAGTGCCAAGTCTAGTTCCAAAAGGCTTCTTAACAGCTTCTACCCTCAAGCCATAAGACTCCTGAACAGCTAATCAAATGGCTCCCCGGACTATTTGCATTGTCCCCCCCACCCCCATTTTTGCGCTGCTCCTACTTTCTGTTTATTAACCATGCATACTCACTTTACCTGTACCTACATGTACATCAAATCAAATGTTATTTGTCACATGCGCCAAATACAACAGGTGTAGACCTTACAGTGAAATGCTTACTTACAAGCCCTTAACCAACAATGCTTTAAAAACCTCTTAAAGATCTAACACTTTTTTTTACAATTTTCGCCAAAAATGACATACCAAAATCTAACTGCCTGTAGCTCAGGACCTGAAGCAAGGATATGCATATTCTTGATACCATTTGAAAGGAAACACTTTGCAGTTTGTGGAAATGTGAAATTAATGTAGGAGAATATAACACATTAGGTCTGGTTAAAGATAATACAAAGAAAAAACATGCGCTTTCTGTGTACCATCATCTTTGAAATGCAAGAGAAAGGTCATAATGTATTATTCCAGCCCAGGCACAATTTAGATTTTGACCACTAGATGGATGCAGTGTATGTGCAAGGTTTTAGACTGTTGTCAAATGTTGTATCAAGACTGCCCAAATGTGCCTAATTGGTTTATTATAACATTGCCAAGTTCATAATTGTGCACTCTCCTCAAACAATAGCATAGTATTCGTTCACTGTAATAGCTACTGTAAATTGGACAGTGCAGTTAGATTAACAAGAATTTAAGCTTTCTGAAATTAGGTAAAACGGATTTGAGTTTCCGTGTATTTAAGTCCCCAGCCACTAGGAACACTGCCTCTGGATGAGCGTTTTCCTGTGTGCTTATGGCCTCATACAGCTCATTGAGTGCGGTCTTAGTGCCAGCATCAGTTTGTGGGGGTAAATAGACAGCACCAGCTGTTGTTTACATATACTTAGACCGCCACCCCTTGTCTTACCAGAGGCCGTTGTTCTATCCTGCCAAAAAAGCTTAAAACCCGCCAGCTCTATGTTTTTCATGTCGTCGTTCAGCCACAACTCTGTGAAACATAAGATATTACAGTTTTTAATGTCCCTTTGTTAGGATTAACATGATCGTAGTTTGTCTTTTATTATCGATTGATTATACGTTGGCTAATAGAACCAATGGTAAAGGTAGATTACCCTCTCGGCGACGGATCCTCCGTCTCTTTCTCCTGCAAATGACGGATATGAGGGCTTTGTCGGGCGTCTGAAGTAAATCCTTCCCATCCGAATAAAAAGTTTTCCTTCGGTACGGGGTGAGTAATCGCTGTCCACATATCTAGAAGCTCTTTTCTGTCGTAAGACACTTGCGGCACAAACATTATGTACAAAGTAAGTTACAAATAACTTGAAAAAACATACACAATAGCACAACTGGTTACGGGATCGTAAAACAGCAGCCATCTCCCTCAGCGCTATTCTCTCCTATTACCTCAATTACCTCAACTAGCCGGTCCCCCCGCACATTGACTCTGTGCCAGCTCCCCCTGTATATAGCCTCACTACTGTTATATTAATGTTGCTCCTTAATTAAGTTATTTTTCTTATTTTTAATTGTATTAATACATTTTTTACTTTTAGTAAATACTTTATCACTTTTTTTTCTTAACTGCATTGTTTGTTAAGGGCTTGTAAGTAATAATTTCACTGTATGGTCTAAACCTGTTGTATTCGGCTCATGTGACGAATACAATCTGATTTGATTTTTGATTTGATATGAAAATAAATGTGGAGAAAACCAAACAAG
Source organism: Salvelinus fontinalis (assembly GCF_029448725.1). Classification (NCBI taxonomy): domain Eukaryota; kingdom Metazoa; phylum Chordata; class Actinopteri; order Salmoniformes; family Salmonidae; genus Salvelinus; species Salvelinus fontinalis. Next base: position 21,197,950 of record NC_074669.1, read on the forward strand.
GAGGCAAAATAAAAAGCTGTATTCACAAACTTTGAGGGAGAGCTACATAGCAATTATATATCACCTGTGCCAGCACAGGCAACTAACGAGGCAACAGGTGCAACACATCAGCGCGCGTCCACACCTAACTCGAACCAACCTCTAAATCAAAAACGAAAGCCTGTAACAGGGCTCCACATCTCTCTATCCATGGGTTAGTTTAAAGTGCGACTGTACTTCCTGATTTGGCCTTGTTTTAGATTTGGTTCATTACCTTCTCTAGGATATGTGGGACGCTAACGTCCCACTTGGCTAAAAACCAGAAAAAATGTAGCGCGCCAAATTCAAATATATTACTATAAAAATCAATCTTTCATGAAATCACACATGAAAGACACCATATTAAAGCTACACATGTTGTGAATCCAGCCAACATGTCTGATTTCAAAAAGGATTTACGGGGAAAGCACACCAAACAATTATGTTAGGTCAGTACATAGCCACAGAAAAGCACAACCATTTTCCCAGCAAAATATAGTACTAACAAAAAGCAGAAATAGAGATAAAATGAATCACTAATCCTTTGAACATCTTCATCAGATGACACCCATATGACATCATGTTACACAATACATTTGTTTTGTTTGATAATGTGCATATTTATAGCCACCAATCTCGGTTTGAATTGGCGCCATGTTCAGAAATGCTTCCAAAATATCCGGAGTAATTACAGAGAGCCACGTCAAATAACAGAAATACTCATCATAAACGTTGATGAAAGATACATGTTTTACATATAATAAAATATACACTTTTTTATTTATTTTTATTTATTTCACCTTTATTTAACCAGGTAGGCAAATTTGAGAACACGTTCTCATTTACAATTGCGACCTGGCCAAGATAAAGCAAAGCAGTTCGACACATACAACAACACATAGTTACACATGGAGTAAAACAAACATACAGTCAATAATACAGTGAAAATAAGTCTATATACAATATGAGCAAGTGAGGTGAGATAAGGGAGGTGAAGGCAAACAAAATATATATATAAATAAAGAAAGAAATATATAAAAAGGCCATGGTGGCGAAGTAAATAAAATATAGCAAGTAAAAAAAATAACACTGGAATGGTTGATTTGCAGCTGAAGAATGTGCAAAGTAGAGATAGAAATAATGGGGTGCAAAGGAGCAAAATAAATAAATACAGTAGGTAAAGAGGTAGTTGTTTGGGCTAAATTATAGATGGGCTATGTACAGGTGCAGTAATCTATGAGCTGCTCTGACAGCTGGTGCTTAAAGCTAGTGAGGGAGATAAGTGTTTCCAGTTTCAGAGATTTTTGTAGTTCGTTCCAGTCATTGGCAGCAGAGAACTGGAAGGAGAGGCGGCCAAAGGAAGAATTGGTTTTGGGGGTGACCAGAGAGATATACCTGCTGGAGCGCGTGCTACGGGTGGGCGTTGCTATGGTGACCAGCGAGCTGAGATAAGGGGGGACTTTACCTAGCAGGGTCTTGTAGATGACCTGGAGCCAGTGGGTTTGGCGACGAGTGTGAAGCGAGGGCCAGCCAACGAGAGCGTACAGGTCGCAGTGGTGGGTAGTATATGGGGCTTTGGTGACAAAACGGATGGCACTGTGATAGACTGCATCCAATTTATTGAGTAGGGTTTTGGAGGCTATTTTGTAAATGACATCACCGAAGTCGAGGATTGGTAGGATGGTCAGTTTTACAAGGGTATGTTTGGCAGCATGAGTGAAGGATGCTTTGTTGCGCAATAGGAAGCCGATTCTAGATTTAACTTTGGATTGGAGATGCTTGATGTGAGTCTGGAAGGAGAGTTTACAGTCTAACCAGACACCTAGGTATTTGTAGTTGTCCACATATTCTAAGTCAGAGCCGTTCAGAGTAGTGATGCTGGACAGGCGGGCAGGTGCAGGCAGCGATCGGTTGAAGAGCATGCATTTAGTTTTACTTGTATTTAAGAGCAATTGGAGGCCACGGAAGGAGAGTTGTATGGCATTGAAGCTCGCCTGGAGGGTTGTTAACCTGTTAGGCGGGCTCTCCCGACGTCGGTACAAATATGACAACATCCAGCTCATGTGCAGGGCGCGAAATTCAAAAGCTATTTTTCAAAAATATTTAACTTTCACACATTAACAAGTCCAATACAGCATTTGAAAGATAAACATCTTGTCAATCCAGCCAACATGTCCGATTTTTTAAAATGTTTTACAGAGAAAACACCACATATATTTATGTTAGCTCACCACCAAATACAAAAGTGGACAGACACGTATGATTATGATTATGATGTATGAATTATGATTCAAGTAGCATGCACAAGCCAACCTAAATAACCTAAAACCAACCTAAAGAACCTAGAAAAAACTACCTCAGATGACAGTCCTATAACATGTTACACAATAAATCTATGTTTTGTTCATTAAATGTGCATATTTTAGCTATAAATCAGTTTTACATTACTGCTCCCATCATTGCTACAGCATAGCTACAGTCTGAAATCAGACGGGAGTAGCCAGAGAAAATACAGACACCAACGTCAACTACTAATTACACCTCATAAAACATTTCAGAAAAACAAATGGTGGATAGCTAATGAAAGACAAATATCGTGTGAATAGAGCCAATATTTCCGATTTTTGAAGTGTTTTACAGCGAAAACACAATATATCGTTATATTAGCTTACAACATTAGCTAGCATACGGCAGCATTGATTCTAGTCAAGCGCTAGCATAGCACAGTTCGACAGATATATGAAAAAGCATCCCAAATTGGGTCCTTATCTTTGTTGATCTTCCATCAGAATGTTGTTACGGGGTCCATTGTCCAGTAAAGTCTTTAGTTGGGTTCCAGAACGAAATATTTCCCTCTTTGGTTAGCAAGCACAACGGCCGTGCGGCGCTAATCTGTCTTTCTTCAAAAAATTCTTCCGTCGCATGACATCTAAAGTCCAGAATAATTTGCAATAATATAATTAAAGTATATTGAAAAAACATACTTTAGGATGATTTTGTGACATGTATCAAATAATATCGTAGGCAGAGGTCATATTCACCTTTAACGAGCGGATTCCAGGAGCCGAGTCCAGATTCTGCCTCGCGCCCGGAAAAAAAATTAAACTGCGCAGGTCTCACAAGAAGATGTGGTATTCAGTCCATGGAAGAGATATTCGACTCCTTTCAACTCTCACTTCCGCATTACACCCAGATGAAGGCGTATGACGTGTTTCTACGGTCCTAAGTGTCATGACCTTGTATAGACAAGGTCTTAAAGAGACACATCGCATTTTGGAAATCTCAATTCGGCTGGGAAAATGGCTGTAAAAATAGTTCTGTTCCACTTAGAGAAATAATTCAAACGTTTTTAGAAACTATAGACTGTTATCTATCCAATAGTAGTAAATATATGCATATTGTAAAATCAAAAATTTCTTAAGAGGCTGTTTGAAAATGTGCACATATTTTCCAGTTTTTTCAATATTCACCCTGCAGCCTGAAGAAGTTAACACAGTGTCAAGAGAAGGGCCAGAAGTATACAGAATACTGTCGTCTGCGTAGAGGTGGATCAGAGACTCACCAGCAGCAAGAGCGACATCATTGATGTATACAGAGAAGAGAGTCGGTCCAAGTATTGAACCCTGTGGCACCCCCATAGAGACTGCCAGAGGTCCGGACAACAGACCCTCCGATTTGACACACTGAACTCGATCAGAGAAGCAGTTGGTGAACCAGGCGAGGCAATCATTAGAGAAACCAAGGCTGTCGAGTCTGCCGATGAGGATGTGGTGATTGACAGAGTCAAAAGCCTTGGCCAGGTCAATGAATATGGCTACACAGTACTGTTTCCTATCGATAGCGGTTAAGATATCGTTTATGACCTTGAGCGTGGCTGAGGTGCACCCATGACCAGCTCTGAAACCAGATTGCATAGCGGAGAAGGTATGGTGGGATTCGAGATGGTCGGTAATCTGTTTGTTGACTTGGCTTTCGAAGACCACTTGTTCTTAATGCAACCGCTGTCAGATTTACGAAAAAACTTTACGTAAAAAGCACACCATGCAATAATCTGAGACGGCGCTCAGATTTAACAACATTTCTCCGCCATGTTGGAGTCAACAGAAATACGAAATTACATCATAAATATTCCCTTACCTTTGATTATCTTCATCAGAATGCAGTGCCAGGAATCCTAGTTCCACAATAAATCGTTGTTTTGTTCGATAATGTCCATTACTTATGTCCAATTAGCTAATTTTGCTAGCATGTGTAGTACACGTGTCCAAATGCTCGCGCAGATGCAGGCAAACGTCGGACAAACTTCAAAAAGTTATATTACAAGTCGAATAAACTGGTCAAATTTAGTAGAGAATCAATCTTCAGGATGTTGTTATCATATATATCCAATAACGTTCCTACCGGAGCATTCTTTACAGTCTCTATAAGTAATGGAACGCATGGCAATATCATGAGGAAAGTGCGTGACCAAGAACTGGCACTCTGCCAGACCACTGACTCAAACACCTCCCATCCGGTCCTACAACACAGCATAAGCTTCATTCCACGTTCTACTGACTGTTGACATCTAGCGGAAGGCGTAGGAAGTGCAAACAGATCCATATCTTACAGGGAATTGAATCGCCGATGACTTTAACATCGACCACTCTCAGAATTCTCACTTCCTGTTTGGATTTTTTCTCAGGTCTTTGCCAGCCATATGAGTTCTGTTATACTCACAGACATCATTCAAACAGTTTTAGAAACTTCAGAGTGTTTTCTATCCAATAGTAATAATACTATGCATATATTAGCATCTGGGACAGAGTAGGAGGCAGTTCACTATGGGCACGCAATTCATCCAAAAGTGAAAATGCTGCCCCCTATATCAAAGAAGTTAAGAAATGGTAGCGGCTATGACTGAATTCAAACCTGCGTTGGTTTCAGGGTGTGGTTTGATGTGGGTGTCTAGTGTGTGTAATAAATTACACAATGTAAATGAGACAATATTTTCATGTTGCACACCCTTTAGTTTTCACATTAAATGCTTTGTATATGAATATCTACAATTTTCAGTTGGTTTGAGATTTTTTAAGTCGTTGAAATTTGGAGCTATTTAATTTACATATTATCCCATGTACATTGTGTAATGTATCAATGTTCCCTAACTAGCCCCATAAGAATTTCCATTGGGTTGCATGCAGCCTCATTCCGAATTTATGATTAGTTGTGTGCTGCCAGCTGTGCACAGGTTTGAAACAAACCCAACCTTAATTTACGTTGTGATGCAGTCCCATAAGTCTCACAAGACTCAGTTTTGGACGAGACTGACTTTATGACCAAGATTATCCTATTTACACTTTGTAGTCAATTTTGACAGTAGAATACATGTTTCTGACTCAAATCGATGCCACATAGGCTGTTTTCTAAATGAGAAGTTGTTTTTTTTGGGGCAGCTGCTCTTTAAATCAGGTGCAGCAGCCAGCATTCCAGCAGATTTTTGCTGCAGGATCTCTGGTACACAGCAGACAGCCTTTGTGCAATTGTCTCAGCTCATTTGCTTTGAGTTTGCTTGGCTTATATAACAGGATGGCTCCATCGCTGCATGCGGGCATTTGCGTTGGGAGGTGGTGGGAGGAAGTGTCACTGCTTGCTAATATTTGTCTACGGTGCTTTTTGCTTTCCTCTTCCTGCTGCTGTGCACATTCACTATGTGGTGTTAGGGTTGTGTTTGTGAGCAGTGTTTACTCTCCTTTTGGGTTCTGGACACAATCATTAATGCTTTTGCCAAATTGCTACACTGCAGAGAGAAATTGGCCTACTAAATACCTTAGAAATCATTTGAGGATAGAATGGACACTGTGTTACAGAGCAGTGGAGGCTGCTGAGGGAAAGCTGGCTCATAATAATGGTTGCAATGGATTGAATGATATCAAACACATGAAAACCCCCCAAAACGTGTTTGATACGATTCCATTAACTCCATTCAAGCCATTATTATGAGCTGTCCTCCCCTCAGCAGCCTCCAATGGTACAGAGATACATACAGTAATGTACCACTAGGCCTACATTTTCCTCTTTTATTAATTAACACAGCCTAGAGCGCATGTCAAGAGCAAATACACATCCTCCTGAGTACAGGTGTGTACTCAGACTTTCCCTTCAATATCTGTCTTGGTGCCAGGTAATGAGTTCAGAACTCATTTTAACTTAAAGCCAAACATGGCTGACCAACTTGCTCCGAGACAGCTTCTAACCCCCAAGCCATAAGGTGTTTTCATCAGTGGAGGCTGCTAAGGGGAGGACAACTCATACTAATGGCCGGAATGGAGTGGTATCAAACACATGGTTTTCATGTGTTTGATACCATTCCATTCACCTCATTCCAGCCGTTAGACTCCATTCCAGCCATTAGTATGAGCCGTGCTCCCCTCAACAGCCTCCACTGGTTTTCACAAATAGTCTTCTTTAAAATATCCAATCTCAGTCCTCTTTAAAGTGAACTCTGGCATTAAAAAAGCTAAATGACTCTTTGTAGTCACACTGCCCTTGCCTTTGAATGAGGACTCAACTCTTTTGCAAGTTCCCTTCACCCATTTTGTGGTCTGAGTCCTCTTTGCATTCACATTTCTATGTTTTTGAAAGGAACCAAGATCTTTTTCAACATTCACTCAATGCACTCTGGGTTTTTACGAAGGTCTGGACAAGCCATTTCATCAGAATGTGTTATCGGACAGCTAGATATACCTACCTACATTTTAGAAGCTAATAGATTGCATTTAATTAAAAGATGAGACATAAGTTGTAATCAAAAAATACTATTAACATGTAAATATTATTGGTAACAAAATAAATAGCAGGGAAAAAATGCTGTAATTGAAAATTGTACAGTAGGCTGCTGCCCCTTCAAGAGCTAGAATTTATTTTGTACCCAATGTTGTGATTCTCATCAAATATGTTGTCTTCTTACATTAGTCAAACCACACAATCAAATAAACAGTTTACAAAGCTCTCTTATATCACATTTTGCAAACAAATAATCTGAACTAAAAACTCCACACATATTTTGGAATTTCTGTGTATCCTTGACAATCGCTAATCAATATCCAAAAACAGCACACTTTTTTTTTACGCAAACCTGCACATGATCATCTCTGTTTTGTTCAGGTTAAAAGTAATTTGTACATGTAGGTAATAGTCCAGTGGCCATTTGATTACTTGTTCAGCAGTCTTATGGCTTGGGTATAGAAGCTGTTAAGGAGCCTTTTGGTCCTAGACTTGGCTCTCTGCTACCGCTAGCCGTTCGATAGCAGAGAAAACAATCCTATGACTTGGGTGACTGGAGTCTCTGACAATTTTATGAGCTTTCCTCTGACTCCACCTATTACAGTATATACATCCTGGATGCCAGGAAGCTTGGCTCCAGTGATGTGCCGTGCGCACTACCCTCTGTAGCACTTTATGGTCAGATGCCGAGCAGTTGCCATACCAGGCGGTGATGCAACCGGTCAGGGTGCTCTTGTTGGTGCAGTTGTTGAACCTTTTGAGGATCTGGGGACCCATGCCAAATCTTTTCAGTCTCCTGAGGGGGAAAAGGGGTTGTCGTGCCCTCTAAACAAATGTCTTGGTGTGTTTGGACCGTGATAGTTTGTTGGTGTTGTGGATACCAAGTAATTTGAAACTCTCGACCCGCTTCACTTCAGCTCCGTCGATGTTAATGGGGGCCTGTTCGGCCCTCCTTTTCCTATAGTAAACAATCAGCTCCTTTGTCTTGCTCACATTGAGGGAAAGGTTATTGTCCTGGCATCACACTGCCAGGTCTCTGACCTCCTCCGTATAGGCTGTCTCGTCGTGGTTGGTGATCAGGCCTACCACTGCTGTGTTGTCAGCAAACTTAATAATGGTGTTGGAGTTGTGCTTGGCCACACAGTCGTGGATGAATAGGGAGTACAGGAGGGGACTAAGCACGTACCTCTGAGGGGCCCCAGTGTTGAGGATCAGCGTGGCAGATTAGTTGTTGCCTAACCTTACCACCTAGTGGCGGCCCGTCAGGAAGTCCAGGATCCAGTTGCAGAGGGAGGTGTTTAGTCCCAGGGTCCTTAGTTTAGTGATGAGCTTTGAGGGCACTATGGTGTTGAACGCTGAGCTGTAGTCAATGAACAGCATTCTCATGACTGGAGTTCACTGCATAATCTTTCTTAAAAAACTTGAAGACTCCTATGGGGTGTGGAGGAGGCTCAAAAATAATTATTAATCTGGTGTTTGCATACTAGGTTTGACCAAATTAGTGTTATTTTTCATCTTTGCCTGCAGGATAGAGAGACTTGTTGAGCTCTTGAGAATCTGGACATTTCAGCGATAAAGAGCTCAAACATTGATGCTGCTAAATGATCAGAGTGATAAACACTACAGTACATTATCTAATTCAGTATGTTTGACTTCTAAATTTGGGTTGGATTGATGTTAGACCTATGATGTATATAAACTCTCGATTGCTAATGCTAGGTTTTGGCCAATGGGAGGCTTTGAAGCCACCGGTTGGCCATATTGGCACTCCTCAGAAAAGCAGTCCTCCATAGGAATGAATGGAATTATACAAGGACAAAATTACATGTATTTAAGTATTTTTGTTATTGTAGTGGGGACAGTAACATTAGAAGACATTTAAAACATTATACTTTAAGCTAGTGCACCGATATGGCAGTTTCGGCCAATACCGATATCCAATATTTTCCTTGTCAAAAAATCAGATCCCAGATGTATATATATTTTTTCTGCCTTCTTCTTATGGCTGAAGGAGCAGTATTGAGTAGCTTGGATGAAAGGTGCCCATATCAAACGGCCTGCTCCTCAGTCATAGTTGCTAATATTTGCATATTAGTATTGGATAGAACACTCTAAAGTTTCTAAAACTGTTTGAATTATGTCTGTGAGATCAGAACTCATATTGGCAGGCAAAATCCTGAGTTGAAATCAAAACAGGAAGTCAGAAATCTGAGCTTGTATGTATTCAGAGTCCCGAATGAAATCCCCTTGAGATATGAATGATTGTGCACTGCCTAGGGGTTCCACTAGATGTCAACCATCAATAGAAATTATAATGAGACTTCTATGATGTTGTGGGAGAGAATGATAGCAGAATCAGTCAGGTGTCCATCAAGCAGCCATTTTCTGATTATGCTTTTTCCTCATGGAAGTCACTTACGTTCCATTGCTCACGAAGACAAGAAAGAATACTCCGGTTGGAACTTTATTGAAGCTATATGTTAAAAACATCCTCACGATTGATTCTGTACTTAGTTTGAAATGTTTCTTCGACCGGTAATATCACTTTTTGAAGTTTTTGTCCGATATAACGCTGACCAGAATTAGCGTTTGGATATGTAAACCAGACGCGCTAACAAAATAAGGTATTTGGACATAAATAACGGATTTTTTCGAACAAAACAAACATTTATTGTGGACCTGGGATTCCTGGTGTGCTTTCTGATGTAGATCATCAAAGGGAATATTTATCATATATTTTCTTGTTTATGTTGACGCCATCTTTGCGGATGGGGTGTTACTTGTGAGCGCCGTCTCAGATTATAGCGTGGATTTCTTTTTCCGTAAAGTTTTTTTGTAATCTGACACAGCGGTTGCATTAAGGAGAGGTATATCTATAATTCCATGTGTATAACTCGTATTATCATCTATATTTATAAGTATTTCTGTTGAAACGATGTGGCTATGCAAAGTCACTTGATGTTTTTGCCACTAGTGAATCTAGTCGCCTCAATGTAAACTCAGATTTTTTGATATAAATATGAATTTAATCAAACAAAACATGCATGTATTGTGTAACATGAAGTCCTATGAGTGTCATCTGATGAAAATAATCGAAGGTTAGTGATTCATTTTATCTCTATTCTGGTTTTTGTGAAGCTATCTTTAGCTGGAAAAAATGGCTGTGATTATTGTGGTTTTGTGGTGACCTAACAATCGTTTGTAGTGCTTTCGCTGAAAAGCCTATTTGAAATCGGATACTTTGGTGGGATTAACAGAAAGATTACCTTTAATGATATAAACACATGAATGTCTGAGGAATTTTAATTATGAGATTTCTGTTTTTTGAATTTGGCGCCCTGCACTTCAACTGGCTGTTGTCATATTGATCCCGTTTACGGGACTACAGCCATAAGAAGTTTTTAAGCATTCTAGTACAGTTAAATAGTTGACACACACACATGAACCCAGAGGTCTAAGGCAGCACTGCATCTCAGTGCAAGAGGCATCGCTACAGTCCCTGGTTCGAATCCAGGGTGTATCACATCTGGTCGTGATTCGGAGTCCCGTAGGGCTGCGCACAATTGGCCCAGTGTCATCCGGGTTTGGCCAGGGTAGGCTGTCATTGTAGATAAGAATTTGTTCTTAACTTGCCGAGTTAAGTAAAGGTTACACACACACACCACACTGACCAAAAAGTTATTTTGTTGGCATTTACGTATGTCCCCATTAACAGTAAAAAAACTATTTATTTCACTTACTTGCTGTGCTGTTTCGTTGTTAATTTGTTCAGTCATTTCATTCTCAACCAGATTTTCTATGGAAAACCGTTTGGGTCTTTGCATGTCAAAAAAGATACATGTCAAAATGATAGCTAGCTCATGGATGCAAACAATGTTCTTCCCCAAAACATAGCAAAACGACAATCTGTTTCAGTAGCTATCGTTAGTTAGATAACTATATAGCTAGGTGTAAACATTTAAAATAACCCTAATTTATAGGACAGTTCTTATTATGGTTGTACCCATCTACACTTGACGTCGGAAGTTTACATACACTTAGGTTGGAGTCATTAAAACTCGTTTTTCAACCACTCCACACATTTCTTGTAAACTAACTATAGTTTTGGCAAGTCGGTTAGGACATCTACTGTGTGCATGACACAAGTAATTTTTCCAACAATTGTTTACAGACAGATTATTTCACTTATAATTCAATGTGTCACAATTCCAGTGGGTCAGAATTTTACATACACTAAGTTGACTGTGCCTTGAAACAGCTTGGAAAATTCCAGAAAATGATGTCATGGCTTTAGAAGCTTCTGATAGGCTAATTGACATGATTTGAGTCAATTTGAGGTGTACCTGTCGATGTATTTCAAGGCCTACCTTCAAACTACCTACCTGCCTCTTTGCTTGACATCATGGGAAAATCAAATGAAATCAGCCAAGACCTCAGACAACAGCGTGTAGGAGTTCACAAGTCTGTTTCATCCCTGGGAGCAATATCCATACGCCTGAAGGTACCACGTTCATCTGTACGAAAAATACTACGCAAGTATAAACACCATGGACCCACGCAGCCATCATACCGCTCAGGAAGGAGATGCGTTCTGTCTCCTAGAGATTAACATACTTGTGTGAAAAATTCAAATCAATCCCAGAATGAAACAGCAAAGGACCTTGTGAAGATGCTGGAGGAAACATGTAAAAAATATCTATATTCACTGTAAAACGAGTCCTATATCGACATAACCTGATAGGCCACTCAGCAAGGAAGAAGCCACTGCTCCAAAACCGCCATTAAAAAGCCAGACTACGGTTTGACACTGCACATGGGGGCAAAGATCGTACTTTTTTGAGAAATGTCCTCTGGTCTGATAAAACAAAAATAGAACTGTTTGGCCAAAATGACAATTGTTATGTTTGGAGGAAAAAGGGGGAGGATTGCAAGCCAAAGAACACCATCCCAACCGTGAAGCACAAGGGTGGCAGCATCATGTTGTGGGGATGTTTTGCTGCAGGAGGGACTGGTGCACTTCACAAAATAGATGGCATCATGAGGTAGGAAAATTATGTGGATATATTAAGGCAACATCTCAAGACATCAGTCAGGAAGGTAAAGCTTGGTCGCAAATTGGTCTTCCAAATGGACAATGACCCCAAACATACTTCCAAAGTTGTGAAAAAATGGTTAAGGACAACACAGTCAAGGTATTGGAGTGGCCATCAGAAAGCCCTGACATCAATCCTATAGAACATTTGTGGGCAGAACTGAAAAAGCATGTGCGAGCAAGGAGGTCTACAATCCTGACTCAGTTACACCAGCTCTGTCAGGAGGAATAGGCTACATTTCACCTAACTTATTGTGGGAAGCTTGTGGAAGGCTACCCGTAACGTTTGACCCAAGTTAAACAATTTAAAGGTAATGCTACCAAATACTAATTGAGTGTATGTAAACTTCTGACCCACTGGGAATGTGATGAAAGAAATAAAAGCTGAAATAAATCATTCTCTCAACTATTATTCTGACACTTCACATTAAAATAAAGTGGTGATCCTAACTGACCTAAGACGGGGCATTTTTAGTATAATTAAATGTCAGGATGTAACAAACTTCGTTGGTAGAAAGAGAGGAGGACCAATGCGCAGCGTGGTAAGTGTTCATGATGAATATTTAATGGATCAAACTGAACATTGAAATACAAAACAATAAAGTGAATGAACGAAAACCGAAACATTTCCGTGTGGCACACACAGACACAGAAAACAACCACCCACAAAACACAATAGAAAACAGGCTCCCTAAATATGGTTCCCAATCAGAGACAACGACTAACACCTGCCTCTGATTGAGAACCATATCAGGCCAAACGAAAAACCCAACATAGAAAACAAACATAGATAACCCACCCAACTCATGCCCTGACCATACTAAAACAACAAAAGAACTAAGGTCAGAACGTGACAGTACCCCCCTCCCCCAAGGTGCAGACTCCGGCCGCAAAACCTGAACTTATAGGGGAGGGTCTGGGTGGGCATCTGTCCGGTGGCGGCTCTGGAACCCACTCCACCATAGTCTTAGTCCGCTTCAGTAGCGTCTTTAGAGCAGCGACCCTCGCCGCCGATCTTGGACTGGGAACCCTAATAAAGAGCCCCACTGGACTGAGGGGCGCCTCTGGACTGAGGGGCGCCTCTGGACTGAGGGGCGCCTCTGGACTGAGGGGCGCCTCTGGACTGAGGGGCGCCTCCGGACTGAGGGGCGCCTCCGGACTGAGGGGCGCCTCCGGACTGAGGGGCGCCTCCGGACTGAGGGGCGACTCAGGCGGCTCAGGACAGACGGGAGACTCAGGCGGCTCAGGACAGACGGGAGACTCAGGCGGCTCAGGACAGACGGGAGACTCAGGCGGCTCAGGACAGACGGGAGACGCAGGCGGCTCAGGACAGACGGGAGACGCAGGCGGCTCAGGACAGACGGGAGACGCAGGCGGCTCAGGACAGACGGGAGACGCAGGCGGCTCAGGACAGACGGGAGACGCAGGCGGCTCAGGACAGACGGGAGACGCAGGCGGCTCAGGACAGACGGGAGACGCAGGTGGCTCAGACCTGCCGAGGCGCACTGTAGGCCTGGTGCGTGGTGCCGGAACTGGTGGTACCGGGCTGGGAACACGCACCTCAGGACGAGTGCGGGGTGCTGGAACTGGAGGCCTGGTACGTGGTGCCGGCACAGGAGAGCTGTTGCGTGGGGCTGTCACAGGAGGTCTGGTGCGTGGAGAAGGCACCGGATAGACCGGACCATGGAGACGCACTACAGGTCTCGTGCACCGGGCCTGCCCAACCCTACCTGGCTGAATGCTTCCCGTAGCCAGGCCAGTGCGGTGAGGTGGAATAGCCCGCACTGGGCTGTGCTGGCGAACCGGGAACACCATGCGTAGGGCTGGTGCCATGTACCCCGGCCCGAGGAGACGCGCTGGAGACCAGATGCGTTGAGCCGGCTTCATGGCACCTGGCTCGATGCCCACTCTAGCCCGGCCGATACGAGGCGCTGCTATGTACTGCTCCGGGCTATCCCTGCTCACCGGGGACACCGTGCGCCTCATGGCATAACATGGTGCCTGCCCGGTCCCTCTCTCTCCACGGTAAGCACGGGGAGCTGGCTCAGGCCTGCTACCTGACTTAACCACACCCCCACCCCATAACTTTTTGGGGGCTGCCTCTCGGGCTTCCAGCCGCGCTGCCGTGCAGCCTCCTCTCGGCTTTCGCTGCCTCCAGCTCTGCCTTGGGGCGGCGATATTCCCCAGCCTGTGCCCAGGGTCCCTTGCCATCTAATATCTCCTCCCAAGTCCAGTTCTCCAGGTATCGCTGCCTCTCGTCACCACGCTGCTTGGTCCTTTCTTGGTGGGTGGTTCTGTAACTATCGTCGTTGGGAGAAAGAGAGGGGGACCAATGCGCAGCGTGGTAAGTGTTCATGATGAATATTTAATGGATCAAACTGAACACTGAAATACAAAACAATAAAGTGAACGAAAACCAAAACAGTTAAGTGTGGAACACACAGACACAGAAAACAATCACCCACAAAACACAATAGAAAACAGGCTCCCTAAATATGGTTCCCAATCAGAGACAACGACTAACACCTGCCTCTGATTGAGAACCATATCAGGCCAAACGAAAAACCCAACTTAGAAAAACAAACATAGATAACCCACCCAACTCATGCCCTGACCATACTAAAACAAAGAAATAACAAAAGAGCTAAGGTCAGAACGTGACACAGGAATTGTGAAAAACTGAGTTTAAATGTATTTGGCTAAGGTGTATGTAATATTCCGACTTCAACTGTATATTAACTATATAATTATTAATACACGCCTACTGTACGATAGCTAGCAAATTAATTAGCTAACTAACGTTAGCCTGCCTTGCTACTTCTGAAGAAGAAAAATTCAATTGAATTCAAATTCAATTTCCAAAAGCTAACCAAACAAAAATATCATTACTTTTATGACATGTTTGTGCATTATTAGCACAATTTCTAACTTATTTACATTTGTTTTTGCTTACACTTGTATGTTGACTTTGTATTGACGTTGAAGTTTTACTTTTTGGCAGACTTTTCTTAGCGGACGTACAATCATCACAAATTGAATTATGGGGTGTTTCAGGCCCAGAAGTGAACATAATTGTACACTCACGAACTTCATTAAAAAAGAGGGCTGAGGGACTTACGTTGCAAACTTCCCTTGCTTGTCTAATCATTTGGTTCGATGACAAATATGGCCGCTGGGATTCCCAAAAGGGCATAAGGCGAGGGTCAGTGGACGAGGGAGTGTCTTTTATGAGTTTGAAACGCAGCCCACGTGTACATTTCCCTCCATCGATTAGCCTACATTTACCCTCCCAGAGTCAAAGACAACCATTCATACAGCACATTTGAGAAAAATAGCAATTGAAGATCAAAGTCATTTAAAAGGTTCAAGTTATTTAACGGAAAGTAGGGCAGCTATTTAAAACTCATTTTCCTTACAGCTGAAAGTCAGATACTTGAGAAACTAGAACACCCATGTAGCACGATACTTTCCATGGTTCACTGAGAGGCCACACTTTTACATGCTTAATTGATTGTGGTTGACTACAGACCGCACTCTCTCTCACTCATGGCTGTATATTTTTCCATGATGTATCCCCTTTTACTGCACAACATACCCTTGGGTCAGATAATCCCACTATAAATATTTAGACATCTTCCACCCTTTGATATAAAAAAACACACACCCATCCTGAGAATAGAGAGTATACATTTCAAGGTTTAGGGATAACACTGTTATCCTTGAATTTATGATCACTGTGACATATCCCTGTCTGCTTTTTCATGTTGATGGTAATGCAGTTAGCCTTTGTGGTGGAGAGGAGAGCAACATCCTTCTCCCAGAGGCCTGTGTAGTGCTCTGGATGCTGGATGTAATACAACGCTTTAATTGGGTTAGGCTGTATGACAGGCACCCTAAACTGGAACTGTAATCTGGGTTTACACTGACCCAGTATTAGTCAGTTTTGCATGTCCATTCAGAAAAGGCCTGCTCTGCTCAGCACTGCCAACCTAACACAGTGAAGCCCTGTGGAGCATCCTGGCTGCCAGGACCTGGGTAGCTCTGGGTAGCTGGGAGAAATCAGTGCTGGAAAAAGTACCCAATTGTCATGCTTGAGTAAAAGTAAAGATACCTAATTATAAAATGACTCAAGTAAAAGTCACCCGTTAAAATACTACTTGAGTAAAAGTCTAAAAGTGTTTGGTTTTAAATATACTTAAGTATCAAAAGTAAATGTTATTACGAAAATATACTTAAGTATCAAAAGTAAAATTATAAATCATTTCAAATTCCTTATATTAATCAAACCAGACTGCACCATTTTCTTGTTTTTTAGTGAGTCTGCCAGATCAGAGGCAGTAAGGATGACCAGGGATGTTCTCTTGATACAGTAAGTGTGTGAATTGGACCATTTCCTATCCTGCTATGATTTCAAATATACGAGTAGTTTTGGGTGTCAGGGAAAAGGTATGGAGAATGTTTTAAAGTAAAAGTTGTCAAAATATAAGTAGTAATGTACAGATACCCCCCAAAACTATTTAACGAGAGAGAGAGCGAGAGCGAGAGAGAGAGATCCTCTCAAAGCCTGTAATTAGCAGATGGTTTATGACCCCTCTAGTCCATGATGGATGGATGGGGGGGAAGTGGATTGGCTGATCTGGCATGTTTCCTACTATGGCAACAGTACTAGTCTGCTGGTACTCACACAGAATCTAGCAACAGCCTGGATACAGGCGCTGGAGTGATTTGGATTCACCCACCCAGGACTCATCCATCAACATTGAGGAATATACAGTACACTGGGTGTAGAA
Organism: Salvelinus fontinalis; assembly: GCF_029448725.1. NCBI lineage: Eukaryota > Metazoa > Chordata > Actinopteri > Salmoniformes > Salmonidae > Salvelinus > Salvelinus fontinalis. The sequence goes on from NC_074669.1 coordinate 21,214,615, forward strand.
AACATTAAGGACACCTGCTCTTTCCATGACTGACCAGGTGAATCCAGGTGAAAGCCATGATCTCTTATTGATGTCACTTTTTAAATCCACTTCAATCAGTGTAGATTAAGGGGAGGAGAAAGGTAAATTATTGTAGAGTCTAAGACGTTGGGGGGGTGCTAAGCTGACATATGGAATTGTTTTAAGATGGTCATGCTATGGATAATTTAGCTATTTGATTTAGCATATTAGGACCCGTTTAGGGATAATTATTTTTATTTTTGGATAAAATATAGATTTTGGCCTTTATTACTAAAGCCCATTGAAACACATTGACTAACGCATTCATAAATGGCAAAAGGAACAGTAAAAAAACATAATGAAATAAATCTAGGAAATATAACAAAAAAATATAGGCACAAAACTACCTTCATATTTCCATTAGTTTTTTAAAACCGGTACCGGTTACCTTCAGTCAAGTCCCCTGACACTTGTGGGGGTTGTGGAGCAAAACAGAGAACACCATCGTGTTCCTTTCCATAGAGTGGTCATAATAGTTTGTAGATCAAACCGTTCGGACGCTACAGACGTTTACGTGAGAATATTGATTTTCGGGATGTCTCATAGTCTGAGAAACACCACTCTAGCTCTGTGAACTTCCACCACAGATGCGAATATGTGACACTGGCGGATGCGGTAGATTGAGATATCTCTAGCTTAAACTGATGGATTTTAATGTTTTTTTTGTTTATGTAACTTCGATTGACGCACAGGTGCATCAATCAACTCTAGGGGGTTAAATCCGCTTCAATCAGTGTAGATGAAGGGGAGGAGACAAGTTAGAGAAGGATTTTTAAGCCTTGACACAATTGAGACATGGATTGTGTATGTGTGCCATTCAGACGTTGAATGGGCAAGACAAAATATTGAAGTGCCTTTGAACGTGGCACTGGTTTGTGTCAAGAACTGCAATGCTGCTGGGTTTTTCCACGCTCAACAGTTTCCTGTGTGTATCAAGAATGGTCCAGCACCCAAAGGACATCCAGCCAACTTGACACAACTGTGGGAAGCATTGAAGTCAACATGGGCCAGCATCCCTGTGGACAGCTTTTGACACCTTGTGGGGGGTGCGGGTGTTAGTGTTTTATACACTCAGAGTACATTGTCAGTCACAAGTTTCATTAGGAAGTGTGTTGATGGTGTACCCACAATAACAAACCAGACGTACCCCAACCAAAATCCGTACTGAGAGCCCGTACTGCATCACTCAGCAGAATGAACCCCAACGACTCGGTGTCACACGATTCGTACAAGGCAAGCAAGTACGAGTTCCTCAAATCCATTAAGGACGCAAAAAGACAAACTCAAATTTAAATCGATGTTCGACAACTCAGACTCAGGACGTATGTGGCAAGGACTACAAAGGTAAATCCAGATGTGTGGTGCCCATCGAAGCCTCCCTCTCAGAGGACCTTAACACATTCTATGCTCGCTTTGAGGCAGACAAACACAGAGCCATCCAGGAAGGGTTTCACTGTTACGGACGACCAGGTGCTTTCACTCTTCAAGGCTGAGAAAAACTCAAGAGTGAATATTCACAAAGCTGCCGGGCAGGATGGTATCCCTGGCCACGTCCTCAGTATCACAATTCAGCATATGACCCAGATGCAGACGGTTCGGTTCTCAGTATATTTATTATCACAAAGGGTCAGGCAAAAGGGCAGGCCGAGTACAATAGAGGTTCATAATCCAAGGCAGAGTCAACAAGGGACAGAATGGCAGGCAGAAAGGTCGGAACCGGTAAGACTAGAAGACAAGACAAGAGAGAAGGTAACACACGGAAAACATGCTGGGATGACTTGACAAGACGAACTGGCAACAGACAAACAGAAAACGCAGGTGTAAATACACAGGGGATAAATGGGGAAAAATAGGAGACACCTGGTGGAGACAAGCACAAGACAGGTGAAACAGATGCTGACCAGCTAACATGCGTCTTCAGACATCTTCATCCCATGTGTATCCAGAATATACAACTAATAAAACTTTAAACTTGAACTTGGAAACATTGTTAATTCCTTAATGAATTAGGTGATCTTATTTATGTGCTTTGAGATTTTTTTTATCATCTGGGAAGATTTTTTTGTCAGTCCCCTTTTAGAGATCTAAATGAATGACATTCCCAGCCAAATGAATTCAAAGAGGACTTCCTTTATTTAAGCTACAGAGTGGGAGACACCAGACTGTAGCTTCTACTCCAGCTGTTTAAAATTGCCCTTTGTCTTGAAATTGGTATTTCATTTTTCACTTGCTGAACTGATTTGTGATGACCTTTGTCAAGCTACTTTTGCTTATCATTAGAAGGACAACAAAAGGAAAATAAAAGGGGTTTTATTTGTCCAACCATCGGGGACCCTGTTCAATTAGGAGGTGGATGGTGGTGGTGTGTGTCTGTGTACTCCACTATACCATGTGACATTTCACTCAAACAGGGAAAAAACACACAGACAAGAAATTCAGAATTCATGTCAGAGCTGTTTAACTCGGAGGCCCATATCAAAGAGACAAATGCCTCAAAGAAACATAGGCCTACATTGGCTCACTGGCATCTTTGTGGCTCGGTGTGACAGAAGCCCTAATCATATTCAATGGAAATAAAGCCCAGGAAGCTGGATGGTGGGTCACAATAAAAGGTTTCCTTGATATCGCCATGCAAAATCAGCATGCTAAATGCTACCAGACAAGCTGTCCCCAAACATATCGAAGATAAGGGGCTGGGGTGGGGGAGGAGGAACCATGGTTTTGCCGAATGAAATCACAAAAGGAGCTTCTTACAGTGAGCTGGAGTTTCAATAATTTGTTGTCTGCCATCCCCAGCAGAAGTGCTCTCCACACAGCAGTTATTTTAAGCTAAAGGATGTCAGTGCTGTAAGGTAAAGCATTGTCTCCAAATAGATAAACAACAAGATGAAGGCTAGCGTGCACCTTCTCCAATTTTGTACAACAAAAATAGCTTTGTGTAACCCTTAATTATCTCTAGATATGCCCATTAAGATTTTCACTCGAGCTAAGCCATGAAATCCAAGAGGTTGTGGGGTTCAGTGTCTTTCTAGGACCAGGGGGGAACAGCATGCTTAGCCAAGTGTTTATCCTTGCTCGGAACACAGGTGTGAGCCACAGCAACATTACTTAGGGTAATAAGTTGTGTAACGCAAAATAGCTAACACATATGACTCCGACCTCCATAGACTCAAAGACGAAACCAATCAATAATGGATGAGTAGAAGCAATATTCATTTTCATTAAGCAGTGTATTCTAAGGCAGGGAGCCATTCGCTGTGGGGATTGTGGTCTTGCATATGATGAGGAAGCTACCATTGACAACAGCAGCCCTTCTAGCATAGCTGATTGGAGAGGATCATTGTAATTGCTACCTAGCCAAGGTGTGTTTCTGTAAGAGCATTGATGTACATTAAGCTCAATGGAATACCATCAACCCTATCAGTGATAGTATCACTCTGAGAAAACAATTAGACAATCTTCATTCACAGAGTTCCTTAGCAGGCATCTTTGACAAAAAGATGGATAGCCTTTATAGTATTTATTCCTAGTTTTTTTTCTGCTGGAGGGTTATGGTTATTGTTTGGTTCACTTTATCTATTATGTCGAAAAACATTCCACAGGGATACTGGCCTGTCCAATGCTTCCCAAGTTGTGTCAAGTTGGCTGGATGTCATTTGGGTGATGGACCATTTTTGATACACACGGGAAACTGTTGAGTGTGAAAACCCCAGCAGCGTTGCAGTTCTTGACACAAACCAGTGCGCCTGGCACCTACTACCATACCCCTTTCAAAGGCACGTAAATATTTTGTCTTGTCCACTCAACATCTGAATGGCACACATACACAACCAATGTCTCAAGGCTTAAAAATGCTTCTTTAACCTTCAAGTGACATCAATAAGGGATCATAGCTTTCACCTGGATTCACCTAGTCAGTCTTTATCATGGAAAGAGCAGGTGTTCTTAATGTTTTGTACACTCAGTGTACATGTGGTGTGCAGAACACCAGAATACCCATTGTAATGTTTGTTAAATATGTGTCACTTAATTCTGTAAGGAATGGGTCGTCAACTTCCGATTGGACACGTCAATGAAAACGTATTAATTAATTAATTAATTCAGTAATCTCAGAATGATACCATTTTATGGAATATAGCCTGCCGGTATCCGAATGATAAAGAAACTCAGCCACCCATCTCAGACAAACACAAAAGCCATCCAAAATGTTAACATGGAAACATTCTGTTAACAATCAAATATAACTGTTACCAGTTACATCTTTAATTAATTGCTGCTGGTATTTTTAGACAGTTGTGTGCGTTGTCTATGTAATGTAAATTAGGATTTCATTGATACTTTTCATCTTTTCCACTGCAGAAGGGACAATAAAGGAGTGTCCTTTGCTTTTCCCAGAATCCTGTTTCCTTCTATGCCTTCCTCCTATCTCTTAGGCTACGTTTACTTTTGACCAATTATATCAGCTCTGAAAAAGATCTGATGTGATTGGTCAAAAGACCAATTAGTAGAAATGAGTGTAAATGCAGCTATAATGAGGTTCATCCTGACATTAAGATCCCTTCTCCAAATGGCATATCAATTACTCAACCTGGGAAGCGGTCCAGAGAAGTGGCTCATAAATTAAGAACCCCTACTGTCAAAGAATATTGGACATCATCTTTTTGATGATTTTGTTTTATCCCCAGAATGTTAAAATGGGCTGAGAAACTAGCTGTGAAATAGCTCATTAATCTGTGTCCATGAAAACATGTGTCTCACATTTTGTGGAATTCCTGTATAAAGGAGTACCAGTATTTAAACTTGTCAATTCCCATTGGTTTAGCTATCTTATAGTCTTACTAGATGACTGACTGTCCAGTCTGGTTTGGATAACCTATTTGTACTGGTATTTTCAATTGTATGACATGGTTAATGGCCAGCAAAGGGGGCTGAGTTAAATATGCATAGTTGAGCCAACTTGATTCAATATGTTTGTATAGTATACAGTGCCTTCGGAGAGTATTCAGACCCCTTTACTTTTTCACATTTTGTTACATTACAGCCTTATTCTAAAATGGATAAAACATTTTATAATCTTCAGCAATCTACACAAAATACCCCATAATGACAAATCGAAAACAGGTTTTCAGAAATCTTAGCAAATTTATTTAAAAAAAAACAGGAATAGCTTATTTACATAAGTATTCAGACCCTCTGCTATGAGACTCAAAATTGAGCTCAGGTGCATCCCGTTCCCATTGATCATCTTGAGATGTTTCTACAAGTTGATTGGAGTCCATCTGTGGTAAATTCAATTGATTGGACATGATTTGGAATGGCACACACACCCCTGTCTATATAAAGTCCCACAGTTGACAGTGGGCTCCCGAGTGGCACAGCGGTCTAAGACACTGCATCTCAGTACAAGAGGTGTCACTACAGTCCCTGGTTCAAATCCAGATTGTATCACATCTGGCCGTGATAGGGAGTCCCATAGGGCGGCACACAATTTGCCCACTGTCGTCTGGAGAAGGCCGTCATTGTAAATAAGAATTTGTTCTTAACTGACTTGCCTAGTTAAATAAAGGTTACATATTTTTTTTTTAAACATGTAATGAGGTTGAAGTCATTGTGCTTAGAGCGCCGAGAACTATGGAGTTCCTCTGTGGAGATGGGAGAACCTACCAGAAGGACATCCACATCTGCAGCACTCCACCAATCAGGCCTTAATGGTAGAGTGGCCAGACAGAAGCCACTCCTCAGTAAAAGGCACAGCCCGCTTGGAATTTGCCTAAAGACTCTCAGACCATGAGAAACAAGATTCTCTGGTCTGATGAAACCAAGATTGAACTCTTTGGCCTGAATGCAAAGTGTCACATCTGGAGGAAACCTGGCACCATCCCTACGGTGAAGCATGGTGGTAGCAGCATCATGCTGTGGGGATGTTTTTCTGTGGCAGGGACTGGGAGACTACTCAGGATCAAGGCAAAGATGAACTGAGCAAAGTACAGAGATCCTTTATGAAAACCTGCTCCAGAGCAGCTCAGTACCTCAGACTGGGGTGAAGGTTCACCCTCCAAAAGGACAACAACCCTAAGCAAAGACAATGCAGGAGTGGCTTCGGTACAAGTGTCTGAATGTCCTTGAGTGGCCCAGCCAGAGCCTGGACTTGAACCTGATCGAACATCTTTGGAGGGACCTGAAAATAGCTGTGCAGCAACGCTCCCCATCCAACCTGAAAGAGCTTGAGAGGATCTGCAGAGAAGATTGGGAGAAACTCCCCAAATACAGGTGTGCCAAGCTTATAGTGTCATACCCAAGAAGACTCGAGGCTGTAATTGCTGCCAAAGGTGCTTCAACAAAGTACTGAGTAAAGAGTCTGAATGCTTATGTAAATGTGATATTTCTTTTTTCTTTTTTTTTTTCTTTCTTTTTTTTTACAAATTAGCAGAAAATTCTAAACCAGCTTTTGCTTTTTCATTATCGGGTATTGTGTGTAGATTGATGAGGAAAAAAACAATTGAATCAATTTTATAATAAGGCTGTAACGTAACAAAATGTGGAAAAGTCAAGGGGTCTGAATACTTTACGATTGCACTGTAGTGTCAGATATAGTTACAGATTTCTAATTCTAGCGACTTCAGATGTCACCCACTGTTTTTATTACCTCCCAAAACACCCTCCCTTAGTGTTCCAAACGTTTTTTTAAAAGTACATGATGTACTTTCCCTTCAAATTGTCATGGCCGTTCATTTTTCCATTAGTGAAGTTTTACTGTGGGAGGCTCTAGACCTCTTGTATTGTATCATAATTGTTTACTGTTCTGATTTGTAACCTAGGCCTGCCTGTTGAAACTGCAGATTGGAATACCAGTAAAAACATCATCGAGATCCAATCTCTGATCAGGGTAGAAAATAAAGCACTTATCGAAAACACAACAGTACTGATACACTGATACGCTTGTTTTATCATCTGAGCAAAGAGGGTGAATAATGCACCTGGGAGACCGATATAGGAGTGAAGAATGCATAAATAAGAATAAGGAACAAAGTCATTATTACATTTTTACCACACCACTTCCCATTGTCAGTGGACACGGTGAGCGACTATAAAAGATTCCTTCTCTTCTTTAACCATGCTTCCTCTCTTTTCTCTCTCCCTCTATATATTTACTTCCATCCTTTCCCTCCTTCCTCTGTTTCTCTCTGGTGGTTATTAATATATGGGTCAGCCCCAGACGAGAATGATAAATTAAAATACAAGGAGTGCGGTATCCATCTACATGAAGAATATCGTGGCTATAATAAATCATTATCAGTGCTATGATCAGAAATGACTGATAAGAGACTTTATTCAGCAATATTGGACACAATGCATCAGCCACAATCCTACAGATATGCTAATGATATCAAGTTCTCACTGCTGTCCATAAATGAGTGGGCTGGTTGGTGGTATTGACATAATTCTCTGCTCCAGGGGAGACTAGGATCGAATAGCATCATTATTCCTCACCAGGGAAAATCAGGCTATGGAAACCTTTTTGAATGATCAGAATATGCATTTTTATGATTAAAGTAATAGACCATATCGCTTCTGTTTGAGGATGAAATTTGAAATGAGGATTTTGCGTCCCTGGTCGGGTCATCAAATATGGATTGTGGTAGTTTTGATCTGTGCTCTGTGTGTGGACGTTAGCGGAGCAGGGGAAAGAGATGATAAAATGGCTGACTGAATGTGTCTGTATTTTGAAGGCTATCGGCTCTACTCCTGAGGAAAGATATAGGCACAGTTTAGGGGATGGATAATAATTAATTCTGCTTTAAGCATCATCTGTGTTTTGTACCTGAGTTAAATAATATCTGACTCCACCTTACACATTGACATAGTAGTATATCTCATCTCTGGGTGGATGGAGCTTTTTCTTCTCTACAGATTTCTTAATTCTCTGTCTAATCATTCCCATGTTGGGAAAAGGACATTCTTAGGGGAATCATTGGCAGCATGTCACTGCTGAGGCTGATTTATACTCTTTAGCAAGACTGAAGACTGTCATGTTTTTCAAGCCTTCTGGTTAAATTAAAATGCCAACTCCACTTTTAATAAAAATTGTAATTATATTGTGATGGTGATAATACTGCTTTTGCTAGCTGTTGGTCAAAGAACAATGTTTGTGTTTTAGTGTGAAGGTACTGTGGGTTCTAGTTCATTCCATGACCATTTCACCACTTCACCACTTTACATCACTAGGAGTTTTAGAGCAAAATGAAATGTGAGAAAAAAAATACATAATAGGCTAATAATAGCATGAGCGAGAGACTTCTCTTGTGTTTGTCTCTGCTCAATCTGTAGTAGCCTCTTTTAGAAACTGCTGCACTCTGGCTCAGTCTTTTCCTCAGTAGTCTTAAGAGAAGAGAGCCCAGAGCCTCTGGTCAACCTTCAGAGGTAAACTTGCACAGCAGCTTGCTCTGTGTTCGTTCCCCTGTCTGTCCCTTCCCATCACGGCTGGTGTTTTAATTTGCTCGGCGTCTCTCGTTATCTCATTAAGATGGCTGTCAAACGGATCCAACAATTACCGTCCCTGCTCCTTCAGAGAGAGAGAGAGAAAGTGAGGCCTAATTGTGTTTGCCTGCTGGGTATCTCATCATGAGGCCTGATCAGACCTGGTGTTTACTGGCCAGCACCTCCACCACAACAACGTGACATCGTGACTCTGACAGGGGAGTGAGGGGGAGAGAAACATGGTTGTGCTGAACCGAGGTTAATTTAAAAGCATAATTGAATTATCTTTGTGTCCCGGATGGGCGATGAAAGATTGATGAAAGTTGTTTATTTTGATCCAGATTTGATAACCTGCATGCAATCTTTTGGACAATGTCTTGACTGAGGCACTGCAGATGGTGTTTCTCCAGTTTCATAATTTCTTTTCAATCAGTTCCACCTGCTCTCTGTGATAGCTTAGATATACAATTTTGCACAGGCTCCTCTAAAATTGTTTATGGCCTTGAGAAGCACAAGTCTAAGACAAAAATCTCACTGAAAATGTATATCCAAAACTACTTGCTACCTCTTCAAACACCGGCACTTATACCGAATACCTCAACTACTAGTACTATCTCATATGTACAGTTGAAGTCGGAAGTTTACAAACACCTTAGCCAAATACATTTAAACTCAGTTTTTTACAATTCCTGACATTTAATCCTAATAAAGATGCCCTATCTTAGGTCAGTTAGGATCACCACTTTATTTTAAGAATGTGAAATGTCAGAATAATAGTTGAGAGAATGATTTATTTCAGCTTTTATTTCTTTCATCACATTCCCAGTGGGTCAGAAGTTACCATATACCCAATTAGTATTTGGTAGCATTGCCTATAAATTGTTTAACTTGGGTCAAACGTTTTCGGGTAGCCATCCACAAGCTTCCCACAATAAGTTGGGTGAATTTTGGCCTTTTCCTCCTGAAAGAGCTGGTGTAACTGAGTCAGGTATGTAGACCTCCTTGCTCGCACATGCTTTTTCAGTTCTGCCCACAAATGTTCTATAGGATTGATGTCAGGGCTTTCTGATGGCCACGCCAATACCTTGACTGTGTTGTTCTTAACCATTTTTCCACAACTTTGGAAGTATGCTTGGGGTCATTGTCCATTTGGAAGACCCATTTGCGACCAATATTTAACTTCCTGACTGATGTCTTGAGATGTTGCTTCAATATATCCACAGAATTTTCCTACCTCATGATGCCATCTATTTTGTGAAGTGCACCAGTCACTCCTGCAGCAAAGCACCCCCACAACATGATGCTGCCACCTCTGTGCTTCACGTTTGGGATGGTGTTCTTTGGCTTGCAAGCCTCCCCCTTTTTCCTCCAAACATAACAATGGTCATTATGGCCAAATAGTTCTATTTTTGTTTCATCAGACCGGAGGACATTTCTCCAAAAAGTACGATCTTTGTCCCCATGTGCAGTTGCAAACCGTGGTCTGGCTTTTCTTATTGTGGTTTTGGAGCAGTGGCTTCTTCCTTGCTGAGTGGCCTATCAGGTTATGTCGATATAGGACTCGTTTTACTGTGGATATAGATACTTTTGGACCTGTTTCCTCCAGCATCTTCACAAGGTCCTTTGCTGTTTTTGTGGGATTGATTTGCACTTTTCGCACCAAAGTACGTTCACCTCTAGGAGGCGTCTCCTTCCTGAGCGGTATGACGGCTGCGTGGTCCCATGGTGTTTATACTTGTGTACTATTGTTTGTACAGATGAATGTGGTACCTTCAGACATTTGGAAATGTCTCCCAAGGATTAACCAAACTTGGGGCGGTCTACAACTTTTTAGGCTGATTTGATTTTCCCATGATATCAAGCAGAGAGGCACTGATTTTGAAGGTAGGCCTTGAAATACATCCACAGGTACACCTCCAATTTACTCAAATTATGTCAAATAGCCTATCAGAAGATTTTAAAGCCATAACATAATTTTCTGGAATTTTCCAAGCTGTTTAAAGGCACAGTCAACTTAGTGTATGTAAACTTCTGAACCACTAGAATTGTGATACAGTGAATTATAAGTGAAATAATCTGTCTTGAAACAATTGTTGGAAAAATGACTTGTGTCATTCACAAAGTAGATGTCCTAACTGATTTGCCAAAACTATAGTTTGTTAACAAGAAATTTGTGGAGTGGTTGAAAAAGGTGTTTTAATGACTCCAACCTAAGTGTATGTAAACTTCCGACTTCAACTGTATATACTGATGAGTTCTTGCAAAATTTACAATATTGTTAATTATCAGGTATCCTATTGGAATATTCAAAGATATAGTTTAGGGTCTACACTAGAAGTTAATGGTTATCTATAGGAGGAATGTATGTTGTTGATGCAATTCAGCTTGGAATATACTGAGGGGAGGAAAGACGATCACGTTGGCAGGCACTGATAAGGGTGGAGAGCTGTGGTTTAGTGAGGAAGGGGGCCAAGGTCAGGTCACGTTAAGGGAGAATGAACAGTTTATTGCCCACCACTTAATTTCCTGCCTAGCAGCAAAGATGTAATGTTTAGAGAGAAGGAGGAGATTCCACCCCAAATTGGGGTATATATATACTACCACTGGTGGAACCCTGTCTTTGTCTTATACAACTTTATTGTGTCCATCAAGTTCTTACTCTGATATTTAGAACCTAACAATACTGTATCTTATTCTACTGTATTTTAGTCAATGCCACTCTGACATTGAGCAATCTAATATTTATATATTTCTTAATTCCACTATTTTACTTTTAGATTTTTGTGTATTGTTGTGAACCATTTTTATATACTACTGCACTGTTAGATACCACTATACTAACTACTACTATACTAACATCTACTAAATATGTGTGTGACCAATCAAATTTGATTTACTACTACTACTGTACTACTACTATACCACAACTTGTTCAAATAATCCTGGCTGTTAAAGCCAATGAACTGCAATTGCCAATGTACTGAAGGACTTTGTTGGAATGTGTAATGTAGGGCAGACAGGCACATTAGGTCCAGTCAGAGCAGTGTAGGGGTGAGCGCGAGGTACAGAGGCAGTGAGTGTTGACCTTGTATGAGCATGTGTCTCTGGGCTGAAGCCCAGGGACTGAGCCCTGAGGGGTTGGCTGAGCAGCATCAACGGCTAAGGTCCCAGGCCAGCCAGGGAGCAGGGGTGAATCAGGCTCTCTCATTAAGAAACACACACACACACACACACACACACACACACACACACACACACACACACACACACACACACACACACACACACACACACACACACACACACACACACACTGACCCTGTGTCCGACTGACGGGGCAAGGAGTAAGCCAGATATTTCATGACTGCTCAGTGTGTGAACTTCCCATGTGTTTCCTGTGTCCTGTTTCTATCGTAGTGCTTCTGATATCATATATTATGTAGGCTGGTTGCCATGTGCTATATTCTTTATGTACAGTTGATACAGTGAGCTCCAAAAGTTTTGGGACAGCGACATTTTTGTTTATTGTTTTAGCTCTAGACTCCTGTACTTTGGATTTTAAATGACACTATGACAATAAAATGACTATCGTTTCTGAGTCTGTAACTTGCTCACTCATCATTATTCACGATTCATTCAGGATGGTCCATAATCATGGTAGCATCCACATTAATGTAGAAGTGTTTAGAAACTTTTCCTATTCTTACTTACAATAAAAGTGACTCCAAAATGACACAATACATTATTTACCATTCATTTCTATTGGGCACAAAATAATCTGAAACGCAACCAAAAACAAACAGCAAATGCAGTCATTGAATCCAACAAATGTATTCGTTGTGTGCCATGATTATGGGACCAAATACTTAACTTTTGACTACTTTAATGAACATAAGTTAATTTGTCCCAATAATTTTGGTCCCCTAAAATGAGGGGACTAATATACAGTGCATTTGGAAAGTATTCAGACCCCTTGACTTTTTCCACATTTTGTTGAGTTACAGCCTAATTCAAAAATGTATTAAGTTTTCCTCATCAATCTACACACAATACCCCATAATGACAAAGCATCATCCTTGAGATGTTTCAACAACTTACTTGGAGTCCACCTGTGGCAAATTCAATTGATTGGACATGATTTGTAAAGGCACACACCTGTCATTATAAGGTCCCACAGTTGACAGTGCATGTCAGAGCAAAAACCAAGCCGTGAAGTCGAAGGAATTGTCCGTAGAGCTCCAAGACAGGATTGTGTCGAGGCACAGATCTGGGGAAGGGTACCAAAAAATGGCTGCGTCATTGAAGGTCCCCAAGAACACAGTGGCCTCCATCATTCCTAAATGGAAGAAGTGTGGAACCACCAAGACTCTTCCAAGAGCTGGCCGCCCGAACAAACTAAGCAATCGAGGGAGAAGGGCCTTGGTCAGGGAGGTGACCAAGAACCCAATGGTCACTCTGACAGAGCTCCAGAGTTCCTCTGTGCAGATGGAAGAACCTTCCAGAAGTACAACCATATCTGCAGCACTACACCAATCAGGCCTTTACGGTAGAGTGGCTAGACGGAACCCATTCCTCAGTAAAAGGCACATGACAGCCCACATGGAGTTTGCCAAAAGACACCGAAAGGACTCAGACCATACGAAACAAAATTCTCTGGTCTGAAGAAACCAAGATTGAACTTTATGGCCTGAATGTCAAGCGTCACGTCTGGAGGAAACCTGGCACAATCCCTACGGTGAAGCATGGTGTTGGCAGCATCATGCTGTGGTGTTGTTTTTCAGCAACAGGGACTGGGAGACTAGTCAGGATCGAGGGAAAGATGAACAGAACAAAGTACAGAGAGATCCTTGATGAAAACCTGCTCCAGAGTGGGGAGAAAGTTCACCTTCCAACAGGACAAAGACCCTAAGCACACAGCAGGAGTGGCTTTGGGACAAGTCTCTGAATGTCATTGAGTGGCCCAGCTAGAGCATGGACTTGAACCTGATCTAACATCTCTGGAGAGACCTGAAAATAGCTGTGCAGCAACACTCCCCATCCAACCTGACAGAGCTTGAGAGGATCTGCAGAGAAAAATGGGAGAAACTTCCCAAATATAGGTGTGCCAAGCTTGTAGCGTCATACCCAAGAGGATTCGAGGCTGTAATCGCTGCCAAAGGTGCTTCAACAAAGTACTGAGTAAAGGGTCTGAATTCTTATGTAAATGTTATATTGCAGTTTCTTTTATATATTATAAATTAGCAAGCATTTCTAAACACCTGTTTTTGCTTTTTCATTATGGGATATTGTGTGTGGATTGATGAGGGAAAAAACTATTTAATCAATTTTAGAATAAGCCTGTGATGTAACAAAACGTGGAAAAAGTCAAGGGGTCTGAATACTTTCCGAATACAGTGGATGTACAAAGACTGCTGTAATTTCTCAACGGTGAAAATGGATGAAAATACCCTCAAATTAATGCTGACAGTCTGCAATTTAACCTCATATTCGTTGTATTATTTAAAATCCAAAGTGCTGGACTACAGAGCCAAAACAACGACATAATTGTCACTGTCCCAATACTTTGGAGCTCTCTGTATATAGCTATATATATATATCATAGACATATTTATTCTTGTTTGGCATGATATTTTATATCATAGACATTGAGCGTATGTAAGTATGTTTATGCAACAATGTCCTTCATGAATGTGTAAGCCTGCGGGGCCCTTGTTCTGGGTGTGTGTGTCACTTTAAGTAGAGCGTCTATGTTGTTGGCAGCTGGTGCCACTGCAAGGACATCCTTCCCGAGCTGTGGAGGGAGAATGGGACTCTGTCTCGTTTGCTTCGTGGGAGGTCCTGAAGTGTAATGGCTGGCATCTGCGGGGCCCCCATTAGAAGGGACCTTGCCCATCCCAGACTGTGCTCTGTTTTCAATGCAAATTAACCAGCACTTCAAATACGCCAATGATCGTCCTCACCTCCCGCCAAGGAAGAGTGTTGCAGCTTAAATGTCAAAACATTTAAAGAGCTGTTGTTTGGGTCCTTCATTATGGTGAACGGCCTTGGAATTGTGATGAGCTGTTTAGGGTTACTCTGCTTAAACTAATACTCCACAAGGACATCCTTCCTGCCGAGGCTCCATAGAGAAAACATAAGAACACTCGTCAGCTGCTGCCACAGTAATTCACAGGAGAGAGGATACACTTTATTTTCAAAAACTGCTATTCAGCATCTTTTCGCCTGATTAGACTTAATAGAAAACATAACGCCAACCATCCCTTGGCTCAGTAAACAGTGGCTGGGAGTATTGTGTGTGTGTTTTGTTCTGAGGTCTTGCAGTGAGTGTTTTAGGCCAGAAGAGGGAGTAGGGTCCAGCTGAGATCCCGGAAACACACACACACGCACGCAAAACACACACACACACACACACACACACACACACACACACACACACACTTGGGTGTCATCTGAAAGTGTGAAAGATAGGAGGGTAGCCTACGTAGGTTATGTTGACATCCGGAGCTATAGATACGGCAACTGTTTCAGAACATAATGAGGTTTTAATGTCTATATGTGAGTTATAAAAAAAAGTAGAACATACTAAACCACTGTGAGAAGAGGTGTGAAGTGGGGCGTAATGTGTGAAATGTAGCTAATGTTCTGTCATGAGTGTTCGTTTCAATGACCTTGTGTTAGGACCATATGGCGTGTGTTTTTGCACTTCAGTAAAGAGCGATTGAGAAGAGAGAGAGGGGAGAGAAAGGAAAGGAGATAGAGATGAGGAGGGAGAGGGAGAGACGGGAGGAAAAGAGTGGTGAAGTTATTACAACAACGAATTGAATGTATTATTTATGGTTGCCCTTCACGATGGCACGGTGTGCTGCTGTTTCTGGAGGAGAGAGGAAACTAAGAGAGGGGAAAATCCTCCCTAATTTATGCTCTGCTCTTATTCCAGGCCTTGAATATCTCTCAGATCATACATTCGATCTCTAAAAAATATGTAGGCTCTTCCCTGTAGTACTGCTTTGCTATCTTTAGCCAGTGGTGTCCCGAATGGGCCTAGTTCAACATGACTCTTTTATTGAAATGGATGAGGTGGAAAAGAGAAGCCACTGGCAGTATGTCTCCAGTATGGTGCCAACGTTAATCTAAAAGGCCTGCCAACTAATGGTGAATCCACATCACTACTCAGTTTTCTTTTTATGGCAACTTCACAGTTAGAGACAAGGAAACTTGGTTGGTTGGTTGGTTGGTTGGTCTTGGCCAACAGATTGTCTAGGGACAGATCAAGTGAAGACTAATGTTTCTGGTCTTATACAGAGTGATATGAATGGCCTGGTAGGATCTAAGGAAGAGGTAGAGCTGATAATAATAAATACAGTATTATCTCATGTCTACTACATTATCTCTGTCTTTTAGCATGCTTAACATGTCAAAGATCTTAGTCCAGTAAGACATTGTTGCTGTCTGATTAGGATTACATCTCATGCCAAACAAAAAAATGATTCAAATCAAATCCAAATCAAATCAAATTGTATTAGTCACATGCGGTGAATACAACAGGTGGAGACCTTACAGTGAAATGCTTACTTACGAGCCCCTAACCAACAAAGCAGGTTAAAAAAAAGGATATTAATATAACAATAGCGAGACTATGTACAGGGGGGTACCGCTACAGAGTCAATGTGCGGGGGCACCGGTTAGTCGAGGAAGTATGTACATGTAGGTAGAGATATTCAAGTGACTATGTATAGATGACAACAGAGAGTAGCAGTGGTATAAAGAGGGGGGGGGGGGGGGGGTAGCCATTTGACTAGATGTTTGGGGGTAGAAGCTGTTTAGGATCCTCTTGGACTTAGACTTGGCACTTCGGTACCACTTGCCGTGTGGAAGCAGAGATAAGTCTATGACTAGGGTGGCTGGAGTCTTTGACAATTTTCAGGGCCTTCCTCTGACACCGCCTGGTATAGAGGTCCTGGATGGCAGGAAGCTTGGTCCCAGTGATGTACTGGGCTGTTCACACTACCCTCTGTAGTGCCTTGCGTTCGGAGGCCAAGCAGTTGCCATACCAGACAGTGATGCAACCAGTCAGGATGCTCTCGATGGTGCAGCTGTAGAACCTTTTGAGGATCTGAGGACCCATGCCAAATATTTTCAGTCTCCTGAGGGGGAATAGGTTTTGTTGTGCCCTCTTCACAACTGTCTTGGTATGCTTGGACCATGTGAGTTTGTATGTGATGTGGACACCAAGGAACTTGAAGCTCTCAACCTGCTCCACTGCAGCCCTGTCAATGAGAATGGGGGCTTGCTCGGTCCTCTTTTTCCTGTAGTCCCCGATCATCTCCTTTGTCTTGGTCACGTTGAGGGAGATGTTGTTGTCCTGGAACCACACGGCCAGGTCTCTGACCTCCTCCCTGTAGACTGTCTCGTCGTTGTCGGTGATTCGGCCCCTCTTTCTCCACCACTGTTGTGTCATCAGAAAATGTAATGATGGTGTTGGAGTTGTGCCTGGCCGTGCAGTTATTAGTGAATAGGGAGTACAGGAGGGGGCTAAGCACGCACCCCTGAGGGGCCCCTGTGTTGAGGATCAGCGTGGCGGATGTGTTGTGACCTACCTTTACCACCTGGGGGCGGCACGTCAGGAAGTCCAGGATCCAGTTGCAGAGGGAGGTGTTTAGTCCCAGGGTCCTTAGCTTATTGATGAGCTTTGAGGGCACTAGTGTTGAACGCTGAGCTGTAGTCAATGAATAGCATTCTCACATAGGTGTTCCTTTTGTCCAGGTGGGAAAGGGCAGTGTTGAGTGCAATAGAGATTGCATCATCTGTGGATCTGTTGGGTGGTATGCACATTAGAGTGGATCTAGGGTTTCTGGGATGATGATGATGTTGATGCGAGCCATGACAAGCCTTTCAAAGAACTTCGTGACTACAGATGTGAGTGCTAGGGGTCAGTAGTCATTTAGGCAGGTTACTTTAGTGTTCTTGGGCACAGGGACTATGGTGGTCTGCTTAACATGTTGGTATTACAGACTCGGACAGGGACAGGTTTGCCAGTTGGTCAGCTGTTCTATGCTGCCGGTACATCGTGTAACCTGCCAGCTGTAAGTTGATTTTGTCATCGTTCAGCCACAACTCTGTGAAGCATAAGATGTTACCGTTTTTAATGTCCCATTGGTAGTTTAATCTCATGCGTAACTCGTCGATTTTATTCTCCAAAGATTGCACGTTTGCTAGCAGAATGGAGGGAAGTGGGAGTTTATTCGATCGCCTACGAATTCTCAGAAGACAGCCCGACCTTCGGCCCCTCTTTCTCCACCTCCTCAGGGGCCTTTACCCGAGGAAGCCTTCGCGTCGGGCTTGTCAGAGTCATGAAAGGAAAACAAGGATTCTGCTAGTCCATGGTGAGTAATCGCATTCCTGATGTCTAGAAGTTATTTTCGGTCATAGGAGATGGTAGTGGCAACATTATGTACAAAATAAGTAGAAAACAATCTGTTACAAACAACGCAAATAAACAAACAAAAAACACAATTGGCTGGGGGCACGTAAAACATCTGCCGGTGCCATTCACTGTTGGAAATAAAGCAGTGTTGTGAGCGCTTTCTCCGGTTAGTTTTAGATCCAATCGATGCTTAATTAATAAGTGAATAAGAACCAGCTATATGCGTCATACCATCTCCTCCATATCGACTTTAAATCTCTGAAAAGTTAATATTTTCATTACGACTCTTACGTAACCCTGCAAAATGTCCTTTTCCTGGAGTAATTTCGATACAAACCCACGGCGCAGAGAGATGCAGATGGTGGGGAGTGTTCCCATTAGAATTATGAAAGTGTTTCAAGTGGTGTTTCAATTTCCCCCTTTTTTCCCTGATGCTTGGCATGTAAGCTTAATTATCTGAAGTTTCGGTAGCCTAATAAAATCCCTCATGATATAACACAATTCGTTGGAAGCAATGAGGCCAAACTAATCTCTATTTGATCAAATATGTGGATGTATGTGCTGGTCGGGTGTAATGGTTTATACAGTGAACACTTCCTTCACAGTAACAGACTCCTAACAGAATAATAAGAATGAGGCGTTGGAGGCACTTTGGGGATTTTCTCATATGCCATACCTACAAGACAAATTACTCAGCTTTGTCCACTATGACTTCAGTAATCACTTTACAATGTTCATGATAACTCAATCCATAGTAATTTGCCTTTTCAAATTGCATTGATCCATGACCTTGTTCATGTGTCAATCATGTTATCAGAATCAGAACTAACAGTACTGGCATAGCATCTCCAATTTGGATGTTGTTTCCATTTGCCATAAAAACACAGATAATTGTTTGGCCCTCAGGTAATGACATTGCGAGAAGTATGTCTGCCTTTCCTCGAGTTGAATGAAGTTTGCTAAAAAAAGAACTACATTTACAGGGGTCATAAAATGTGTCTCTGTGGGTCTGATAGCTACTGTAGCATTACTTCAGCTATTCTCCTTCCAAATGGGACTGTCTAGACCTGATGCTCATCAAATCAAATTGTATTTGTCACATACACATGGTTAGCAGATGTTAATGCGAGTGTAGCGAAATGCTTGTGCTTCTAGTTCCGACAATGCAGTAATAACCAAAGAGTAATCTAACCTAACAATTCCACAACTACTACCTTATACACACAAGTGTAAAGGGATAAATAATATGTACATAAAGATATTTGAATGAGTGATGGTACAGAACGGCATAGGCAAGATGCGGTAGATGGTATCGGGTACAGTATATACATATGAGATGAGTAATGTAGGGTATGTAAACATAAAAGTGCATAGTTTTTAAAGTAGCAGTGATACATGTATTACATAAAGATGGCAAGATGCAGTAGATGAGAGTACAGTATATACATATACATTATATTAAGTGGCATTGTTTAAAGTGGCTAGTGATACATTTTTTATCAATTTCCATAAATTTCCATTATTAAAGTGAGCTGGAGTTGAGTCAGTATGTTGGCAGCAGCCACTCGATGTTAGTGGTGGCTGTTTCACAGTCTGATGGCCTTGAGATAGAAGCTGTTTTTCCAGTCTCTCGGTCCCTGCTTTGATGCACCTGTACTGACCTCGCCTTCTGGATGATAGCGGTGTGAACAGGCAGTGGCTTGGGTGGTTGTTGTCCTTGATGATCTTTATGGCCTTCCTGTGACATCGGGTGGGGAAGGTGTCCTGGAGGGAAGGTAGTTTGCCCCCAGTGATGCGTTGTGCAGACCTCACTACCCTCTGGAGAGCCTTACGGTTGTGGGTGGAGCAGTTGCCGTACCAGGCGGTGATACAGCCCGACAGGATGCTCTCGATTGTGCATCTGTAGAAGTTTGTGAGTGCTTTTGGTGACAAGCCGCATTTCTTCAACCTCCTGAGGTTGAAGAGGCTGTTGCGCCTTCTCACAACGCTGTCTGTGTGGGTGGACCAATTCAGTTTGTCCGTGATGTGTACGACGAGGAACTTAAAACTTACTACCCTCTCCACTACTGTCCCGTCGATGTGGATAGGGGGGTGCTCCCTCTGCTGTTTCCTGAAGTCCACAATCATCTCCTTTGTTTTGTTGACGTTGAGTGTGAGGTTA
Organism: Salvelinus fontinalis; assembly: GCF_029448725.1. Classification (NCBI taxonomy): domain Eukaryota; kingdom Metazoa; phylum Chordata; class Actinopteri; order Salmoniformes; family Salmonidae; genus Salvelinus; species Salvelinus fontinalis. The sequence goes on from NC_074669.1 coordinate 21,234,738, forward strand.
TTTTCCTGACACCACACTCCAAGGGCCCTCACCTCCTCCCTGTAGGCCGTCTCGTCGTTGTTGGTAATCAAGCCTACCACTAGTGTCTTCCGCAAACTTGATGATTGAGTTGGAGGCGTGCATGGCCACGCAGTCGTGGGTGAACAGGGAGTACAGGAGAGGGCTCAGAACAGTGTGCAGTGTGGTTGCGATTGCGTCGTTTGTGGACCTATTGGGGCGGTAAGCAAATTGGAGTGGGTCTAGGGTGTCAGGTAGGGTGGAGGTGATATGGTCCTTGACTAGTCTCTCAAAGCACTTCATGATGACGGAAGTGAGTGCTATGGGGCGGTAGTCATTTAGCTCAGTTACCTTAGCTTTCTTGGGAACAGGAACAATGGTGTCCCTCTTGAAGCTTGTAGGAACAGCAGACTGGGATAAGGATTGATTGAATTTGTCCGTAAACACACCAGCCAGCTGGTCTGCGCATGCTCTGAGGACGCGGCTGGGGATGCCGTCTGGGCCTACAGCCTTGCGAGGGTTAACACATTTAAATGTTTTACTCATGTAGGCTACAGTGAAGGAGAGTCTGCAGGTTTTGGTAGCGGGCCATGTCAGTGGCACTGTATTGTCCTCAAAGCGAGCAAAGACGTTATTTAGTCTGTCTGGGAGCAAGACATCCTGGTCCGCGACGTGGCTGGTTTTCTTTTTGTAATCCGTGATTGACTGTAGACCCTGCCACATACTTCTTGTGTCTGAGCCGTTGAATTGGAACTCTACTTTGTCTCTATACTGACGCTTAGCTTGTTTGATTGCCTTGCGGAGGGAATAGCTACACTGTTTGTATTCGGTCATGTTTCCGGTCACCTTGCCCTGGTTAAAAGCAATGGTTCGCGCTTTAAATTTTGCACGAATGCTGCCATCAATCCACGTTTTCTGATTTGGGAATGTTTTAATAGTTGTTGTGGGTACGACATCGCCAATGCACTTCCTAAATGAACTCACTCACCGAATCAGCGTATTCGTCAATGTTGTTGTTGGACGCAATGCGGAACATATCCCAATCCACGTGATCGAAGCAGTCTGGAAGCGTGGAATCAGATTGGTCGGACCAGCGTTGAACAGACCTGAGCGCGGGAGCTTCTTGTTTTAGTTTCTGTCTGTAGGCTGGAAGCAACAAAATGGAGTCATGGTCAGCTTTTCCAAAAGGAGGGCGAGGGAGGGCCTTATATGCATCGCGGAAGTTAGAATAACAATGATCCAGGGTTGTACCAGCCCTGTTTGCGCAATCGATATGCTGATAGAATTTAGGGAGTCTTGTTTTCAGATTAGCCTTGTTAACCTCTAACGAGCCTCTACCCCGGATCCGGGAGCACCCCCCCCCCCCCCCCCCCCCCCCCCCCACACTGATTAGCATCGCTAGCATAGCGTCACAATTAAATAGTAGCATCTAAATATCATTAAATCACAAGTCCAAGACACCTAATGAAAGATACAGATCCTGTGAATAAAGCCACCATTTCAGATTTTTAAAATGTTTTACAGGGAAGACAAAATATGTAAATCTATTAGCTAATCACGTTAGCAAAAGACACCACTTATCTAACATCAGTTTCTTACTCCATCAGGTGCTATCACCAATTCGGCTAAACTAAGATATTGATAGCCACTAACCAAGAAAAAAGATGACAGTTGACATCAGATGACAGTCTGATAACATATTTATCCTGTCTAGGATCAGCGTGGCGCTAGCGGCACCCCCCCCCCCCCCCCCCCCACTGAAAAACCAGTGCCGCGAAATTCAAAAAAAATATTTTTTTAAAATATTTAACTTTCACACATTAAAGTCCAATACAGCTAATGAAAGACACAGATCTTGTGAATCCAGTCAACATTTCCGATTTTTAAAATGTTTTACAGGGAAGACACAATATGTAAAGATGTACATCTATTACCTAAAAACACATTAGCATAATCCACCATCTTTTATTTGTCCACCAACACCAGTAGCCATCACCAATTCGGCTAAACTAAGATATTTATAGCCCCTAACCAACAAAAAAACTCATTAGATGACAGTCTGATAACATATTTATGGTATGGGATAGGTTTTGTTAGAAAAAAGTACATATTTCAGGTAGATGGCATAGGTTACAATTGCACCCACCGTCACAAATGGAATAGAAAAACTACTTAGAGCAACGTGTTTACCTACTTACTAATCATCAAACATTTCGTAAAAATACACAGCATACACGAATCGAAAGACACAGATCCTGTGAATACAGACAATATTTCAGATTTTCTAAGTGTCTTACAGCGAAAACACAATAAATCGTTATATTAGCATAGCACATAGCACATAGCAGCCCAGCATTGATTCTAGCCAAAGTGAGCGATAAAAGTCAACATCGCCAAAAGATATTAATTTTTTCACTAACCTTCTCAGAATTCTTCCGATGACACTCCTGTAACATCACATTACAACATGCATATACAGTTTGATCGAAAATGTTTATATTTAGCCACCAAAATCATGGTTAGACAATGTGAAATGTAGCTCAGTTGGTCAGAAAATTTCCTTGCGCCACTTAGACAGTGATCTACTCTTATACATAAATACTCATAAACGTGACTAAAAAATATAGGGTGGACAGGGATTGATAGACAATTTAATTCTTAATACAATTGCGTTATTACATTTTTTAATTTATCCTTACTTTTCAATACAGTTTGCGCCAAGCGAAGCTACGTCAAAAAACATGGCGTCCTAAGCCACTAAAATGTTCCGACAGAAACACGATTTATCATAATAAAAATGTCCTACCTTGAGCTGTTCTTCCATCAGTATCTTGGGCAAAGGATCCTTTCTTGGGAGGAATCGTCTTTTGGTGGAAAGCTGTCCTCTTGCCATGTGGAAATGCCAACTGCGTTCGGGATGAACTGAAAGCGTGCCCACCTATTCACAGCGTTAAAGAAATAAATGTCCCAAAATCGCACTAAACGGATATAAATTGCTATAAAACGCTTTAAATTAACTACCTTATGATGTTTTTAACTCCTATAACGAGTGAAAAGATGACCGGAGAAATATAACAGGCTATACTAACGCTTGGAACAGGAGACGGTCGGTGTCCTCCACGCGCGTTACGCAGCAAGAAAAGACTTGCTAGCTACAGGGTTTTTTCATTTGTAGTGCCTGTGAACGCGCAATCGACCCCATTGGAATCGTCATCACGTAAAGGCATCCAGGGGAAGACGTAAGAAGTGTCCGTATAGTCATAGCAAAATCAGTGCCCTTTTAACTGACTTCAGAACAGTGGCCAACATTTCTGAAATCTGAATCCATGTCAGGGAAATTGCTGTAGAATGGGCTCTGTTCCACTTAGAGACAAAATTTCAACTCCTATAGAAACTATAGACTGTTTTCTATCCAATAATAATAATAATATGCATATTGTACGATCAAGGATTTTGTGGGAAGCCGTTTCAAAAATTACATGATTAGCATAAATAGTCTAAACAGCGCCCCCATCCCCAACAGGTTATGGTATAGGATAGGTTTTGTTAGAAAAATGTGCATATTTCAGGTAGATGTCATAGTTTACAATTGCACCCACTGTCACAAATGGACTAGAATAAATAAATAGAGCAACGTGTATTACCTGATTACTAATCATCAAACATTTCGTAAAAATACACAGCATACACTAATCGAAAGACACAGATCCTGTGAATACAGACAATATTTCAGATTTTCTAAGTGTCTTACAGCGAAAACACAATAAATCGTTATATTAGCATACCACATGTTCAAACATTACCAGAGCATAGATTCTAGCCAAAGAGAGCGATAACGTCAACATTGCCAAAATATATTAATTTTTTCACTAACCTTCTCAGAATTCTTCCGATGACACTCCTGTAACATCATATTACACAATCCATATAGAGTTTGATCGAAAATGTGCATATTTAGCGGCACAAATCGTGCTTACACAATGGAAATACTGTCCAACTACTCAAGCAATCTGCCCGGCAGCATCATGATAATACAACTATTTTTATCGAAAACTATTCATAAACTTGACTAAAAAAATACAGGTTGGCCATGAAATGAAAGATGCATTAGTTATTAATGCAACCGCTAAGTTAGATTTTTAAAATTAACGTTACTAGACATACAGTGTGCGTTACAGACAGACTAGTGCCGCAATAACGGCGTCACTATTTACCGTTATTGAGTTTACATTTTTCCATATAAAAATGGAATAACATCATAAATAGCTCTTACTTTTCGACGAGCTTCCATCGGAATCTTGGCCAAGTGGTACTTTTGTCCAAAAGAATCGTTGCTTGGTTGTAAAACGTTGCATTCAACTTCTGATATAGCAGCTAACTATAGCTAACAATTGCTAACATTAGCTAACGTGTCCAAATCCTCATTACGCAATACTGAGGAAATTCCGAAAAATAGCAATATACTCGCATAATCTGATATAACTCGGTTTCAAATAGCTTCGTTATGATGTTTCTAACACCTATATCAAATTAAATTACAGACTGATATATCTAAAGTTCATTACTGAGCGTTCGAAAATGGCATCCCGGGGTCTCTCTCTGCGTAAAGTTCAACGTCGAAAAGAAGGCGTACCTCACTCCTTGGTGTTTTATAACCTCTGAGAGCTACGTAGGAAGCCCATTCCACTTCTCATTGGTTACTGACATCCAGGGGAAGGCGGGTGCAGTTCGTGTCGTTCCATAGGATATACACACCCCTTTAAACTGAACTGAGATCAGAGCTTCGCTCTCAGACCTTCGCAAAACCTGTCATGGATTTCGCTTTAGAAAGAGTTCTGTTCCACTCAGAGACATAATTCAAACGGCTATAGAAACTAGATAGTGTTTTCTATCCAATAATAACAATAATATGCATATTGTACGATCAAGAATTGAGTAGGAAGCCGTTTCATCTGTAGAGACAATTATGCTAATTTGAAACAGCACCCCCTATAGTCGCAAGAAGTTAAAATCCCCAGCTACAATGAATGCATTCTCAGGATATGTGGTTTCCAGTTTACATAGAGTCAAATAAAGTTCGTTCAGGGCCATCGATGTGTCTGCTTGGGGGGGAATATATACAGCTGTGACTATAGTCGAAGAGAATTCCCTTGGTAGATAATGTGGTCGACATTTGATTGTGAGGAATTATAAGTACTCATGGAGGAGTAACCATGCGTCATGTTATACAAATGGTCATACATGCAAAATATTATAATGCCAACATATTGATTTAGTCTAAGTAGCTCGGAATCCATATAGTAAAAGTGATTTGCATACCTATGCTTCCCTGAGGTTAAAACACAATATTGAAGCCCTTAGGAAATGTATATGTTATAACATAATATAAGTGGATGTTTTTTCATTAATATGTGAAATCAGATTTATTCAATATGTACTAAAGTCAAAGTGCGATTTATACCGTGACATTTGGTAGCCTTTGTTTTTTTCATGGGACTTCCTATTTGCAATAATGTGATTGTCAACAAATCACTTCAAAAATGTGGCTACCTGCGCACGTTCGTCCATTCGATTCCAGCATCCAAACAGTGCACTGTGCACCAGCCATTGGATGAATGGAAAAAGACACATGTTACAAAACACCAAAAAATGCAGTGACTTTTGGCAATTGTCATCAGGCCTACATGTGTTGTAGCCACAGGAGGTTGGTGGCACCTTCATTGGGGAGAATTGACTCGTGGGAATTACTGGAGCGCAATTAGAGTCAATCAATCAATCAATCAATTTTATTTTATATAGCCCTTCGTACATCAGATAATATCTCGAAGTGCTGTACTGAAACCCAGCCTAAAACCCCAAACAGCTAGAATGCAGGTGTAGAAGAATGGTATCAAATACAGCAAACACATGGTCTCCAGATGTTTGATGTCATTCCATTTCCCCAGTTCCGGACATTATTATGAGCAGTTCTCCCCTCTGCAGCCTCCTCTGCTTGTAGCCTGAATTAATTGATGCGTCTTGCTGACAAATGTAACTTTTTAATAAAAAGAAAAATTGGGACACCTGAAAAGGGGCAGAAATACAGGACGCAAATATTGCTGCGTCTGTCCCGAGCTTATCAGTGGGAGAAACTGTGAGGGTCCAGTTTAAACAATGTTGCAAGCTCGCTAGCGAAAGCTCAAGACAGACAGAGGGAGAGGCAGACAGACAAAGTAGAGATATTAATGTGATAGAAAAAACCTGAACTAACTTTCACTGGTTTAATCCATTATAGAGTTGGGGTGTTTGGTTCATTTGGAATAAGCTTTTATTTTTATATTTACCACTGTATCAGTAGAAAATAGCTTTTTAAACAAGTAGGTGAATGGTTGAATTAGAGAACCCCGAAACCGGACTATCTGATATTTTATATTATTGTAAAACCATGTGTTAAATAATATTTAACAATCTATAGAAGCGTAGGTGGAAGATGGAGGAGGCGGTAGAGGTGTGGTGGTGGGTTGGCTTTGCTTGAGATTAAGATCACTTTATTGGTCAACTGCACACAAGGAAGAACGAAAGAGAGAGGGAACGAGAGAGGGGTGAAGAGGATAGACAGCAGTTGACTTAGCCATTAGCCATTAGCAGAGGTGAAGTGGAAGGCCACCTTGAATGAAATGAGGGGTGGAGGAACACATTTACACTGTCTTCGAGGGAGGGATCTATTTGAGAATAAATGACGGTCATTACCAGAGCACAGAAAGAGGCAGAAATCAGGTTTAGTGTGTTATTTGTGTTTAACATTGCTACATGCTTGTCAGTGTAAGTCTGTTTTGTGCTCTTTGTGTGTGGGGAGAGAGGCGTTGAGGTTTACGATAATGTATCCATGGAATGTGACTCTATATTTTATGCATCTTGTCTTTTAAATGAGCTGTGAAATGTAGGCCATGGCACCCTCACAATACACTCCACCATACTGTTTGCCACAATGGAGCAGAAGGAGAATGAGCGCCTTTCTGAAACAACAACACAGAGAGGCGAGATGGTCCCCCCAGAGAGAAAGGGCTAGAGCTAGAGAAAATAAGAGAGAGATGCGTGAGAGAGATGGAGAAAGATGAGTGACAGATTTGCTTGTGCATTCAGGGAGGTGAAGAGCGAGAGGGAGCGAGAGCAGAGTTTCTGGGGTCTCTTTAGAGATGTATCAGGGCTATGTTACTGTCAGAGAGACAGGGAGTGCATGGCGGTGTGTGGTGCGTATGGCGGTGTGTGCTGCTAGAGTGCAGTAACCGGCTGCCTCTCTGTGTCACTGTCAATACGGAGAGGCTCTGACAGGAGACCTATCGGAACACCAAGAAGAATTCGGCCAAGCCAGTGGACTGACAAGACATGGTGGATAAAAATGGAGATTACACACTGAGCAATGCTGAGAGTCCACAAGGCACAGTCATCCATCCCGCTTTCTGCCTGCTTGATTATCTGTTGCCGTAATGGACTATGTGTGTTTTTATTCCAGGGTTGTAGGAACCAGTTTAAATTATCTCTTAATGATCTATCTGGGAATCTTACATATTGGTTGTAAGGATCAATCTCTAAATCCAATTTCTGATTGTCACATCCATTGTAGGCCTCTTGGGGCAACCCTCCATTGACGTGATAGCTGCATTTTGTGAGAGCGTATGCAGTTATTACTTATTGAGTTGTTTGATTAATCCTTCTGTAAGATAACGTTTCACACATATGTGCACTCATGTCATTTTGATTTCAAATTGAAATGAGAGAAACAACTCCCAGCTGTTATACTGTGAAATGGGTTTATCTAGTTACTTATTCATGCACATTTGCATCTCGCATTAATTTATTGCAGCAATAAAGCCAACAAAATTTGGTGCCAAAAAAATCATTTTATTTTCTGCTTTTTGCCTTCTGATGTAAGCTCTTCATTGCTGAGAATAGTGATGGGTAGATATGGAAAACATTTTAAAGCTCAGAAACCAACCTCTCTCTCTCACACACACACACACACACACACTATACATGGACTGGTGCTGGCCCACATGTGTAATGAACCTGATTAAATGTGTCTCTTCCTGAAAGTTGACCCTCATTCACTAACAGAACTGTTATTCTAATAACACTTATGACATATTCCTAGACAGTGTTCACTAGTTCAGTAGTTCACCTTATTTGAGAGTCGCTGTATGCTTTTTTTCATGTTTGTGTGGATGTGTGTGCTTGCACCTCCTTAGACCATTCTTACTCTCAAATCTGATGAGACAATACGTGTTGCCATGTTGAAAATAGCTTTGTAAATATAATAATTTAATAATAATAATAATATATACCATTTAGCAGACGCTTTTATCCAAAGCGACTTATATTCATGAACCTGGGAATTGTTAGGGGAGGATGTTCATCAACATGACACAGCACTGGCTACAGATATTAATCAACTTCTCAACAATGTATTAGCCTGTTATAGTTATGTCGAAAGCAATACACATTCACATCTCTGTCATTGTAGATTGTGTGTTGGAAAGAAAATAGTTCATTTGCATTGTTTGACAGTAATTATTATAATAACACTTATGACATATTCCTAGTCATGATTCACTAGTTCAGTAGTTCACCTCATTTGAAATTCGCTGTATGCTTTTTTTTCATGTTTGTGTGGATGTGTGTGCTTGCACCTGCTTAGACCATTCAAATCCGATACGACAATACGAATATGATTATAGCATTGGCACACTGGATCATTTTAGCATTCATCTTAGTTTTAGTAATTATTTTGACTATTTATCTCCACATACATTTAAATCCCCTGTCATCAAAGTTCACATAATTATCCTCTGCTCCTCATCTATTCTCTATCTACACAACTTACAGTTCTAATTTCCCCTCTTGTTTCCAAGGGAACAGTTTCTAAGGTTACAAGTTTACACCGCTTTTTTTTTCTCCCACTCTCTCGCCACAGACGGTCTATCTTTGCACCTACAAGAAAGATTCATGAATATGATGTGGTTATTGTGCTGCCAAGTCCTTTAAAATATAAGTGATTGCTCCCGGACCATACCCGGATCGTTCTGGGTGTGCTTTCAATGATGCTCATTGCCGTTCTGACATGAAAAAGCAGGGCATGACACATCCCTGTAGATACACACATCTCTGGTCCTTCACATCGTCTGATGGAGACGTGTCCTATTCCCTTGTGATCTCTCACAGGCCCGATTGAAACCCCCCAGAGTCAGACATGTTGCATTTGCCTTAGCTGCTTTAGAATGTGATCCTGATAGCTCTCTACATGTGTCAAGTTCATGAATGGTCCTGTGTTTAGAGTACGGGGAAGCAGCAGGAGGAGCGAGTGGGTGGATGGCCAGTGGTAGCGCCTTCTTTTGCCACTCTGTATTAATCTACTGGCCGTGTTGCTTGTTGGTCCATTATCTGAGGAAAATAGAGCCTCTCTGAGGATGCTGGAGTGTGGGGGAGAGTGGGCGATGAGCAGCCAATGTTATGTTGATAAATACTGTAAGTTGGGCTTGGCCTGACGCTGCACAAGTGAGCCATCCTACTATTGATTAGCTCTTGTACTGTATTTCCACTGCAATGTTTTGATGAGTGGAGTGACCTCTTAGAGCTCGGTCTGTAAGAGGGATGTGTTGTTGTTACATGCTATCTAGATGGTTGAAGCATCGACTTAATAGAAATATATGGCTATGTGGATGTTGGGCAGTCTCTGAGAAAAGTCTCTTTGAAACAAATATGTTGTTTCCCTTGAAGCCATATTATTAGCTGATGGTATACATGCTAACCTATCTGTGTGTTGTAAGCTGTGACCCCACACTGTGTGAGTCCCAGGGAAAGCATAGCCACTGGTAATTACACATACTTTAGCAATAAATTATTTCAAATTGATTAATGAGTTTTGCCTCACGCATTAAATCTGGCATGCTGGATACTTGAGCCCATGCTGTTCACTGTGTAGAATGAACACATCTTGGAACAATGACGGAGGCCTCAGAAATACATTTTGTTAAGGCAAGGTTATCTCTGTTTCCTTTCATTTAATCCAATTTGACTCTTTTCTAGTTATATAAAATTGCAATTCAAGGCCTCTTTATTTTGCTCAGATAGCTTTTTCTACTTTGTTATATTTCAGACCAAAAAAACATGTACAGATTTGTCATTCAAAAGTTTCCACCAAGATTTTCACTGAGTTGTGAGACTATAAACAGCAATGTAATATCCTTGAGCATTTATGTCTCAAAACCACCATTTCAATATTTGTATTAATTGAAATTGCGTTATTTTTCAATTATCCAAGATGAGGCATATTTGGTATAGAATCCTCCGTCTTCCTATCTTCACAATCTTTGAGCAATTTCTCACAGAAGCAATCTGTGCTAATGTATTCAAACATATACATCAAATTTGAGAAACAATCTATAGAATGAAGTCATATTTAAAAAAATATTACCATCTCTCGGTCTGGTGAAGTCCATGTACATTTGTAAAGGATTGATTTTGCATTAGTAGCTAGAACTGCATGCGCCCACACAAATGCTAATTTTAACGCTTGAGCTACTTTTAAATGTCCGTGAATGTGTTCTGGTACAATGGCTCTCACCCTAATCACAATCACACTCTGCCATCTGACTGCTGTAACCATATTTCACTGGGCCTGCGAGCACAATCGGCCACACTTCAAATGAAAAACAAAAGACGACTGTAGACATGATTTATAATGGCCGTGGCCAATGTGAGCGTTTCCCTCTTTTCAACTTGGTTCAATTTAGTTGCAGGATTTGTTGGAAATTACCCAGAAAAATCCATTGAAAGAAATGTAGTGAATTGAGAATCGGCATAGAGTTTAATAGGCCCAAAGATAATTTAACGACTTGTCTGGCTAATTTCATTAACATTGTCGGCAGATAATCATTCCCAGGACAGATGAAGCACTGTACAACTCATCCTATAATAATCTGGAGCAGGAATTACGGACAGCCAGGTACCCAATGGTAGTGTTTGTGAAATGTGGCTTAAAAGCCCATACTGGGAGGATAACTGTGAACTCTAGAACAATTTACAGTTATTAAAAGCAAATAGAACTGAATGTGCACCTCTCACACTTCCCCATACACATGGCACATTGTGATTACATTCCCAAATCTGCCAAGAGAAAATAGGATCACATTTGTAAAGACTAGTACACCTCTCGCTCTCTCTCTCTCTCTCGCTCTCTCTCTCCCGCTCTCTCTCTCCCTCGCTGTCCCTCACACTCTCTCACATGCTCTTGCTCTCTCTCACACTCTTTCTTTCTCTTTCATTCTCTCTCTCACACATTTTCTATATTCTTCAGTCTCTCTCGCTCTATCTCTGTAGTGTGGTACAAAGCAAAGCTCAGAGCAGACAGAATAGAGCAGGAATGAAGGCAAGGCATGCAATCAGCGTCTGTGAATCACAGTGTTGCTCACCTCTATCTTCGCTCAAGGTGCCATTAAATAACTCTCCAATTACTTGTAATAATTATGTAATCAACCAGGCCTGACATGTGAGGAGCTTTAATTAAGTTATTAATTAGTTGAATAATGTGATTTTTCTCTGGAACAGAAACTCAAGTCACCCTCTCAACTTCTGAAACACAAGTGTAATTAACACTTTAACCAGAGAGCCCTCTTTTACACCTGAATAAACTGTTAGACAGATGTTCAGTTCTGTTGGGAGAGGAGGATGAGGCAGACTAGGACACGGCCCCCTTACAAACAACCTATGTTGTGGTGACAAATAACATTACATATGAAAACATAGACTGTGGGAAATATGCATATGAAGAGCTACAGTATTTTCTCCAGTACACTTTTTTAAAACACTCACTGTGGGATTAGGACCAATATGTACTGGGAATGTAAAGTCTATGTGTGTGGGTTGACTGACGTGTTTTCGCTCTCTTTTGTTCATTCACACTACACTACCAAGCATCCTGATGAAATATGCTTACAATTTTCTGTTCCGCTGTTTTTTGGGGGAGCTAAATGTGTCACTGCCATAGGCCTGTGTAATTGATGCTTCATGTCACATTGTCAGACTGTCCAAAATAGGGGAGGGTGGTGCAACTTATTTTTGTTCCTTCAGGGAGGGTTGTGTGGCTTTTGATTGGGCACAGGGGAGGGTAGTGCGTTTTCCCCCGGTTTACTACCGGACTACCAGTCTCCGGGCCAGTCACACATCTGACTCCCTGAAGCATTTCAGTGAAAAAAAGTCACACCCACAACATGAGCTGATTGGATAGACTGGATGTGCATCTTGTCTCTAATATTCTGAAAGTAGATTCCTGAATTTTTTTGTGCTCGTGCGAGAGCATTGTCGTGGCAGGCGTGTATGGACATGATATACAATTTCCAAAAACATGAATGTGACCAAAGTCATTGCATAATAGCCATTTTAGCACATTGACTAACCAGGATTTACATGAGAAGTTTGAACAGAAGTGAGGCGTGTAGCCTAAGTAGCCTGTGGTCAAATAAATAGGTTAACAATGTTTCTTTAGCTAGCTACCATCAGGGATAGCTCCCAGGCATCCGAGGATGGTAAGTTGAAATGGTTTTAGTACATTCCCAAGTGATGCTTGCTTGCCTAAGAAATCAGCAAAAATACAGATAGATAAGCTTGTTCTGGGTCTGAGCTCAATCTGGAGGTGAAAGAAACGCACACCTGTTTAGACGAGGTGTTGGCTAGCAGAATAGAACACTTGAAAAATGAAAGGAGAGCCACACACTCTAGGAGCTCAGAAGCAATAATTGAATAACCTAATAACGAACGTTTGGACAGACAAGCAGTCTTCATCAGGGTATAATGACAAACACTGCGGGTCACTAGTTTATATAGTTTCAAAGGACATACAGGTGTCTGTAATCATGGCCGGGTGTGGCTTGATAACATTGTTAAATTTACAGATATAAATAGGATATATAAAACACATGAATGGATAGCATACGCTCGTGCATACAATTTGGCTACATAATGTAGGCCTACAAACATTTACAATGAATAGCAAAATCAGAATAATCACAAGAATGGCTTCCGATCAAAGTCTACATTGAGACCGAAGGGAGCAAGGGTCTTTAAATTAAATATCCAGGCAGCCTTTTGTTTGAACAATAAATTGTCGAGGTCACCCCCTCTCCTAGGGAGGGTGACGTGCTCGATGTCGATATAACTTAGGGACAAAATCGAGTGGTTCGCTTCCGAGCTCAAACACACAATGAGCTAAACCCCCTCCCATCATCAGAAAGCATCCCTGTGCTCTGCCCCCCCCCCCCCCCCCCCCCCCCCCCCCCATCGTAGTAATGAGGTAAGCCTACTTTGTCACTGGTCCTGTGATCCTAATCATTATTTCGATTGAATTCAATGAACGGGGAGGGTATTGCAGTTTTTTCAAGTACATGGGCATTGTAATGTGAAAATATTTGTAATTTTGGGAGGGGGATGTCTTTTTTTATGACACCTCAAGTTGATTCCCCCCTGTAATTTTCTAACTGCCCTTAATTACAACCATCAACCTTTCCCTCCTCAATGACTTCCATCCATGACACACACAGACCTTGGTGTCCACTCTCCTCTACCCTGGAAAGGTCTCTGGGAGGTGAAGGTGGAATATGAATGAGTTGTAGCCAGACATATGAAATGCTCCATCAGATACCATTCAGACTGGCTCTGGGTTCCAATGAAATATAGAGTTAATAAACTTCTACTTGCACACAATCCCGGATCCGGGAGCACCCCCATCAGTGAAAAAGCTGACTAGCATAGCCTAGGATAGCGTCACAAGTAAATACTAGCATCTAAATATCATTAAATCACAAGTCCAAGACACCAGATGAAAGATATACATCTTGTGAATCCAGGCATCATTTCTGATTTTTAAAATGTTTTACAGGGAAGACACTATGTATTTCTATTAGCTAACCACGATAGCAAAAGACACAACTTTTTTTCCCCACCATTTTTTCCCTGCATAGGTAGCTATCACAATTTTGACCAAATAAAGATATATATATAGTCACTAACCAAGAAACAACTTCATCAGATGACAGTCTGATAACATATTTATTGTATAGCATATGTTTTGTTAGAAAAATGTGCATATTTCAGGTATAAATCATAGTTTTACATTGCAGCCACCATCACCACTCTCACCAAAGCAACTAGAATAACTACAGAGACCAACGTGAATTAGCTAAATACTCATCATAAAACATTTATGAAAAATACACAGCCTACAGCAAATGAAAGACAAAGATCTTGTGAATCCAGCCAATATTTCATATTTTTTAAGTGTTTTACAGCGAAAACACAATATAGCATTATATTAGCTTACTACAATAGCCAACCACACAACAGCATTGATTCAAGCCAACAATAGCGATAACGAATAAACCAGCAAAAGATATTAATTTTTTCACTAACCTTCTCAAACTTCTTCAGATGACAGTCCTATAACATCATATTACGCAATACATAGAGTTTGTTCGAAAATGTGCATATTTAGCGGCACAAATCGTGGTTATACAATGAGAATAGTAGCCAAGCTGCCAAAAAAATCTTGGGAGAAATCTTGGGAGAGGCACCTAATCTAATCAGTAACTAATCATAAACTTGACTAAAAAATACAGGTTGGACAGCAAATGAAAGATACATTAGTTCTCAATGCAACCGCTGTGTTAGATTTGTAAAATTAACATTACTACGACATACATCGCGTTAAAGCGAGACCGCACCGAAATTAATGGCGGAATATGAGTTTTACATTTTTCAACAGAACAACAAATTAACATCATAAATAGTTCTTACTTTTTGATGAGCTCCCATCAGAATCTTGGGCAAGTTGTCCTTTGCCCAAAGGAATCGTTGCTCGGTTGTAGATTGTCGCCTTCAGCTTTGGAATTAGCAGTAAACATTAGCCATGTGGCCCAGACGTGCCCAACTCACTAGAACGCAGCACAAAGAAATATCCGAAAATTGCAATATACTGATATAAACTGATATAACTCGGTTTAAAATAACAACATTATGATGTCTTTAACACCTATATCGAATAAAATCAGAGCCGGATATATCTAAGGCCTATAACGGTAGCTTTCCAGAACGCCATCCTGAGGTCTGTCTTGCGTCATGGCGAATGTTGAAAAGAGTGGATCCCACGTTCCCAAACCATTTATATGGCCTCAGATCTGCCTAGCAACACCATTCCAATTCTCACTATTTCCTGACATCCAGGGGAAGGCGTATGCAGTGCATCTCGAACAATAGACGACTTGTAAATTAATAAACTGACCTCAGAACAGCCTGACTGATTTCAGATTTCTCACTTCCTTATAGAAAAATTGCTCCAACTTGAGTTCTGTTTTACTCACAGATATAATTCAAACGGTTTTAGAAACTAGAGAGTGTTTTCTATCCAATAGTAATAATAATATGCATATTGTACGAGCAAGAATTGAGTACGAGGCAGTTTAATTTGGGAACAAAATTTGTACAAAGTGAAAACAGCACCCCCTATTGAGAAAAGGTTAATGAACTCAATCGGTCATGCATGATGAAATATGCCTCATTGTTTTGTTTGTCTGTAAGAGAAACTATCCTAACAAGCTCAAACTCTTTTCTTCTTTTAAATTCTGGGATGTGCCAGTTACACAATAGCCTGTCGGTCTTAGAACACACACTGTATACAAAACAGATGTTGTTTACTTCTTGAAGGCTCCTATCTGGATATCAAAACTCATCAAACGATATAAAGATGTGCACATCAAAGGAGTCCAAAGTCTCTGTGGTATTTTGCTTCTCACATAGTGTGTCCAGTACACTGCACTGCCAGACATACCATCAAACACTAACAATTTGTGTTGACTGGGCGGCGGAGTCTTTGAGAGTCTTTTATGTCTCACTGACAACATGATGGAATAATATTGTTGTTTCTGACGGATGGCTCCCCCTTTTTGCCATTTGATTTCACTGTCACTGTTGATGGTTGTTCTGAGATTCTATTCTCAACATTCCAGGAACTAAATGGCCACAATGACAGCAGCTGTGATTCTTTTAGAAAGAATTGACTATTGCATGTCAATATTACAAGAGTATGCTAACTGCTAATAATGATCAGAGAAGTGGTAATATTGATATTGATAGCCTTCTGAGGCTGCTATCCTATTTGTATCGACACATGTTTCATTGTCCTCAGTTATCTTTTCAAAGTCTTCAGTTGTCTTTTCATTATCTTCAGTTATCTTTTCATTGTCTTCAGTTATCTTTTCATTGTCTTCAGTTATCTTTTCATTGTCTTCAGTTATCTTTTCATTCTCTTCAGTTATCTTTTCATTCTCTTCAGTTAGCTTTATCTGCCTGTTCTGTAACATTGTGCTTTCATGTAAAGTTTTAGAGTGATATGTTTCAGTCCTTTTTCAGTTAGGCCCGTGTGAAAGTGATAATGGTCCACTCCAGAACTGAAAATGAACACTATCCCCTAAAGCCCAAAAAGAATAGTGGAAAGTAAAAACTCTTGACTGGAACTAAATGTAATTCACACTAAGGAATTTCACACTCTAAAGATTCCCTTTCTAGTCCTTGGACACTCTGGCTGACCTTCAAGTGGGAACCAAGGTTACTGCAGTAGTAAACTGTCCAGTCTGGCTAGAGTTTATTGTTGAAGATTTTCAGTCTATAAATGAGGAGACATCACATTTCAAGTTTTAATGTCACGTGCACAAGTACAGTGAAATGCCTTTGAGCAGAATGGTGAAACAGAGAATGTTCTCCTCTAGCAGCCATTGCCTCTATGTATTGTTTTTTATATCAGCCTCCCCACCAAAGGGCCTTTTGCTCTTCAAGGTCTTGCCCAATGCGGAAGGATAATTGAATGGCACCAGGTTGAATGCAAAGAGGCCTGTGTCCACACTAACAGAATTATCAGCCCAACTCCAGCCCCTGTCCCTTTGCCCTTGCTACCTGGCCGACATGTCAACATCTACCTACCAGGCTTCATGGAAAAATACAGCCATATTTCACGGGAAACACTTAGCCTGCATGCCCAGGAGAATACAAATCTGGCTACAAAATGGGAGTTTGTCTCTTTCACACCGCTATTTCTCCCCACTAAGTATTTGTCCGATTTTTGGTGCCAAACTCTAGCCAGCTGTGGTTAAGCTGTATGAGGTGCTTCTAATTGTGTATGTCAGGGTGTGTATGTGTTGAGGTTGGTGGTTCTGTCATGACCCTGCTCCTCTTAATTTAGGTATCTATTTATTTTCTCTCCTTTTTTCACCCCTCTCCCCTCTTTTCTCCTGAGGTTCATGGTACATCGTTAGATGAGTTTAATGAAGTTGTGCAGGGCACTCTTAGGGAAAGGTCAAGCAGAGAGCCGGGGGCCATGGAGGTTGGGAGGGAGGTCTGAGCCTGCCATGGAGGTTGATATATTAATTAGAGATGTGTCTAGAGAGCTGTTATTTCTATCAACCACACCAGAATAATGACCTGGTTGGCCGGGATTTCACCCACCTACATCATTTGGGATTTTGACATGTAGTGAAAGGTAGACGCCGGATTCAAAACTTCGAATTTTTCAATATAAATTATTATACAAAATTCTTGCAACTAATAGAATGTTATATATATGGGGTATACAATCTTCCCAGCTCTGCAGATTCTGTTGTGAGGAGGCAGAGTCATTAGATCATTTATTTTGGTATTGTCCATATGTAGCTCGTTTTTGGTCACAGGTCCAGGAATGGCTGAAGAATTGCAACATTTGCCTAAAACTAACGCTACAGATAGCAATACTGGGGGATTTGAAAAGCCATAGTCAATCAATCAATAATATAATAATTATTTTGGCAAAGATGTTTATTTTTAATTTACAATCTGTAGAAGCTATGAGAATAGGAAGGTTCAGGTCTTTTGTGAAGCATCACAGCACAGTTGAGAAATGTATGGCAAATAGAAATCCGAAATGGATGATGTTGGAAGATAGATGGGAGGGGTTGGGTGGAGCTGAAGGGTGGGACTAATAACAAGATAAACAATATAGGGCATACGGGATCTGTGAAATGTGTATAGGTGCGGAGCTTTTGTGAAATAGCACAGTTACAAGTGGAAATAAAATTACTAAGAACAAATAAGAGAGAACTGTTGTAAAGTGGACTGTGTCTGTAAGATAGGTATAAGATGTAGAAATTGAAGGTAAAAGCAGAAGTGTTTATAAGTTTACTCCAATTGGGGGATTGGTGGTAGGGTCGCGGGGAATAATAATAAAGGCATATTCTTTAAAAAAGTATGTATGTCTATATAGGTATGTGTATGTATATATGTGTATATGTATGCATACGTGTATGGATACATATATTTACCCAAAAAAATATGGGGGAATGGAAATGATGCAGACAATTACATTGGAAGCAACATTCTTTCCGCAATACTAAGCTGATCCTCCCCTAAAAAAAAAAAAAAAAAAAAAAAAAAAGGTAGACTCATATGCTTTTGATTGTGGAAAATGGAGGCAAATGGTCTCACTCGTGATAGTTTTAATTGCTATGTGCTTGGTATTTGGCCTCTTACCTTCCTGTCAAGTAGAAAAGTTAGCGTGATGTCTGAAAGGTATGCCCATAAAACCTAAAAAAACTGAAAGCTTTATTGAAACAGCAGGAAAAACAATAGGTTTCCTGCAGCAACTTGCTCTGAATCCTAATGACAGGAGTGGCCAGCTGCTGAGCTTGCCTGGACTGCAGTTGTATAGTTCGTGGTAGATTATTCAGGTCTGGTGGCCTGTGCTGGTGATCTACTGGGCTCTGTGTTGTAAAGGCAAGGCATCAGGGGCTAGGCCCAAGGCTGTTGACATACCCAGAGCTGTGTTCTGTTTAGAGCTCTGAGCTGATCTCACTTGCCCTTCTCTTTGTCTTTGCACCCAGAGGGCCGTTTGGAAATGGTTTGTGCTTTTTGTGCATGTGCCGGATCCATTCTGTGATGTGTTTCACCCCTTAGTCCCACTCCCCTTTGTTTAATTGGCTGAGACCCGGCTTTTCCTCTAATCCGTCTGAGGCTGGTGTTTGAAAGAAACAATGGACTCAGAGTGGGAGCGAGGAGCTAAGCAAGCATTTTCCTACTAAAAAACAAAGAACACAGAGGGTTTTATACTCATATGTGTTGACAAATTCTCTGGAATAAATTGCCTGATGAAAATTAAACCTCTGTCTCCACACATTCCATTAAGTGATGTGTCAACAGCATTCTTCAGTTTTAAGCTTTTTCTTCCTCATTAGAGTAAGACAAAACAACATCCTATTAAAAGAGGACTCTTTCCATCAGGATTATGGTTTTAGACTGAAGCAATACAGTACATTATGTCCACTATTGAGTCATTCCTACATGTAAAAAATACATTACGTCATGACATTCAGCAAATCCTTTGTGTCGCCTCAATATGTTTTCTAAATCATACAGGCTTAAATACATGAATTCATGATTGAGGCTTAAATGTACTATCCCAACAGTACAGTAGTTAATACCAGTGTTGGATGCGTTCATCATCACCACTATTGTACTATAATGACCATGCAGAACTGCCAAACACAATACAATAGATACCAAGAAAATTAACATCTGCAGGCCTGCCTAAAAGTTGAAATTTCAATTGTGGCTATTGGATATAGAACTTATGTGGTCATAATCATAAGAGTCCTGCATAATAATTAGTGTAATGACCAATGTTCCCTCACGCAGAGAAGCACGAGATTGAACTTCATTCAACTTTCTAGATTTTTTCCCGTTAGTTAACACTATCAACGTGTGGGAATTATGATTGAATCAACACAATATCAGCCACTTTCAAGGAAACATACCAAACAAAATGAACTATGCAAGACTTAGTATGCAAAACTAACTATACAAGTGATTTTGTTATAGACAGAGCGCATCGGAGTAGGATTCTATTGCATTGACAGGCATACTCACGCAGGAAGCGGCGCAGGTCCTAATCCAGGCACTTGTCATCTCCCGTCTGGATTACTGCAACTCGCTGTTGGCTGGGCTCCCTGCCTGTGCCATTAAACCCCTACAACTCATCCAGAACGCCGCAGCCCGTCTGGTGTTCAACTTTCCCAAGTTCTCTCACGTCACCCCGCTCCTCCGCTCTCTCCACTGGCTTCCAGTTGAAGCTCGCATCCGCTACAAGACCATGGTGCTTGCCTACGGAGCTGTGAAGGGAACGGCACCTCCGTACCTTCAGGCTCTGATCAGGCCCTACACCCAAACAAGGGCACTGCGTTCATCCACCTCTGGCCTGCTCGCCTCCCTACCTCTGAGGAAGTACAGTTCCCGCTCAGCCCAGTCAAAACTGTTCGCTGCTCTGGCACCCCAATGGTGGAACAAACTCCCTCACGACGCCAGGTCAGCGGAGTCAATCACCACCTTCCGGAGACATCTGAAACCCCACCTCTTTAAGGAATACCTAGGATAGGATAAAGTAATTCTTCTAACCCCCCCCCTTAAAAGAGTTAGATGCACTATTGTAAAGTGGTTGTTCCACTGGATATCATAAGGTGAATGCACCAATTTGTAAGTCGCTCTGGATAAGAGCGTCTGCTAAATGACTTAAATGTAAATGTAAATGTAATACTCTACACAGACCAGTGCGCCAGAACCAAACCAGAGCTGCAGTAGGCCTATATGCAAATATATATAGCCATATATGGATCTGTGCTATTCACTCTGAACTGGACTGTGTTTATAGCATCAGCTGTCTTGAGTAGATGCGCTTGTTTTGAGATCAAAGCGAAAGTTACGTGTAGCGACGTGTGCACATTTGTACATTTGTTCATATCCATATACTATACATTCATATACATACTACCTCAATTGGCCCGACCAACCAGTGCTCCCACACAGTGCCTAACCGGGCTATCTGCATTGTGTTCCACCACCCACCAACCCATCTTTTACGCTACTGCTACTTACTCTCTGTTCATCATATATGCATAGTCACTTTAACCATATCTACATGTATACATACTACCGAAATCAGCCCGACTAACCGGTGCCTGTATATAGCCTCGCTACTGTTATACCCTCGCTACTGTATATAGACTCGCTACTGTTTTTCACTGTCTTTTCACTGTTGTTTTTATTTCTTTACTTGTCTATTGTTCACCTAATACTTTTTTTTGCACTATTGGTTAGAGCCTGTAACTAAGCATTTCACTGTAAGGTCTACACCTGTTGTATTCGGTGCACGTGACAAATACACTTTTTTTTTATTTGCTTTGCTAGTTAGTGAGTTATTAGCCCAGTTGTAGATCATTTGTAGTCAGCAATGGGGGAGTGATTGCTTCCTACAAGAGCACAAAATGTGTGCATTTCTATACATTTTTGAAAAGCTAGTCAGGTAAAGGGCTTATTTATTTTCTTAAAGGGGCAGTGTTGTATTCTGAGACAGACTTGAATAAGCTAAGTAGGCAATAGGCAGAGAAGCATAATTTGTCTGATTGTCTGTAATAATGGTATGGGAATAAAAATGCATTTTATTTTCTAAAGTGGTTTCTTGCATCAAACAACACAACAACATTCAGTCACATCCTTGTCTGAAGGACAAGTGGATAAATAGGTACATGTCAAGACATTTGTTTTGTCTCATGCAAAGTTGGCCTACATTGAACACCACACATTGGCTGCTACTGTAGGCTGAATGATAGAACAGCTATTTCCATGTTAAAATGTTATGGGATGCATTTTCTCCATTGTTTTTGATGGTAGGCCCACATTACAATCAAATAGCCACAGTAGCCACCTTGGCCATTGTTAAAACTAACTCAAAGCGGGTACAGCCTCAGTGTTCACAGTAAACGCGCCCGGGAAGTTGCACAGTTTTCAATGTTAAATTGCGCTCAGCAGATTTGCTCATTGATGGAAAAAAATGGAGGGAACATTGGTAATGAACCTGACTTATTGCATTAATAATAGACTGCAAAAAAATCGACAACAACAGCATTCATTGAATACAGCACAGTGGAAGGCCATGTGGTTTACAGTATAAAACCGATCAAGTGAAACCTCTCCTGTGGGAGCTTATTTTGTGAAGGCCAAGCAATTGTGTGTAAGGTTGTGATTGTGTAAATGCTGGACTGTAGGGATTAGAGGCAGGAGATTTATTGCTCTCTATCCACCCTGCTGGTCAAGTCTCTCAGCCCTCTGTGCTCCCCAGTCCTAGTTAGCCTGGACATCATCAGCTTGAATATCGTAAGTACTGTAGAGGTGAGGTAAACAGTACACTACCGCACTGTGACTAGTGTATTTATCTCCTCATCCTAGGTATATTATTAGAAAAGGACCGGCAAAATACATACTCGAACACCCTTAAATCAAATCATGTCATGTGTTTTCCCCCACATACTCTCCTTTTCTTCTCTACCACACATGATGCTATAGTGGGCTGGCTGCTCAGGACACAAGGTATTTACAATGTTCCTTGCTGCTAGGCATAGATGGAGAGACAGAAAGATTGAGAGAGAATAAACGAGAGGAATAAAAAGAGGAGGAAACAGAAAAAAGGAGAGAGCGAGCAGGTATTTGCAGTGCACCCCACAGTGAACAGACAGGCATCATAGGCAGCAGGCTGTCTGTCTGGCTGTTTGTCTGGCTGTCCTTAAAGGTGTTAGACCAGATAGAGGGAGAGAGATATGGGTACAAGGAGAAGAAATGGAAAGGGAGGAGATATGAGAGATGGCCAAAAAGAGAGAGGCAGACATTGAGAAATAATAGACAGACAGAGGGAGAGATAGAGTGCTATAAGGAGAGATGAAGAGAGAGGGAAATTGCTCCCCCTGCTTTACTCTGTAGTCCACTAGCTCCCCTTCCTGTAAGAATGAGCGAGAGATCCATTAATCCGATGGAAATCATCACTTTTGGCTGAATAAGAAAACGCTCAGAGTAGCACTCCTCAGAGGGGCTTGAGCCATGGGCGGATGTAGAAACCAAAAAAGGTATAATTGGGAAATCATTTCTCTTAACGTTGGACTGGTGATGGTGCATTATTGTTATTATTCACTGTAGGATGGGCTTGCAATGAAGAGGACACAGGTCATCCATACATTACACTATTTATGTTGCCCCACTCTGCATTCTTTCTGCGATGACATAATTTATTATAAAGGACAGAATGCCATTTGTCTGAAAGCTTTTTATGACTGTGAGACCTTGTTATGATACAACACCATCCATTTTGTGCCAAGTATATTATGTAGATCCATGGTAGAACGAGAAGGTTTGAGCCACAGCATTATTTATGCATTGGCATTCTCCAAGATGCAGTGCTACATTCTTCATCTCTGATTCATTACGCTAAGATAAGGGGATACTGATACCGTTTGTGTCATCCTGGAAAAAAATTACGTATTTCCCAAATGGATTTCTATATTCATCCTGTTTCAAAAGCACCAGCACAGCAGCCCTTTTATTGAGATTAAGTCTGCTCCTTACAAGGAATGATGCACAGGACCTAGTCCGCTTCTATGACAGATACATGTAGCTCAATCTCTTTGCTGGGCTGTTTATTTATATTCTGATCTTTGAGCCCTTTACCTCCTCCAGCATATCACAGTAACCAAATAGAGGGTCCATCCTGCTAGCCTTGGTCCTGTGTTGGAAAAGGTGACATATGGAGGGGGGTTGTAATAGTGGCCAGATGTGTTGGTTTATGGATCAGTGATGCCAGCTTCCTTGGTACTATGCCTCAAGTCAGTAATCAGTCCCTCCAGGATTTCACAGGGATTTTTTGTGTTATTTGCAATATGGCAATATGCAATGATTTCGTCCAATTTGTAGCGAAAATGTGCAGATGAGGGAAAAAGTTTGTTGAAGTGTGGCTTGATTTAACCATATTATGCGGTATATGTGCAGTGATTGGTTGAATTTAGGAGCCCTCTTTTCGCACTGCAGTGATGAGTCAGTTTTATGCACTAATATTGCGATGATTTTGTTTTATGCAGAACAAGTGCGGTGATTAGCCAAATTTGCCAACCCTTGCATAATATGCAGGAAATTGTGGATTTAGCACAAAAACATGTTCTCCCAGAATCTCAGAACCCTGAAAGGGACTGAGTAATTTGTTACAAATACTATGCACATAGACAAAATATATCAGGGCATTGGCCCAATGTTATCAGATCCAGTCTTTGACTGAATCACCACTACTCATATAAATCCACTGTAAATCCCTTTTTTTCTTTGGGAATGTGCTGTTTGTGATTATTCCAGTCTGAGCCCTGGTCCAGCCAGCTGACATTCCCTGGGCTGATCTTCTGTGATCTAAATCAGTTGGACACACCAATGGGCTAAATTCACTTAATGGCCATGTTTGGCTCAGCGCTCTGGCTCTCTGTGTTCCACTCACTGTGTCTGGGTGTTAGCTCTTCTCGGCTCTGCTCTGTCTGCTGGAAGTTTTTAAACCTTTTACAACCAATTTATGCAGAAATGCTGATAAATACACTGTAGTATTCCAACAGTGTCAGTCTGATCAATGTTTATTTACAGCTGCAAAAAAGATTATATAGTTGGCCTAATTAATTTGACGTTAACATTAATGCTGTAAATAATAGCTTGCGACTTAATGTGGGATTTGTTTGCATCAGTGTTGTGTGACTGCTTTTTTGTGAAAAGCAGCATTCCAAAACACAAACAGCATATACTGAACAAAAATATAAAAGCAACACGTAAAGTGTTGGTCCCATGTTTCATGTGCTGAAATAAAAGATCCCCAAAATATTTAATACGCATAAGCTTATTTCTCTCAAATTTTGTGCAAACATTTGTTTACATCCCTGCTAGTGAACGTTTCTCATTTGGCAAAATAATCCATCCACCTGACAGGTGTGGCATATCAAGAACCTGATTAAACATCATGATCATTACACATGTGCACCTTGTGCTGGGGACAATAAAAGGCCACTCTAAAATGTGCAGTTTTGTCACACAACACAATGTCACAGATGTCTCAAGTTTTGAAGAAGAGTGTAATTGGCATGCTAACTGCAGGAATGTCTACCAGAGCGGTTTCCAGAGAATTTAATGTTAATTTCTCTAAGCTGCCTCTAATATCATTATAGAGATTTTGGAAGTACATCCTCACTGGAGAAAAGTGCTCTTCAAGGATGAATCCCGATTTCAACTGTACCGGGCGGATGGCAGACAGTGTGTATGGAGTCTTGTGGGTGAGTGGTTTTCTGATGTCGATGTTGTGAACAGAATACCCCGTGGTGGCTGTGGGGTTATGGTATGGGCAGGCATAAGCTATGGACAATGAACACAATTGCATTTTATTGACGGCAATTTGTAGGCCATAGTGGCACAGTAATTACAATTTAGCAATTAACACTGGAGTGATAGATGTGCAGATGAGGATACTGGTGTGCAAAAGAGTAAAATATATTTTTTAAATCTAATATGGGGATGAGGTAGGTAGTTGGTTGGATGGGCTGTGTACAGCTGCAGTGATCGGTAAGCTGCTCTGACAGCCGATGCTTGAAGTTAGTGAGGGAGATATAAGTCTCCAACTTGAGTGATTTTTGCAATTCGTTCCAGTCATTGGCAGCAGAGAATTGGAAGGAAAGGTGGCCAAAGCAGGTGTTGGCTTTAGGGATGACCAGTGAAATATACCTGCTGGAGAGCGTGCTATGGGTGGGTGTTGCTATGGTGACCAGAAAGCTGAGATAAGGCGGAGCTTTACATAGCAAAGACTTATAGATGATCTGGAGCCAGTGGGTTTGGCGACGAATATGTAGCGAGGACCAGCCAACGAGAGCATACAGGTCGCAATGGTGGGTAGTGTATGGGGATTTGGTGACAAAACAGATGGCACTGTGATAGACTGCATCCAATTTGCTGAGTAGAGTGTTGGAGGCTATTTTGTAAATGGCATCGCCGAAGTCAAGGAGCGGCAGGGTAGTCAGTTTTACGAGGGTATGTTTGGCAGCATGAGTGAAGGAGGCTTTGTTGCGAAATAGGAAGCCGACTCTAGATTTAATTTTGGATTGGAGATGCTTAATATGAGTCTGGGCACATATTCTAAGTCAGAACCGTCCATAGTAGTGATGCTAGTCGGGCGGGCAGGTGAGGTTATTGATCGGTTGAAGAGCATGCATTTAGTTTTATTAGCGTTTAAGAGCAGTTGAAGGCCACAGAAGGAGTGTTGTATGGCATTGAAGCTCGATTGGAGGTTTGTTAACACAGTGTCCAAAGAAGGGCCAGATGTACACAGATTGGTGGCGTTTGCATAGAGGTGGTTCAAAGAATCACCCACAGCAAGAGTGACGTCATTGAAATACACAGAGAAAAGAGTCGGCCCGAGAATTGAACCCCCGAGAATTGAACCCCCCATCGAGTCTGCCAGAGGTCCGGACAACAGGCCCTCCGATTTGACACACTGGACACTATCTGAGAAGTTATGTCGATATAGGATTAGTTTTACTGTGTATACAGATACTTTTGTACCTGTTTCCTCCAGCATCTTCAGAAGGTCCTTTGCTGTTGTTCTGGGATTGATTCGCACTTTTCGCACCAAAGTATGTTCATCTTTAGGAGACAGAATGCGTCTCCTTCCTGAGTGGTACGACGGCTGCGTGGTCCCATGGTGTTTATACTTGCGTACTATTGTGTGTACAGATGAACGTGGTACCTCAGGCATTTGGAAATTGCTCCCAAGGATGAACCAGACTTGCGGAGGTTTACAATTATTTTTCTGAGGTCTTGGATGATTTCTTTTGATTTTCCCATGATGTCAAACAAAGAGGCACTGAGTTTGAAGGTAGGCCTTGAAATACATCCACAGGTACACCTCCAATTGACTCAAATGATGTCAATTAGCCAATCAGAAGCTTCTAAAGCCATGACATCATTTTCTGGAATTTTCCAAGCTGGTTAAAGGCACAGTCAACTTAGCGTATGTAAACTTCTGACCCACTGGAATTGTGACACAGTGAATGATAAGTGAAATAATCTGTCTGTAAACAATTGTTGGAAAAATTACTTGTGTCATGCACAAAGTAGATGTCCTAACCAACTAGCCAACACTATAGTTTGTTAATTAACAAGAAATTTGTGGAGTGTTGAAAAAATAGTTTTAATGACTACAACCTCAGTGTATGTTCCGACTTCAACTGTATCTGTGACCAACAGATGCAAATCTGTATTCCCAGTCATTTGAAATCCATAGATTTATTTATTTCAATTGACTGATTTCCTTATAAAATCTTTAGGGAGGGAAGTTTGAGGGAAGTGGCATTAAATGCCAGAGTGCCCTTGCATTGAGAAAAAGGCTATTGAACATTTACAACTGTCCTGCAAATGTGATTGCCTGGGTCCTGTTGCTGTGGTATGATTTCATTGCATCCCCCCCTAGCGTCTAGATAGAGGTGATAACCTCATTTCTCCAGGTAGAGTGCTGAGCCGCAAAATTTCTGATTCCTGCAATAAATTGCATTTTTTTCACTATGAAAAAGCCCGGGAGAAGAGCGGTGGAATATGGCGGATCCTGTTTTTGTTCCTTGGCCACCCACAATTCCTGGCCTCACACAACATCAGGGTGGAAGGAGGCACAATGCTACCAGAAACATTCAGCTAGAATAAATCTCCTCATCCATTTACTTTGTGTCTTGAGTCTGTGTGCATGTTCACAGGGTTTAAAGGGTGGATTTATGTTATCAGGAAATGAGATGAAAAGTAGGAACACATTACATGCTAAGATGGGAAATCCTTGGCCCAATGTGATGAGATGAGACGTAAACAGACTTTAGAAGCGTTATATATTCCACGCTTTACGATCCAGTTTCTCCAGAGACCATTGTTAGGGGTAGGGAGGATAATGTGGATCACTCTGCAAAGTCTTATTTTTAGAGGATTGGCTTTTTCATTGGATTCAACCTCGTAGTTTTCATGGGGAAACTTGATCCAGTAAATATTTGCATCACACCCAGGCAAAGGTGCCATACCAATGTATTTTTTTTACCCACATGGTCCATTATATTCTTCTTTTTTATTGAATATTTAAAACATACAATATACTTGCAGTGAAGCCGCTCAACATCTACATCACATTAGTCATCTAACAAACTCGCACCCAGAGCGACAAACAGAAGCAACCAGGGTCAACGCCCTGCTCAAGGAAAACAAAAAACAACTGTGCAAATAACAAAAAACATCAAGGACAACAAACATCATAACAGCAAGGCCAACTGAATATGTTTGAGTGCATGCATGGCACTATTTACATGTGTGTGTGTGTGTCCGTGTATGCGCACATGTGTGCATTTGAATGAGAGTGTGTGTATAAGCATGTGTACAAACATCTGCACGGCATCAGCCTCAGGCTAACCGGCATTAGCTGTAAAAGCACTGCCCCTCAGTGTCGTTCAAACGTACATTTTGTTATGTTTTATTTTGACTTTATTTTTTATACTTTAATCTTTGACCGTCAATCTATCCCCCGCCCAGCAACTCCACTGCCACTTGTCTCCAATTCCACATCCCAACCCTCAGCTTCCTTCAGCCCATCCCTCCTATCTCTTCTGGCCACCCTCTTTGGATTTCTACGCACCATATATCTTTCAACTATGCTGTGATGTTTAACATACAATTGCAATCTATCTAATTGAAAATAATCCACAGATTGCGAGTTGAAGACAAATACTTTAATATAGTAATTGACTGACCCGGTCTCTCCAGATCTCCCAACAGCATTATTTCTATGGTCAATTTTAGATCAATGTTATGCATTTTCAGCCATTCCTGAACCTGAGACCAGAAACAGTCTTCCTGAGGGCAATACCAAAATAAATGGTCTGTCATGCTTATCTCCACCCCCCTGCAGGTGTCGCCCATTATCCCCTGTGTATTTATACCTGTATTTTCTGTCTGTCTGTTGCCAGTTCGTCTTGTTTCTTCAAGCCTACCAGCGTTTTGTCTCAGCTCCTGTTTTTCCCTAGTCTCTTTTTCTTGTCAATGATTTTTGACCATTGCCTGTCCTTGTACACGCCCACCTGACCACTGCCTGTCCCTGACCCTGAGCCTGCTTGCCATCCTGTACCTTTGCTCCACCTCTGGATTACCGAACTCTGCCTGACCTGACCCTGAGCCTGCCTGCTGTCCTGTACCTTGGCCTCTGCTCTGGATTATCGACCCCCGCCTGCCTTGACCTGTCGTCTGCCTGCCCCTGTGGTTAAAATAAACATTGTTACTTTACACAGTCTGCACTTGGGTCTTACCTTGATTCCTGATATGGTCTATTGATTCTGTATCCTCACAACAAAATCTGCAGCGCGTCGATGATTGTATGCACCAAATATTCAATATTCTGTTGTTGGCAAGAATTCTATATAATAATTTTAGCTGAAAAGCAAGAAGTCTTGAAGCTTGCATAATTTTATATATCATCTCAGCTATGGGCTCCAAGAGTGGCGCAGCGGTCTAAGGCACTGCATCTCAGTGCTTGAGGCATCACTACAGACACCCTTGTTCGAATCCAGGCTGCATCACAACCAACTGTGATTGGGAGTCCCATAGGGCGGCGCACAAGTGCCCCAGCGTCGTCTGGGTTTGGCCGGTGTAGGCCGTAATTGTAAATAAGAATTTGTTCTTACAGTGCCTTGCAAAAGTATTCACCCCCTTGGCATTTTTCCTATTTTGTTGCATTACAACCTGTAATTTAAATAGATTTTTATTTGGATTTCCTGTAATGGACATACACAAAATAGTCCAAATTGGGTGAAATGAAATTAAAAGAATTACTTGTATCAAAAAAAGCTAAAACATTCTAAACGGAAAAGTGGTGCATGCATATGTATGCTATGAATCCCCGAAATAAGATCTTAGATTCTAATCCTCTAATGTTATTGCATCTGATTTTAATAGCTAGCATTTCGGTGGCCAAACAAATAGATATGGTGACAGCTGACACCTTGTTTAATTCCACTTGACAATTCAAACCTCTCTGAGAAGTAGTCGATATTTGCTATTTTATATCTGGGGCTGTTATACATTACTTTTACCCATTTTATAAGAGAATCACCGACATTTAAAAAATCCAGTTTTACTTTGTCAATGGCTTTTCGAAATCCGCTATAAATACCAGGCCTGGCTTCTAAGATATTTCATGATGTTTTATTATTTCTAGTAGTTGTTGTATATACTCTCCAATGTATCGTCCTGCCTGATCAGGATGAACAATACCTGGTAAAACCTTTCTAATTCTGAGTGCTATGCATTTCGCTAGTAATTTGCATCACAACATTGAAGTGTAAGAGGCCTCCAGTTTGTTAGATATACTGGACCTTTATATTTGCCATCTGGGTCTTGTTTTAATAATAGTGAAATCAAACCTTCCTGCTGAGTACCTGACAGTCTACTTTTTCTATAGGAGTAGGTAAAACAAGCTAACAACGGAGCTTTGAGTATATCAAAAAAGGCTTGATTTACTTCTACCGGTATGCCATCAAGCACTGGGGTTTTTCCAGACTGAAAGGATTTAAGTTATTCCTCTGTAATTTGGCCTTCACACTGATCTTTCTGTACATTTGTTAATAAAAATAAATATTAAGGATGAGATGGAAAAGAGAACATCTGCGTAAAATATTTAGCTTCCTCTTCAGTAACGAGTTTCTGCAAATTATTTTTGTTACCATTCCTGTGTTGGAGATTCAGGAAGAATTTGGTGAATTTTTTCCATATTCCATCCAGTTTGCTTTATTTTTGTAATAGATTACATTAGATCATTCTTGAATAAGTTCCTCCAGATCTTTTTGTTTTTCCTCTAACTTATTTTGTATTTCTGTAGTATAATTTTTATTGATATTTACCTGTACTATTAGTTCATGTAATTCCATTGTTAGTGTTGTCTTTAGCCAGAAACTGCTTTTTTATTATTGATGAATATTGAATTGAATGACCTCTGAATGTACATTTAAAGGTATCTCAAACAATAAGGGGATTTGCTCCAGTAAAATGTTTATTAAATATCCCCGTCCACATGGAAATCCTACAAGAGTTAACCTGTTTGGGCTGCAAGGGGCAGTATTGAGTAGCCAGATAAAAGGTGTCCATTTCAAACGGCCTCATACTCAATTCTTGCTCGTACAATATGCATATTATTATTACTATTATTATTATTTCTCTGAGTGAAACAGAACTCATTCTGCAGCACATTTCCTGACCAGGAAGTGGAAAGTCTGAAATCGATGCTCTGTTCTTCTTTCTGCCTACAAATGGGCACGAGACCTATTAGTATACATGCACGTCATACACCTTCCCCTGGGTGTCAAGAGGCTGTGAGAGAAGAAATTAGGTGATTATCTTGGTCTGAGATGGAACACATCATCTTGGAATGACGTGTCCCCCATTTTCGGTACTCTGAAGAGCGCGAGCTGGACAGTGGGATTGCCTTTTGTTTAGCTGCCGTTATAGGCGACTACAATCTCCGGCTTTGATTTTATTTGATACATGTCACCATATCATCGTAAAGTATGTTTTTTCAATATAGTTTCATCAGATTATTGAAATTTTTCGGGAGTTTTGCCGTGTTCCGTTCTCTTCCGTTTGTTGACATGGAGAGTGTCGTGCCACCCGGCTAGCGCGCTTGCTAAATGAAGAGGGAAAGTTGCCGTTCTAAATCCAAACAACGACTGTTCTGGACAAAGGACGCCTTGTCCAACATTCTGATGGAAGATCACCAAAAGTAAGACCCATTTCATGATGTTATTTCATATATCTGTCGTAGTCGTCGGCGCCCAAGTGTTTCTGGCTATTGTGCTAAGCTAATATAACGCCACATTTTTTTTTCCGCTGTAAAACACTTAATAAATCGGAAATATTGGCTGGAATCACAAGATGCCTGTCTTTCATTTGCTGTACACTATGTATTTTTCAGAAATGTTTTATGATGAGTAATTAGCTATTTGACGTTGGTGCCTGTAATTATTATGGCTGCTTTCGGTGCAATGTCTGATTGTAGCTGCAATGTAAACTATGATTTATACCTGAAATATGCACATTTTTCTAACAAAACATATGCTATACAATAAATATGTTATCAGACTGTCATCTGATGAAGTTGTTTCTTGGTTAGTGACTATATTTATATCTTTATTTGGTCGAATGTGATAGCTACTGATGGAGTAAAAAACTGGTGGAGTAAAAAAGTGGTGTCTTTTGCTAACGTGGTTAGATAGATTTACATAGTGTCTTCCCTGTAAAACATTTTTAAAATCGGACATGTTGGCTGGATTCACAAGATGTGTACCTTTCATATGCTGTATTGGACTTGTTAATGTGTGAAAGTTAAATATTTAAAAAAATATATATTTTGAATTTCGCGGCCTGCACTTGAGCTGGCTGTTGTCATAAGTGTACCGACGTCGGGCTTGCAGCCAGAAGAAGTTAAGTGAAGACCAATTAGATGATGATCCGATCGCATTCTGTCTACTATTAAAACTTTTTTAACCTTTGATGCGAGAGAGAAAGAGACAAGAAAGTAGTCAAGACGACTAGCTTAAATAGGTCTCCTCCACACACAGTTGAAGACGGAAGTTTATATACACTCAGGTTGGATTTATTAAAACTCGTTTTTCAATCACTCCACAAATGTCTTGTTAATTAACAAATTATAGTTTTGGCAAGTCGTTTAGGACATCTACTTTGGACATGACACAAGTCATTTTTCCAACAATTGTTTACAGACAGATTATTTCATTAAAAATTCACTGTATCACAATTCCAGTGGGTCAGAAGTTTGCAAACATTAATTTGACTGTGCCTTTAAACAGCTTGGAAAATTCCAGAAGCTTCTGATAGGCTAATTGACATGATTTTAGTCAATTTGAGGTGTACCTGTGGATGTATTTCAAGGCCTACCTTCAAAATCAGTGCCTCTTTGCTTGACATCATGGGAAAATAAAAAGATATCAGCCAAGACCTCAGAAAAATAATTGTAGACCTCCACAACTCTGGTTCATCCTTGGGAGCAATTTCCAAACGCCCGAAGATACCATGTTCATCTGTACAGACAATAGTATGCAAGTATAAACACCATGGGACCACGCAGCCTTCATACCTCTCAGGAAAGAGATGCGTTCTGTCTCCTAGAGATGAACGTACTTTGGTGCGAAAAGTGCAAATCAATCCGAGAACAACAGCAAAGGACCGTGTGAAGATGCTGAAGGGAACAGTTATAAAAGTATCAATATCCACAGTAAAACGAGTCCTATATCGGCATAACCTGATAGGCCGCTCAGCAAGGAGAAGCCACTGCTCCAAAACCGCCATAAAAAAGCCAGACTACGGTTTGACACTGCACATGGGGACAAAGATCGTACTTTTTGGAGAAATGTCCTCTGGTCTGATGAAACAAAAATAGAACTGTTTGGCCATATTGACAATAGTTATGTTTGGAGGAAAAAGGGGGGGACTTGCAAGCCGAAGAGCACCATCCCAACCGTGAAGCACGGGGGTGGCAGCAACATGTTGTGGGGGTGCTTTGCTGCAGGAGGGACTGGTGCACTTCACAGAATAGATGGCGTCATGAGGCTGGAAAATTATGTGGATATATTGAAGCAACATCTCAAGACATCAATCAGGAAGTTAAAGCTTGGTCGCAAATGGGTCTTCCAAATGGACAATGACCCCAAGCACACTTCCAAAGTTGTAGCAAAATGGCTTATGGCGACACAGTCAATGTATTGGAGTGGCCATCGCAAAGCCCTGACCTCAATCCCATTGAACATTTATGGGAAGAACTGAAAAAGCTTGTGCGAGCAAGGAGACCTACAAACCTGACCCAGCTCTGTCAGGAGGAATGGGCCAAAATTCACCCAACTTATTATGGGAAGCTTGTGGAAGGCTACCTGAAACATTTCAACCAAGTTCAACAATTTTTAAAGGCAATGCTACCAAATACTAATTGAGTGCATGTAAACTTCTGAACCACTGGGAATGTGATGAAAGAAATAAAAGCTGAAATAAATCATTCTCTCAACTATTATTCTGACATTTCACATTAAAATAAAGTGGTGATCCTAACTGACCTAAGACAGGGCATTTTTAGTATGATTAAATGTCAGGAATTGTGAAAAATTGACTCTGAATGTATTTGGCTGAGGTATATGTAAACTTCCGACTTCAACTGTATATCTCACTAGGTTGACGTTTTCTGGTCTTTATATATCCACTATTTCTAATGTGTCCATAATATTTGTGATTTCCTTAAGGGCACGGTGATAGTGATGATATTTTGATAGTCATGATGTTAGTTTGTAGAGTGACTTCGTTTACTGTCCATTGAGGTACTTAACACTGTTATAGTCTCCCACCATAATGATTTGATAATTTGTTGCCTGTACAGTGCCTTGCAAAATATTTACCATCTTGGCATTTTTCCTATTTTTTTGCATTACATCCTGTAATTGAAATGGATTTTTATTCGAATTTCATGTAATGGACATGCACAAAATAGTCCAAATTGGTGAAGTGTAATGGAAAAAAATAGCTTGTTTCAAAAAATGGAAAGAAATAAAAAATGGAAAAGTGGTGCGTGCATATGTATTCACCCTCTTTGCTGTGAAGCCCCTAAATAAGATCTGGTGCAACCAATTACCTTCAGAAGTCACATAATTAGTTAAACAAAGTCCACCTGTGTGCAATCTAAGTGTCACGTGATCTATCACATGATCTCAGTATATATACACTTGTTCTGAAAGGCCCCAGAGTCTGCAACACCACTACGCATGGGACACCACCAAGCAAGCGGCACCATGAAGACCAAGCAGCTCTCCAAACAGACAGGTCAGGGACAAAGTTGTGGAGAAGTACAGATCAGGGTTGGGTTATAAAAAATTATCTGAAACTTTGAACATCCCACGGAGCACCATTAAATCCATTATTAAAAAATGGAAAGAATATGGCACCACAACAAACCTGCCAAGAGAGTGCCGCCCACAAACTCACAGACCAGGCAAGGAGGGCATTAATCAGAGTGGCAACAAAGAGACCAAAGACAACCCTGAAGGAGCTACAAAGCTCTACAGCAGAGATTGGAGTATTTGTCTATAGGACCACTTTAAGCCGTACACTCCACAGAGCTGGGCTTTACGGAGGAGTGGCCAGAAGAAAGCCATTGCTTAAAGAAGAAAGTAAGCAAACACGTTTGGTGTTCACCAAAAGGCATGTGGGAGACTCCCCAAACAAATGGAAGAAGGTACTCTGTTTAGATGAGACTAAAATTGAGCTTTTTGGCCATCAAGGAAAATGCTATGTCTGCCGCAAACCTAATACCTCTCATCAACCTGAGAACAACACCCCCACAGTGAAGCATGGTGGTGGCAGCATCATGCTGTGGGTATGGTTTTCATCAGCAGGGACTGGGAAACTGGTCAGAATTGAAGTAATGATTGATGGCGCTAAATACAGGGAAATTCTTGACGGAAATCTGTTTCAGTCTTCAAGAGATTTGGGACTGAGACGGACGTTCACCTTCCAGCAGGACAATGACACCAAGCACACTGCTAAAGGAACACTCGAGTGGTTTAAGGGGAAACATTTAAATGTCTTGGAATGGCCTAGTCAAAGACCAGACTTCAATCCAATTGAGAATCTAGGGTATGACTTAAAGATTGCTGTACACCAGCGGAACATCCAACTTGAAGGAGATGGAGCAGTTGTGCCTTGAAGAATGGGCAAACATCTCAGTGGCTTGATGTGCCAAGCTTATAGAGACATACTGCAAGAGACTTGCAACTGTAATTGCTTCAACAGGTGGCTCTACAAAGTATTGACTTTGGGGGGGGGGGGGGTGAATAGTTATGCATGCAGGTTTTTTTGTGTTATTTCTTGTATGTTTTACAATGAAAAATATTTTGCATCTTAAAAGTTGTAGGCATGTTGTATAAATCAAATTATACAAACCCCCCAAAAATATATTTTAATTCCAGGTTATAAGGCGATAAAATAGGAAAAATGTCAAAGGGGGTAAATACTTTTGCAAGCCACTGTAAGTTCAATGAATTGGTATAAGTATTTTAGAAGAAGTATGGATCATCCTGTTTTGGACCATGAGGATAAATGAGCCAAATCTCTTTTTCTTCCACTTTCACATTAAAAAATATCCACCATGGTCTTCTTCTTGTTACTGTAGTTAGATCTCTCGGCAGGTTCTAGTATAGCATATGGATGGGATGAGGAGAGTGTGGAGGTGTCTCTAACACTGTTAGTTTTGATTGCATTTTCAGGCAAGGGAAGGCAGTTAGTCTGCCAATTACGGTTTGTCCTCCCTTTTCCTTTTAGCTCACTAATTCCACCAACCTTCCAGTCACCTTCTGCTTCCCCAGGCTGTGTGTGGAGGAGTGTAATAGCCTTGGCGTGTGTCTGTGTGTTGTGAGTCTGCCTGGCTGGCCCACTCCCGGGCTGGCTGCCTCTCTCTATATATCCCCTCCCCCTCCCCCGGCACGCACCTTCTCCGGCTGTCCCTTCCCCCCACGTTGGCCCTCTGAAGTTGGAGCTAATTAGGCTTGGCTTGAGACTTCGCCATCCTGTGCAACGCCCCATCTCCTGACTCCTCCGCTCCTTTCAAGGTCCTAATAATGAAGTGACAACATGGCCTGTATTGGCCAATAGTCACAGAGAGAGGAGCAGAGCCAGGCTGCAGAGAGAGGATTCTACTGTACCATAATGATCCAAAGCCAGCCAGTGCTGTACTCCACTGAGAACACATTTTACTCTCCTCATCCTCCTCCTTCTCTTCCTCCTACTGCCTTTTGTGATTGAGGTATAAAAAAAGGGTAATTGTTTGCTTCTGTTCTTGGCCCAACAATGTGGCCGGCTGATGCATGAAGTGCTTTCTATGTGTTTGTGGATTGGCAGGACTGGGTCAGTAAAGCTGTGGATCATTAGGAGTGTGGTGCAGAGTGGACCTCCCTGGTCTGGGTATCGGGGGGTTAGTTAAATCTGAAGTCTGGTAACCATTCTGGAGCAGAGACTCCTATAACAGACTAAATGATGTGCTGATTTGGTTTTGTTGTAAACATGATGCCAGCTGTTCCCTAGTGTGTTTGGGGAGTAGGTAGGAAGGAGGCAGATTCACTCACTCCAACACATTCTCCATGAGATCCATGTGATCATTTTAAACATATTTTGAAGCTATACACTATTTTACAAAGTCTCAAATGATATTTGAGCAAATATATTATTGGTTATGATGCGGTAATATAGTGTTAATAATTCAATAACATATCTATAAATGATGTTCTTAAAGAATAAATAGGTATATCATTATTGGACATGAACATTGAACCACAGTTAATATTGCAATTTGTACCTGCATGGTAGTCTATAAACTGCTTAGGAAACTGCTTAGATGAATTAAGGATCACAGCTGTAATCGTTCGCAACAGAGCTAGTACGTTCTGAAATTATGCCCAAATGGTCAATTCACTCAGGCTTGTATGCCAAATAACATGGACCACTAGCACAACATCAGTGGGATCTTTGTATTGGTTAACTTCATATTACAGCTTGTATGATATTATAGTCTTCAATTGATTATTACTAATCATGGATCGAATGTTGAGGATAAATCTGTTAGCTGATGTCTTGGTTAACTATAGCTTGACAAAGACAGAAGTCCGCTGTGTGTGTCTACCATAGCATGGCCTTGTGTTGGTGTGCTGTATGATCCTTTCCATGTCCATATCTGTAGGTGGCCCACTTTAGGACACCCATTGTTGTGCATGCACCAGAACGCAACTAACAATAGCCTCTAGTCATTATTTAGTTTGTTTATTCAAAACGATCCAAATTAAATGGCAAACTAATTGTTTTGATGTGTCGTTTGATCAAGATGATCAAACAAAACATAATCTCGGGGCAGATTCTACTCTGTGGCAGATTCATAGTTGTTGCCTGCTGTTTGTTATTTATTTAATCTCCCATTTTACACAGGTGTATGGAGCTGTTGCAATTGATGTGTTTTCATGCCTGCCACAGACAGACACAGGAGATTCTCTACATCACTGTCATGCCGTTGGATTAGGTTAAGCTGTGCCAAAAAGTGCAGTTGGATTGGGGTCATTCTATGTGACAGCTGTGGTCAGGATGTCTGGGCCCTGAAAGGCACCTAGAGAAATCGATAACCCTCCTCAGCCTTGTACACAACACCTGCAGGTCTGACTGAGATACCTCTCTGAAAAGCAAGAGTGACATCAATTGCTCTCTCAGATAAAAAAAAAAAAGGATTTGTAGTAGCTCCTGGCATTGTTGAGTTTCATTGCTATGGGAGAACAGGGTTGGTAGTCACACTTTTTACGCGAGTGTGAGTTTCTCAGCACCAGTATATCTTACAAGACAATTTTCTACACTAATAGAAAGACCAAAGTATTGAGTGTATAAAACATTAAGATAACTTTCCTAATATTGAGTTGCACCCGCCCTTTTGCTCTCAGAACAGCCTCAACTCATCGGGGCATGGACTCAAAAGTGTTCCACAGGGATGCTGGCCTATGTTGACTCCAATGCTTCCCACAGTTGTGTGAAGTTGGCTGGATGTCATTTGGGTGGTGAACCATTCTTGATACACAAGGGAAACTCTTAAGCGTGAAAAACCCATCAGCGTTACAGTTCTTGACACAAACCGGTGTGCCTGGCACCTACTACCATACCCTGTTCAAAGGCATTTCCATGTTTTTCTTGCCCATTTACTCTCTGAATGGCACACATGCACAATCCATATCTCAGTTGTCTCAAGGCTTAACAATCCTTCTTTAACCTGTCTGCTCCCCTTCATCTACATTGATTTGAAGTGCATTTAACAGGTGACATCAATAAGGGATCATAGCTTTTAACTGGATTCACCTGGTCAGTCTATGTCACGGAAAGAGCAGGTGTTCTTAATGTTTAGAATATTCAGTATAGACTTTAGTGTAACAGTCCTGACCTGTTTTATGTTGTTTTTTATGTGTTTATGGTCAGGGCATGTGTTTTGGGTGGGCAGTCTATGTTATCTGTTTCTATGTTGGTTTTGGGTTACCTGGTATGGCTCTTGATTAGAGGCAGGTGGTTTGCGTTTTCCTCTAATTAAGAGTCATATTTAGGTAGGGCGTTCTCACTGTTTGTTTGTGGGTGATTGTCTCCTGTGATGTCTTCGTCGTTGTCGATGTATTTTCACATACGGGACTGTTTGGCTGTTCGTGTGTTTTGATGTAACGTTCCTGTCCGTGAGTTTACGTTTAGTGATGTGAGTTTATGTTCAGGTTTCGTTCTACGTCGTTTTGTTATTTTGTAAGTTTGTTAAAGTGTTTGTTTTCGTGTTGCCATCATCATCAGTTTCATCGTTGTTATAAAATAAAAGATGGCTTATTTCCCGCAAACCGCATTTTGGTCTGAAGATCCTTCTCTCCTCACCTCATCCGAGGATGAGGAGAGCGACAGCCTTAACAGAATCACCCACCACGCTAAGACCAAGCGGTATGGGAATGCTCTACGGAGCAACAAGGACTTCTGGACTTGGGAGGAGATCCTGGACGGTAGAGGACCTTGGGCTCAACCAGGGGAATATCGCCGTCCAAAGGAGGAGTTGGAAGCAGCGAAGGCTGAGAGGCGCTGGTATGAGGAGGCAGCGCGACGACGCGGTTGGGAGCCCGTGAGTCAGACCAAAAAATTTCTTGGGGGGTGGCACACGAGGAGTGTGGCAAAGCCGGGTAGGATACCCGAGCCAACTCCCCGTGCTTACCGTGGAGGTAGAAGGCGTCGTACTGGTAAGACACCGTGTTATGCGGTAAAGCGCACGGTGTCCCCAGTACGCGTGCTTAGCCCAGTGCGGGCTATTCCACCTTGCCGCACTGGGAGGGCTAGGTTGGGCATCGAGCCGGATGTCATGAAGCCGGCCCAACGTATCTGGCCTCCAGTACGTCTCCTCGGGCCGGCGTACATGGCACCAGCCTTACAGGTGGTGTCCCCGGTTCGCCTGCATAGGCCAGTGCGGGCTATTCCACCTCGCTGCACTGGCAGGGCTACGGGGATCATTCAACCTGGTAGGGTTGGGGAGGCTCGGTGCTCAAGATCACGTGTCCTCCTTCACGGTCAGGTAGACCCGGTGCCACCTCCATGTACCAGTCCTCCGGTGGCAGCCCCCCGTACCAGGCTGTCTCTCCGGGTTCTCTCTCCTGCTGTTTCCTCCTCTCCAGCGCAGCCAGTGCCTAGACCACGCACCAGGCTGTCTCTCCTTCTCCTTCCTACAGAGCCATCCGTCTCCCCAGCGCCATCTGAGCCATCCGTCTCCCCAGCGCCATCTGAGCCATCCGTCTCCCCAGCGCCATCTGAGCCATCCGTCTCCCCAGCGCCATCTGAGCCATCCGTCTCCCCAGCGCCGTCTGAGCCATCCGTCTCCCCAGCGCCGTCTGAGCCATCCGTCTGCCATGAGCCTGCAAAGCCGCCCGTCTGTCATGAGCCTGCAAAGCCGCCCGTCTGCCATGAGCCTACAGAGCCGTCCGCCAGACAGGAGCCGCTAGAGCCGCCCGCCAGACAGGAGCCGCTAGAGCCGCCCGCCAGACAGGATCTGCCAGAGCCGCCAACTAGACAGGATCTGCCAGAGCCGCCAACTAGACAGGATCTGCCAGAGCCGCCAACCAGACAGGATCTGCCTGAGCCAGAGCCGTCCAGCCAGGACCTGCCAGAGCCGTCCAGCCAGGACCTGCCAGAGCCGTCCTGCTAGGACCTGCCAGAGCCGTCCAGCCAGGACCTGCCAGAGCCGTCCTGCTATGACCTGCCAGAGCCGTCCAGCCAGGACCTGCCAGAGCCGTCCAGCCAGGACCTGCCAGAGCCGTCCAGCCAGGACCTGCCAGAGCCGTCCAGCCAGGACCTGCCAGAGCCGTCCAGCCAGGACCTGCCAGAGCCGTCCAGCCAGGACCTGCCAGAGCCGTCCAGCCAGGACCTGCCAGAGTTCCTCAGCCGGGACCTGCCAGAGTCCTTCAGCCGGGATCTGCCCCTTGTCCCGGTGCTGCCCCTTGTCCCGGTGCTGCCCCTTGTCCCGGTGCTGCCCCTTGTCCCGGTGCTGCCCCTTGTCCCGGTGCTGCCCCTTGTCCCGGTGCTGCCCCTTGTC
Source organism: Salvelinus fontinalis (assembly GCF_029448725.1). Lineage (NCBI taxonomy): Eukaryota > Metazoa > Chordata > Actinopteri > Salmoniformes > Salmonidae > Salvelinus > Salvelinus fontinalis. The sequence goes on from NC_074669.1 coordinate 21,275,872, forward strand.
CCGGTGCTGCCCCTTGTCCCGGTGCTGCCCCTTGTCCCGGTGCTACCCCTTGTCCCGGTGCTACCCCTTATTCCGGTGCTGGTCCTTATCCTGGTGCTGCCCCTTGTTCCGGTGCTGCCCCTTGTCCCGGTGCTACCCCTTGTCCCGGTGCTGCCCCTTGTCCCGGTGCTGGCTGTTTATTTAGGGGAAGGTAGTTTTAGGGTGGTCAGTGGAAGGGGTAGACAGAAGAGGGGAGTGACTATGGTGGTGTGGGGAGAGCGTCCTGAGCCGGAGCCACCACCGTGGTCAACTGCCCACCCAGACCCTCCCCTGGACTTTGTGCTGGTGCGCCCGGCGTTCGCACCTTGAGGGGGGGGTTCTGTAACAGTCCTGACCTGTTTTATGTTGTTTTTTATGTGTTTATGGTCAGGGCATGTGTTTTGGGTGGGCAGTCTATGTTATCTGTTTCTATGTTGGTTTTGGGTTACCTGGTATGGCTCTTGATTAGAGGCAGGTGGTTTGCGTTTTCCTCTAATTAAGAGTCATATTTAGGTAGGGCGTTCTCACTGTTTGTTTGTGGGTGATTGTCTCCTGTGATGTCTTCGTCGTTGTCGATGTATTTTCACATACGGGACTGTTTGGCTGTTCGTGTGTTTTGATGTAACGTTCCTGTCCGTGAGTTTATGTTTAGTGATGTGAGTTTATGTTCAGGTTTCGTTCTACGTCGTTTTGTTATTTTGTAAGTTTGTTAAAGTGTTTGTTTTCGTGTTGCCATCATCATCAGTTTCATCGTTGTTATAAAATAAAAGATGGCTTATTTCCCGCAAACCGCATTTTGGTCTGAAGATCCTTCTCTCCTCACCTCATCCGAGGATGAGGAGAGCGACAGCCTTAACATTTAGACTTTTAGACTTTGCTTGCTAAGATTACTCACAGATGTATGTAGAACACCTACATTCTAAATTGTACAGTTCTACATTGTTTATACATGGGCCAAAGCTTTCGGTTGAAAGGGGAGTTGATGGGGGCAACCAGTCGTACATTCCATGTGACAACAATCACTACTTTTTCCTATATTTTTACTTTCACCTATGAAAAACATATATTCCCCTCACCTCAATGTTTTGTCATGCCGACATTATTGTCCAAGATGAGTTCTTTCAAAGAATTCACACATCTGAATCATAAAATTATTACACAGCACCCTCTAAATTGGAAGTAATAAGCACTGTGACAACCAACCCGTGAGACAACCAATTCCGGACTCCCGTAGTGTGGGGTTGCAGTATCTTATCTGAAGGGAAATCAGTTTAAACTTGTCGGCTTCATACTCAAGTTAAGATCCAGTGGAAATGTGTCTAATTGTATGCATGCCACCTCTTTATTTTAGTTGTGTCAAAGAACCTCGTTACATACACCAAGTATGAGAACTTATGGATGAAATAAGTGAGGCTCGTCCAGGTATAATGAACACTGACTAGTAATTTCCGACCATGAATATTCACACTAAGTGCCTCCTGACCGCTAGTACATTTCCAGACCCACCAAAAACTGCATGATTACAACCATCGGATGTGAGTCAGATGTGAGCCTTTCCTAAAGCTAGACTGAAGTGGCTGAATTCTAAGTCACTCCAGCTAAAAGCACCTATTTCAAGCACTTCTTCCATACTCTATTCTGGATTGGGAGCAGAGAGTGTTGTGCTGAGGTGTTATCAACAACACATTAGAGACATGGCACGGACATGACAGCTCCCTCGTGTTAGCAAGGTGGCATCAGACAGAAAATCCTTTCAGCAGCTCTCTGCTTCTTCCCTCTCTGCACTGGCATATACAGTCATCTGTAGCCTATGTTCTGTCTACTGTATATCATTTCTCAAAATCGATTATCTTCAGAGCTCTAACAGTTGAAGAGATAAACAACGGTGAATCCCAGTGCTAATAAGTGATCATACTGTAGAGGGCTATGAGGGATGTTGGATGCTGGAGTTGGCGAAATGGGACCTGGTTTAAATATGGCTGCATTAGTAATCAATAAAGCTCAGAGAAACTTCCTAGTGTCAGCCAGACACTTAGCTCTCTCCATAGTACTCCTCTATCCCTACAGCTGGGCGGCAGTGGCAATGGTTGCTGTGTGTTTCTTGCCAATCGAATGCCCTGACACACAAATCGCATGCCCGCGCTGCAGACGTCTCTATCGATCCACTAATAAAGGACTAGTAAAATCCCAGTGCACTACTTTTGTGATTTTTTTCCCTTCTATTTTTAACTGTATATAAATATTGTTTATTAATTCCGATTTTTTTTCAGGGGGTGCTGCAGCACCCTCAACACCCCTAGTTCCTGCGGCTATGGTATTGTGACAATAGGAATATACAGGAATATAGTTAACCGCTCAATCTTTAATTAAATGGTAAAGAACTTGAACTGTAGTTCTATGAACCAGCAAGGAGGATTTTCCCTCTATTGTTATCTGGGTCATTGCCAAGGGAAGCAGAGGAAGAAGGTGCGATAGTTTCCGATTTTGATCTTCTAAATACAATGTAAGGAACTCATAACTGCTGAGAGGTATTGCCATTTTGATAGCCTTTTTTCTCAAATGTTCCTATTTGCCTTTAGCAGGCTGATTTTATTTCTCTCCGGTTTTACCCCCTTTAAAAAAGTAACACCATTCATTGTGGGTGAGTGAGTCTATGCCACTGACCACAGCCGTTTCTGTCTTATTTAAAAAATGAAGGCTTTGTGGGTGTGGTGGGTGCCTAATGCTTTAGGTGGTCTTGAGTCCTACAGTAATCAGTTGATTGGAGTATGGAACGTGGTGTGAAAGAAGGGGGATGAGGGGAACTGGTAATGTGCTGACAAGCTGTTAGGCTTTGGAGCCGGAGTTAATGGACAGCTAATATCATGAGTGAACGGTAAAAGTGGAGTCTGATCCGTCGGTGGATGGAAAATCAATAGTCTATTAGAGTCGACAGGGCAGGGGACGCAGTAGAGAGGGGGAAGAGGAAGCCTAGCGCATCGCTGCATCCCTAGCCCAGGCCTCAGCCTCACACTTTGCCAGTCAGCCCCGCTAACCGCTAATGAAGCGGCCGCCGTGCTGCGCTGCCAGACCCTGGCCGGTGAGGACCACAGGATTTAAATGGTAATGAGAAACCAGAGAGGGCCAGCCGTGGATGAAGCTGCTACACCATAAGGCGCGCTGACAGACAATTAAACCTCTTTATCAATGCGGCCCTCTTTTCCCCTCAGATGAATACAAAAAAACTATTCCAAGACAGGCGCGTAACTCTGAGCACCCTGGCAGCATCTTGGCACGGACATCTGCTACTAGCTGGAGGATCACTGCCCCCAGTCCACTTCCATGACTCTGAAGACGTCATGCCACTCCTCTTGAAGGGTATCCGGGGGGGAGTTTGTCAAGACGAATACAGCCTCCATATTGAGAATAAACATCTGGTCTGAGACGACGGCCTGCCTGCCTGCCTCCTCGGCTGATGTGCCTGGCATGTGATGCAGTTTGAAGGCATAAGTGTGGGAGCATGAAGTCACTTAAGCGCCTTCACTTCTCTCACTTTTCTGTCAGGCGTCTGTCAGACTTTAGTTCTGTCAGTTTTCTCGTATGACAGGGAGAGGGGGAGGACATTACGTTCAGATAAGGTTAGGAGTGACACGCCAGGGGATGGTGCTTTTGTGACTATCTGTTTCTCATAGAGTAGCTCCCAGACCTCCCAAGAGGACCACTTGTACAAACATCTCACATATGTCTCCACATGGCGCTCACTCCTCCACGGAGCCACAGAGCATGAGCCTGGCAGGGAAGGGAAGGGACCACTAATGCTGTGTGGGATAGGTGAGTATGCAACAACCTGAGAACTCATACAACTGCTATATAACATGGCCAGACCTTGGCATCGCCGCAAGTGAGATGTGTGTACAAGATGTTGAGGGTATGTTAGCCAGTGAGGGTTTTTTTGGTCCTTTTTATTTCCATTTTTGTCTCACTAGTTTATCAGTGTTCAGAAGTGGTCCTCTTGGGAGGTCTGGGAGCTACAGAGGACATTAAAAAGAGCCTCTCACGACGTCATGGGGACTGCTTTGCCTTGCTGTGGCTGTGGCATGCGGTGTCACAACGGCTTTGGTGTATCAGCATGATACGTCCCCTGGGCAAAGTGATCCCTCACCTCGTGTGACTCTGTGCTGATTTCACACACAAAAGGAAAAGGGGAAATACAGTGTATAGACAGAAGCTTGGTGGCGGGATGGGAGTTTGTTCCAGGGAAGGGAGGTATTGACCTGGAAATGTCTCCACATGGCGCTCACTCCTCCACAGAGCCACAGAGCATGAGCCTGGCAGGAAAGGGAAGGGACGACTAATGCTGCATGGGATTGGTGAGTATGCAACAACCTGAGGACTCCTACTACTGTTATATTTACATTTACATTTTAGTCATTTAGCAGACGCTCTTATCCAGAGCGACTTACAGTAGAGTGCATACATTTTATTACATTTTACATACTGAGACAAGGATATCCCTACCGGCCAAACCCTCCCTAACCCGGACGACGCTATGCCAATTGTGCGTCACCCCACGGACCTCCCGGTTGCGGCCGGCTGCGACAGAGCCTGGGCGCGAACCCAGCCCAGCCTGGGCGCGAACCCAGAGACTCTGGTGGCGCAGCTAGCACTGCGATGCAGTGCCCTAGACCACTGCGCCACCCGGGAGTTATATAACAGGGCCATACCTTGATTCACACCAGAAAAATAAACACAGCGCGGTGAAATATCTGATCAAACCTTCGCAATGACCTAACGTACATGATGCTTTCTGTTGTGATCCCTATATTCCACTCTTCAATGTTTATTTGGTGAGTCATGCAAGTACAGTGGGGTTTTACAGTGTTTTGTTTGGTATGTTTGGTACAGTATTATGTTTGGTATGGTTACATAAGACAGAAGGTTATTTAAGGCAAAAATTAAACTAGAGTGGTTGGTCAGGGTGGATAGGTATGTTTACAACGCAAATGTTTAGCAACCCAAAGGTTGCGCGTTCGAATCTCATCATCGACAAATTTAGCAACTTTGCAACTACTTATTACCTTTTAGCTCCTTTGCAACTTCTTAGCATGTTAGCTAAGCCTTCCCCTAACTCTAACCTGAACCCTTTAACCTAACTTCTAACCTTAACCCTAACTTTAACCCCTAATCCTAGCTAACGTTAGCCACAACAAATTGGAATTTGTAACATATCGTACGCTTTAAAAATGTGTAACGTATTGTACGAATTGCAATTCGTAACATATAATACGAATTGTAATTCGTAACATATCATGTGAAATGGATGATGGACATCAACAAATGTAATAAACTCAGCAAAAAAAGAAACGTCCCTTTTTCAGGACCCTGTCTTTCAGAATAATTCGTAAAAATCCAAAGAACTTCACAGATCTTCATTGTAAAGGGTTTCCCATGCTTGTTCAATGAACCATAAACAATTAATGAACATGCACCTGTGGAACGGTCGTTAAGACACTAACAGCTTACAGACGGTAGTCAATTAAGGTCACCGTTATGAAAATTTAGGACACTAAAGAGGCCTTTTTACAGACTCTGAAAAACACCAAAAGAAAGATGCCCAGGATCGGTACATCCGAATATCACACCTGCGGGACAGGTACAGGATGGCAACAACAACTGCCCGAGTTACACCAGGAACGCACAATCCCTCCATCAGTGCTCAGACTGTCCGCAATAGGCTGAGCGAGTCTGGACTGAGGGCTTGTTTGCCTGTAGTAAGGCAGGTCCTCACCTGACATCATCGGCAACAACATCGCCTATTGGCACAAACCCACCGTCGCTGGACGAGACAGGACTGGCTAAAAGTGCTCTCACTGACGAGTCGCGGTTTTGTCTCATCAGGGGTGATGGTCGGATTCACGTTTATTGTTGAAGGAATGAGCGTTACACCGAAGCCTGTATTCTGGAGCGGGATCGATTTGGAGGTAGAGGGTCCGTCATGGTCTGGGGCAGTGTGTCACAGCATCATCGGACTGAGCTTGTTGTCATTGCAGGCAATCTCAACGCTTTGCGTTACAAGGAAGACATCCTCCTCCCTCATGTGATACCCTTCCTGCAGGCTCATCCTGACAAGACCCTCCAGCATGACAATGCCACCAGCCATACTGCTCATTCTGTGTGTGATTTCCTGCAAGACAGGAATGTCAGTGTTCTGTCATGGCCAGCAAAAAGCCCTGATCTCAGTCCCGTTGAGCACGTCTGGGACCTGTTGGATCAGAGGGTGAGGGCTAGGGCCATTCCCCCCAGAAATGTCCGGGAACTTGCAGGTGCCTTGGTGGAAGAGTGGGGTAACATCTCACAGCAAGACATTAGCAAATCTGCTGCAGTCCATGAGGAAGAGATGCACTGCAGTACTTAAAGCAGCTGGTGGCCACACCAGATACTGATTGTTACTTTTGATTTTAACCCCCCAAAGGGGGGCCCCCTTTGTTCAGGGACACATTATTCCATTTCTGTTAGTCACCTGTCTGTGGAACTTGTTCAGATTGTCTCATTTGTTGAATCTTGTTATGTTCATACAAATATTTACTCATGTTAAGTTTGCTGAAAATAAACACAGTTGACAGTGAGAGGACGTTTACATACCATCCCAGATTTATATTTACTATGCTTCGTCTACCCCTGAGTCCAGGTTGAGTCAGTTGGTGTAAGAAACACTAGAGGATATACTGCAGGACTTTTTAAAACAAGATGCACCCCTACTCTTCTATGACTAAGAGTAATCCTTGTAGCCTTCTAGTACAGAATAGCCCTATCTTTTGAAGTTCTCTTGTTCTCCCAAGTCAAGCATATTGGACAAGGCACAGGGCAAGGCAGTGTACAACTCAGAGAGAGAAAAAAAAATCAAATTTCCATGGTGTGATTGGACTTTTATATTTGGTTACAAGGCTCAGCAGCTCCTACACATCTAAAGAAAGGCTGATATTTATAATATGAATGCATTTCCTTCCCCTGAGAATGCTTAATTTCCCCCAAATACCAAAAGCTGCATGAGGTGACATTTCTGCTAGAGCGGGAATGCATGTAAATGTGGCTCAGCCAGCAGTGGTGTGACTGCTGCTACTCTTATGCATGATTAATAGCCGCAGTAAAATCTTATATCACCTATGTTTTCCATTGAGCATCATTATTAAATGAGCATAGGCCAGGCCTGCGAATACCTTTTGCTTGTCTTTTACTGCTACACTTTGTGCCAATGCACTTTCCATGGATATATCTGGCCATGCTCCAGTCAAACTCTGATGGCTGCTCTGCCAACACCTGTGTTTTTCACCGGCCTGGCCAGCTCTGCTAGATTTGTGTTCAAATAATAAAAGCTATCCCAGGCTTCTTTCTGGCATGAAAACATGCCCCTGAGTCTTTTTTTTTGAGCACTCCCACAGGTGCTAATGTCATTATTTTACCCATTAAATACCCTCAAAGTTTTTTGTTGTCAGTGTGTTCTGCCCTTTGTTAGCTTAGAGACATCAGCAGATAGATATATTATGAAGTTTGAAACTAGAAGCTATTCTCAATAGGCCTACTGGCACGGAAATTCAATACTAATTGATACCAAATTACATATTGATGCAAAATACTTCAGTAATACACTGCTGTATGTACAGTATTTCCTTTTTTATTTCCTTTACTACTTTGTTAACCTTATGACAATTTCATACAGCATTATTGATTCTCTGTTTTCATGGCTCCATCAAGAATATGATGACTATTCTGTCTATGACTCCACTTCAATGCTGAAAACTCAAACATCAGGAATCTCTTAGAAGAAAATGTTACTTGTGAGCACTTTGAAAGTATTCTTACCAACTTCAAAAATGTCAACATAACTTAAAGTAACTGCCCAGATTTATATGAAAGATGACCTACAATTACTTACAATAAGAGTGAAATTGTTTTCCTTCCAATTTTGTATTTATTAAGTACATTAAAAAGTAGCTTTCTGTGGCGTGGGCGTACCTCAACAACAGAATGGTGTCATTAAAAGTGTTTCTCCATTTTATGCATTGGCCACAAATACGAGTATAAGTCGAGTCAACAGCATTATTTGGATATGAGTTAACAGAATATAACTTTTAAAAGTGAGATTTTTACTGGGCAGCTATTCTCCCATTTCCATGCACTGCAGCTTCGGTTGATTATGTAATCATGCATTCTAAACATGTGTGTGTAAGGTTTATAGGAGTCGGAGAATGCACATGAAATTAGGAATTAAGCATCAGGCTGTAAGACACCACAGGGAAGCTTCTGTTTATTTGCCAGCCAGCCGAACAGATACAGCATGTTTCAAGTTGTTTAGACTCTGAAGGGAAATCTGAGTAATTTATTGTATAATACAACCAAAGCTCAATTCACTGTTTACCACCCTCCTATTACACACTTCTGTTTCACCTCAAGCCATGAGAAAATTCTACTTTAATGGAGAAATCTGCAGTGCAGTTGGCTGCTTCCAGCCAAACGCTGGCCTCTCTATTTACGGTGAATTTTTCTCTGTTACAACTGCTTTTCAGCACCATAATCCTCTTCCTTCACAGTGTTGTTCCCTGGAGCTACCTTTCCCAGCGTGGGATATTGCTCAGTGGCCTTAAAGAGCTTGCCCACTATCACGACACAGCCAATTGGACACAAACCTCTCTACTATCACAACACACCCAATTGGACACAACCCTCTCCACATCCACATGAGCAGTGTGCTTAATGTCTTAGCCAGCCAGAACGTACACTTCCCAAACTATGAGGATGCAGCACTCCATCTCGTCTTACTTCAAGCTCAGTATGAGGAGCTGGAGGAGAAGGTTCATGTGGGGTTTACAGCTTCTAAAGCAGCCTTGTATCATCCGTTAGGAGTCTTGTATGGAGGGATATTCCCGGTTTGAAAAACATACAGAGAACGAACAATGATTCCATGACTGTGGTTTCTGTAGTAGATCAAACAGTACAGTATAATGATCATCCAACTGTGAAGAGCGAGGTCATGTTGGGGAGAGAGAGAGGAGAGGAGCTGTTGGACAGATTGTGTTGAACTACAGAATACCCCCTCTCCTCCAACAACTGTTGCTAATGAGAACCAGGGACCTCACCAGGACCGGCTTTCGGGGCTTTAGTTGGTCAGCCCTGAATCTTTTGCACTGCTGCTGTGGTGTAAAATAAATTGTAGTCAACTGAAAGTGGCGCTAAGTTTATAGAGCCGTGGTTATGTGAAACTTCCAAAGTCATCCAACCGTTATAATAAATGTAAAGCAATTGCTCTGTGTGGTCTACTAGTTGATAATTCAGCATCATTTTTATTGAGACAGCGCCATTGCACTGTTTTGAGACAAGAATGCACTCTTAGGAAAAGGGGTTCCAAAAGGGTTCTTCGGCTGTCCCCATTCCAGGTAGGAACCTTTTTCGTTCCAGGTAGAACTCTTTTGGGTTCGTAGAAAAAAAGAGGCTATCTACAGCCACAAAGCGTTCTTCCCCATAAGAGAAACCTTTGAAGAACCGTTTTTGGTTCCAGGTAGAACTCTTTTAGGTTCCATGTAGAACCCTTTCCCCAGAGTGTAGGGAATCAATCAATGTCATATTTGGATATTTGGTTACAATTAGGCTGTGGAAATGTTAGCTGAGGCGAGTGTTCATCATCATTAGTCTAGTTTGATCATCTATTAGCAGGACTGATCAGAAAATGTTGCTAGCATGTTGTGTAGCCTAGTAGTGGTAGATCATTTTTTGCTCTTCACTCCCATAGGAGCCATGACACCATTCCTGAAAGGTTTGCTTAATAATATAAGGATTTTTAAATTATGTATACTTTTACTTTTGATACTTGAGTATGTTTTAACCCAAATACTTTTAGACTTTTACTCAAGTAGAATTTTACTGGGTGACTTTTTACTTTTACTTTAGTCATTTTCTATTAAGGTATCTTTACTTTACTCAAGTATGACAGTTGGGTACTTTTTCCACCGCTGCGGGTACAGAGCTATTCTCTACACACACACAATCTCTACACACACACAAACCTGATGAGTTTCCCTGATGTTTCCCTTTCCAAGACTTTTCTGATCCAAAACACAATTGTTTACACCTTTCCCATAGGCTATTCAAGTGATTTGAACTATTTTCTTATTAGCCTTATGAACGTAGGAACTACAATGGTTGAAAAGACCATTAGGCCTACATATTTTCTATAACAATATAGCGAAAACTGCTAAACAGGGGAAATAAGTGATTCGAAAGAAACAATTTTTCATTGACTTACTATACTGACATTATTAACTTGTCAGCTACTTGCTGATATATTATTGTAACAGTTGACCTACTGTACCTACACAATAACCTCATATGGGGTTACTGACCACAATTGCATTAATTAGAAGAAGTGTTGATTAGGCTTTTTGGCCTTGGTGAGAGCACAGCGCATGGAAGAAAACATAGGAGGGGGTGTTTGGAGGGGTGCCGCAGATACATTTCAATACATTTGGCAAATTATATTTAATTACTCCTGTCTGTACAGAAATGTACAGAGGATCAATAGCTTATTAAAAAAATTGAAGTGGATTGTGTTTCATCACATCACGAGCACATGTAGTATTCCTACAGTCAGGAAGCCCGCAATTGGTCAGCAGGTGTAGAAAATATCAAACAACTGATTGTTGAGTTGTTAGCAGGCGGCAGCTAAAAGGCCTTTTACAATATTTCTAAATACAATTGTGAGAATGAGTCAGTGCCACTGGAAAGTTTGTGGACTGTAATTTCCTCCTCATATTGTACAATCTGTGTCTCCACTCATTTTTTGCCTATGCTATTGGTTGCTATTGGTGGCATTATTTTGATCTCGGTATGTCAGTGTCAGAGTAACCTGTCATTTCAGCAATTTGTGTGGTATTAACACATATTCTTCTTCTAATGTCTCCAGTCGTGTAAAATGCCGTAGAATAGCCTGAAATTATTTTGAAAAAGGGATTTTTTTCTCTGACCCGTCAAATACGATGATATTCATTTTCAGCCTTGTGCGCGACGTTGTAATGTTTGATTCAAGATACGACTCACCTCCCAAAAAATTACTAGAGTGGTTATGCCCCCTTTAAAGAAATGTCACACAAGTAATTCATCTAACATGAGCCTCGTACAGAAAAACCAACCAGAGACTAAAAGGAAATAAAACAGGAGAGTGAGAGGCCCTCTTGTAGATGCTTCTTACTGAATTATTGATGGCCAGATGTGGGAAGTGCTGAAGAATAAATACAGCCCAAACACACAGTTCGCTGGGATGCTCCACCAGAGGTGCATGCAGAGATTTGAAATAATGAACTATCCAGCCTTATGGATGTACTGTCGTGTACAGTACAGGAGAGACATAGACTGGCAGGGGCTGGCAAAACACTTTCTAGTGTTGATAAGTCATATCTTTAACTTTCATAAGGAATCCTTGACACAGAAAAAAGCATCTCAGATATCTCAGACACAAGCTTACCTGTTTTTAGATTGTGTAGCATTTTTCCAGTTCTGACAAAAAGGATCTATGTTTGTAGTTGATCTATCGTTTTCAATTTCAAAGTCAATACCGCCTTCTGTGCATTGTAATATGTGCTTTATGTAAGGTTAACCTTGAACTCAAGGGTTTGATAAAATCTTCAAAAGCCATTGGTTTCTTTGTGCTCCATTATGTAGGGCGATAGGTAGCCTTAGCAGTTAAGAGCATTGGGCCAGTAACCGAAAGGTCTGATATACCACACCCCTTCGTGCCTTATTTCTTAAGTATAAATATATAGTAGAATCCTCTTAAGCTGACAGTCCCCAAAATCAGGCACTATAATTACTTAAAAAGAGGTCTGTCTCCCCTTGTCTATAGGAGGGATGCACACTGTTTAAATGGCCCAAATGTTGATTTAGACATCCACAAATTTAACCGATTTTGACTATTACTAATGTCATGATACAGTATGTTTGGTAAAGTAATAAAGGTGAAATATTTTGAGTAGTTGCTCCCAAAACAGATTATAACTACATATGGACATATTGTAAAGTATGAAAAGGCTTATTCATTCACAATTATTTTTGTTTTATTTATCATACCATCATATTTGTATATGTTTTATTATACTTTATTGTGTAGCAGATAATATGGCGGGGACACTACTACATCAATAAAATATTGCCCCCTTGCTAGATTGATGACTAAAACCATAGCGAAGCAGTGCAAAACGGCTGTCAGCTCAAACATACTGTGAAAATAGTAGTTTGTTTACAGCAGTGCCGTTTAAGATGAGGGAGAAAACATTTTTTTCATGAGCATTGCCTTATTTCTATTACAACATATTGGATGACTGTCATTCATATTCCATTCACCCAGTTCAATGTAACAGCGAAAGATTTAGGCTACTACATGATACTCTAATTTTCCCTATGAGGTTGCTACAATGAATGCTACAGGTTGCTATGAATGAAAGTTTACAACGTAGGTGCACACAGGTCGAGAGACAAATTTGACCACATCTAGCTGATATAGGGTGTAATCATTAGTCCAACAGTTGCAAACAAGAGTTTCTATTCAGGCATGTTTATCCCCGTTTTGTTTTCCGTTTGCTTCCTCCTCTCACCTTTTTCCTTCGCTTGTGGATTTCAATGGACAACACACCAGCTGTATGTGACCAGGCAAAAATACCTTTCCAAGCCAAACCATGTCATAACCGCCTACATCGTTGTCACCATATTAGCTAAAGTAACATCATAGTCAGCATAGCTAACAGAACTAATGCGTTAGTTAACCCGCTACAAGGATGCGGGGTGGCAGGTAGCCTAGTGGTTAGAGTGTTGGGCCAGTAACCGAAAGGTTGCTAGATTGAATCCCCGAGCTAACAAGGTAGAAATCTGTTGTTGTGCCCCTGAACAAGGCAGTTAACCCACTGTTCCGTCATCGTATATAAGCATTTGTTCTTAACTGACTTGCCTAGTTAAATAAAAGATAAGTAAAAAAAAATATGCAGTAACATTACAGTCAGTAAGCAGTTACACCGGAGGGCCCCATTTTCAATAAATTAATATAACCAAAAGCTTACCTTAACTTGGAAGAGTTTCAGTGTTGTGGTGGAAGGTCATAGCCAGCTAGCAAATATAGCATCTCTCTCTTTGAGCATGGTGTTTCAGTAGGCCAAACTAGCATGCTGCTTTTGCTAGCTAAGTAAGTGAAACTGAAAATTTAATTTTGGAAGGAATTGGTTTGTTCAAAACAGTTCAACTACTGTCTGTCTCTCTTTGAGTCAACTGCTCACCACATGTTTATGCACTGCAGTGCTAGCTAGCTGCAGCTTATGCTTTCAGTACTAGATTAATTCTCTGATCCTTTGATTGGGTGGACACTATGTCAGTTCATGCTGCAAGAGATCTGATAGATTGGAGGACGTCCTCCGGAAGTTGTCATAATTACTGTATAAGTCTATGGAAGGGAGTGAGAACCATGCCTCCTAGGTTTTGTATTGAAGTCAATGTACCCAGAGGAGGACGGAAGCTAGCTGTCTTCTGGCTGCACCATGGTGCTACCCTACAGAGTGCTGTTTAGGCTACTGTAGACCTTTTAAAATAGTGTGTTTTAATCAATTATTTGGTGACATTATTATATTTACTATAGTTTTAAATAAAAAGGATAACTATTTCAAAGTTTTACAATTTTATTTTTATGAAATTCACTGAGGAGGATGGTCCTCCCCTTCCTGAGAAGCCTCCACTGGTTTACAGGTAATGTATTCCTCAACACTATCTTTGTTTTTCGTTTAAGTCTGGGATTCAAGCTTCTCATGCTGCAGGCTCATTTGTAGAGTGTCAAACTGTGCAAGAGAACCGACACATTGCTTATTGAATGTAATCCCCGTAATCAAGCAGTCCAAAGGAAGATACTACACCATTGTCTTTCTTGTAATCTCTTGCATTTATCTGCATTATCTTTGTATTAAGTGATCATCATCCTTTGTATTTTTTTCCCAACAGGGGAAAAAAATAGAATGACTATTGGAAAACAATGAAAAGGTTCTAGACAAAGATGGCCCAGCTACAACTTAATTCCCTTTCATTTTCTGCACTCTCATATGAAAATTCTCTCAGAAACTAACGTCAGCTTTTGCTGTTCCTTATGCGGTTATGGTAGGTACACTTACACAATAGAAATGGCAATTAGGAGGACAGAGTGGAAGAGAGGCTCTGCGAACGTAGAAAGCCGTGTGTATAGTCTTCCATTTCTTCTTCTACTGCATTTAATTAAGGACCTGTCTTCTCCTTCTCTTCTTCTTTAAGCCCATACTCAGTGTGATTAGAGGAGGAGAGAGGTATTAAACAAGGGGATTGACAGAGAGGGAGAGAGAGCAAAGAGAGAGAGAAATAGAAATGGCGTGGGCATTAAGAGATGCACTGTGCTCCCTGCTCTGTCGGAGCTGCGAATGTGTGTGCGTGTGTGTGCAGACCAGAGGCAGCCTGGGAAGGGAAGGCGGGCAGGCGCTGCAGTAATGACTCTGCGGCCGCTGCCAGTGCAGCACTGCAGAGATGAAATTGCATTGGCCTTTCTGGAGGCTGAGTTAATTGGCTGATTGTGGAGCTCTCTCCCTGGCTGTAATTTATGACTCCCCCTGCATACGTGTGTGACTGTGGAGAGTGCACTTGACCTTCTCAAATAGAAGATGTGGTACTATTTGGGAGGTGTGGGTGTGCACTGGGCTTTAACACGGGGAGGGTGTGTGTTTCCTGACAATTTGTTTAATGTCAAACAGGACAACTCTTGAGACAGCTCTTTCTTTGTAAAGTTAAAAGCCTTTGCAGTTGTTGGCTAAACACACAGACAGATGGTCACTTGTGCAGAGTACCGGCTAAAGGTAGAGTCAGCGATATGACATCGATGCACAAAGTAAACAGCAACACTAAGAGCGCTGGCATGCGGGGCTAAACTTCTCTGCTGTTTTGGTCCTGTGGCGAACACGTTGTAAGAGCGTGAAGTGAACCCGTGACTGTATGAGAGCTCTTCATAATATCTGCAGTGCTGCTCGTGCAACGTCATTTCACTGACTCTACCTTTAAGAGTAGGCAGAAATTCCCTCCCATACAGTGCGTTAACATAGTGTTATAGTATCTTGGAACACATGACGGTAACCATAACTTTCCGTAACATTGTCACAGTGTGATCCAATAGCTTTGCTTGCAGGATGTCAACCCTATCCCTCCCAGCTCGTGTCATTTTGATCCCACATCACTGAGCTAGTGGTTTTATGGACTGGGTTTTGGCTGGATAGTATTTCGATCAAGTTAACCTCAACCCCAGACTGGACTCTTGACTAACTCTGTAGCAGCTGCTGGCTGCCTCTGCTTGCCACCCTCCGTCCTCCCTCCAACTCATCTCACATCTCTCCTTGGGAAATTATGCTTTGCTCCATCTCTCTCTCTGCCTCCCTCTCGCATCCTCATCCACTCCCTCTCTCTATTCTCCCTCCTTATGTTCTACCATCTCTCTCTCCTTCAGCCTCTCTTTATCTCTCTCCTCCACCCCTTTCCCCCCATCCCTCCCTCCCTGCCTCCCACTCACCACGCTGACGTCGTAGGCACACATACGGCTCCCGAGGAACAGGCAGCGAATGTCACAGCCTTTAGAAATCACCCATCTTGTCTGACTCAGAGCTGACTGTATCCCACCCAATTAACCTTTCTGTAGAGGAAGCCCTGCAAATGCGCTAGACACAGCCAACAATGATCTATTCATTTGTTTCTGTTCTCTGCCAAGACAATTTATTATGAATCAGTGGCACAATATATTTTCATATGCTTGGGTCAAAGTTCTGTATGCATGTGGATCGGTGTCATTCCACATAATCTACAGTTCCAAGCCTTTTCTCTCTGAACCCATACCATCATTTAGGTTGGGGAAAGGAATAACAGTTGTCTACTGTATATCAGTTGACTCAAATCTATAGTCATGATATCTTTGTTGGTGTACCTTTTTCACTGCATGAGCCTATGAGAGGTTATTTTGGAGCCCAATTGACCAGAAATATACCAAGAAATGAGTAAACACTGCTGAGGTTTTAAAAAACATTAAAGGATCACATCATCACCATTTGGTATTTGTTCCTGATTGAGCTAGTGTGGGCTGGTGATTGATATCTGTAGGAATGGTGCTCCTTCCTCTGAGTGTTCTACTGTACCACATCGTGCCTAGCGGTAATGTTCAGTGATATTGCTGGGCTGTGGGGATGTTTTATTAAACTGTCCAGTCATGTCACTGCTGGTCGACTCATTTTCAGTGGCTACAGTGCTAAACTCAGCAAAAAAACGTCCTCTCACTGTCAACTGCATTTATTTTCAGTAGACTTAACGTGTAAATATTTGTATGAACATAACAAGATTCAACAAATGAGACATAAACTGAATAAGTTCCACAAACATGTGACTAACAAATTGAATAATGTGTCCCTGAACAAAGGGTGGGGGGTTCAAAATCAAAAGTAACAGTCAGTATCTGGTGTGGCCACCAGCTGCATTAAATACTGCAGTGAATCTCCTCCTCGCGGACTGCACCAGATGTGCCAGTTCTTGCTGTGAGATGTTACCCCACTCTTCCACCAAGGCACCTGCAAGTTCTCAGACATTTCCGGGGGGAATGGCCCTAGCCCTCACCCTCAGATTCAACAGGTCCCAGACGTGCTCAGTGGGATTGAGATCAGAGCTCTTCTCTGGCCATGGCAGAACACTGACATTCCTGTCTTGCATGAAATCACGCACAGAACGAGCATTATGACTGGTGGCATTGTCATGCTGGAGGGTCATGTCAGGATGAGCCTGCAGGAAGAGTACCACATGAGGGTGGAGAATGTCTTCCCTGTAACGCACAGTGTTGAGATTGCCTGCAATGCCAACAAGCTCAGCCTGATGATGCTGTGACACACTGCCCCGGACCATGACGGACCCTCCACCTCCAAATCGATCCCGCTCCAGAGTACAGGCCACGGTGTAACGCTCATTCCTTCGACTATAAATGCGAATCTGACCATCACCCCTGGTGAGACAAAACCGCGACTCGTCAGTGAAGAGCACTTTTAGCCGGTCCTGTCTGGTCCAGCGACGGTGGGTTTGTGCCCATAGGCGATGTTGTTGCCGGTGATGTCAGGTGAGGACCTGCCTTACAACAGGCAAACAAGCCCTCAGTCCAGACTCGCTCAGCCTATTGTGGACAGTCTGAGCACTGATGGAGGGATTGTGCGCTCCTGGTGTAACTCGGGCAGTTGTTATTGCCATCCTGTACCTGTCCCGCAGGTGTGATATTCGGATGTACCGATCCTGGGCATCTTTCTTTTGGTGTTTTTCAGAGTCTGTAGAAAGCCATCTTTAGTGTCCTAAGTTTTCATAACGGTGACCTTAATTACCTACCGTCTGTAAGCTCTTAGTGTCTTAACGACCGTTCCACAGGTGCATGTTCATCAATTGTTTATGGTTCATTGAACAAGCATGGGAAACAGTAATTTAAACCCTTTACAATGAAGATCTGTGAAGTTAATTCGTGAAAATCCAAATATCTTTGAAAGACACGGTCCTGAAAAAGGAACGTTTCTTTTTTTGCTGAGTTTATTTATGTGACATACTATATGATAGCATAGAATTATCAGCACGTAAGTTGTAAATGACGTTCTAGATGCCATTACTTTAAATGGGATGTGCTGAGGTCCTGTGGCTCCTTGCCTTTGGTGCCTGTGGTTCTGCTCTTTGTGGTTGTGATGGATGAGGCTAAGCCTCAGTGGTGTAAAGTACTTAAGTAAAAATACTTGAAATTACTACCTAAGTAGTTAGTTTAATGTACTATTTATATTTTTGACAACTTGTACTTTTACTTCACTGCATTCCTAAAGAAAATGATGTACTTTTTACTCCATACATTTTCACTGAAACCCAAAAGTACACGTTACATTTTGAATGCTTAGCAGGACAGCAAAATTGTCTAATTCACACACTTATCAAGAGAACATCCCTGGTCATCCCTACTGCCTCTGATCTGGTGGACTCACTAAACACAAATGCTTTGTTTGTAAATTATGAGTGTTGGAGAGTGCCCCTGGCTGTCCGTAAATGTAAAAAACAAGAAAATGATGCTGTCTGGTTTGCTTTATATAAGGAATTTGAAATGATTTATACTTTTACTTTTGATACTTAAGTTTATTTGAGCAATTACAGTTCATTTTGATTTGATTTGAACCAAATACTTTTAGACTTTTACTCAAGTAGTATTTTACTGGGTGACTTTTACTTGAGGCATTTTCTATTAAGGTATCTTGACTTTTACTCAAGTATGAAAATGAGGTACTTTTTCCACCACTGCTAAGCCTACAGTGAACAGGAAGCATGCTGAGACCCTTGGATGCCCCTGTAGGGGCCAGACATGGTTTCAAATCCCTGCACAAACAGCCCAAATGAAAAGCTCTCATAACACATGCTAATTTAGGGATAACATAAAAATATATATTAGACCTTTTCTCAACTCCTGTGTTTTGTACAGAGATAGATGTTGAGGATGAGGGGAGTACACTGAGTTCTGATAGTCTTGACAGCAGTGGAACTCATTGACCTGGTTAGTTTGGAAAGGTTGGATGGGTATTAGGCTCTCACTCATAGGTCACTTCACTTTGCTGTACTCCAGGTCTCTGTTGTTTTTGCTTGGCTCAATTGGAGTAATTATTGGTTAATATTATATTCAGATGCGTGCCGTTTAGAATTGTTATTAAAGCCAACACAGATCAAGTTCTGAGACGCCATTTCAACAAGGGTAAACCATTTTCCTTGTCCAAAGACATAGTCACTGTTCTTCTATCTGAACCCCAACTCAAGTATTGCAGTGAGTCAATGAGACGTACATTTATCGCCAAATATATTAGCACCCTTGTACTTTCACCCTGGAATGGTTCAAGAAGAAATGCTGGACTGGTCTGGAGTTCAGACCTGAACTCACCTCCATAACCTATGGTGAGACCATTGAAGAATTAGAGCAGTTTGCTGCTGAAGAGTCGGCCAAATTGCCAGTAGAACGGTGCAACAAGCTCATTGATGGCTACAAGATACATTTGTTGGCAGTTATCTTGGTAAAAGGCTGTGCAACCAAGTATAGCTCCAGGGTGACAATAATTTTGTCCAATGCCACTTATTATTTTCTAAATTAAAATTGTAAACTTAAGTTTACAAAAATAAAACTGGTTCTGCAATGTTGAAAATCCAACAAAGAACATGATTTGTATCTTTTTCAATTTCAACTTATTTAAGATGAAATATGTAATTATTCAGGAAGAGTGCAAGGTTGCTAATATACACTGCTCAAAAAAATGAAGGGAACACTTAAACAACACAATGTAACTCCAAGTCAATCACACTTCTGTGAAATCAAACTGTACACTTAGGAAGCAACACTGATTGACAATAAATTGCACATGCTGTTGTCCAAATGGAGTAGAAAACAGGTGGAAATTATAGGCAATTAGCAAGACACCCCCAATAAAGGAGTGGTTCTGCAGGTGGTGACCACAGACCACTTCTCAGTTCCTATGCTTCCTGGCTGATGTTTTGGTCACTTGAATGCTGGCGGTGCTTTCACTCTAGTGGTAGCATGAGACGGCGTCTACAACCCACACAAGTGGCTCAGGTAGTGCAGCTCATCCAGGATGGCACATCAATGCGAGCTGTGGCAAGAAGGTTTGCTGTGTCTGTCAGCGTAGTGTCCAGAGCATGCAGGCGCTACCAGGAGACAGGCCAGTACATCAGGAGACGTGGAGGAGGCCGTAGAAGGGCAATAACCCAGCAGCAGGACTGCTACGTCCGCCATTGTGCAAGGAGGAGCAGGAGGAGCACTGCCAGAGCCCTGCAAAATGACCTCCAGCAGGCCACAAATGTGCATGTGTCTGCTCAAACGGTCAGAAACAAACTCCATGAGGGTGGTATGAGGGCCCGACGTCCACAGGTGGGGGTTGTGCTTACAGCCCAACACCGTGCAGGACGTTTGGCATTTGCCAGAGAACACCAAGATTGGCAAATTCGCCACTGGCGCCCTGTGCTCTTCACAGATGAAAGCAGGTTCACACTGAGCACATGAGCACATGTGACAGACGTGACAGAGTCTGGAGACACCGTGGAGAACGTTCTGCTGCCTGCAACATCCTCCAGCATGACCGGTTTGGCGGTGGGTCAGTCATGGTGTGGGGTGGCATTTCTTTTGGGGGCCGCACAGCCCTCCATGTGCTCGCCAGAGGTAGCCTGACTGCCATTAGGTACCGAGATGAGATCCTCAGACCCCTTGTGAGACCATATGCTGGTGCGGTTGGCCCTGGGTTCCTCCTAATGCAAGACAATGCTAGACCTCATGTGGCTGGAGTGTGTCAGCAGTTCCTGCAAGAGGAAGGCATTGATGCTATGGACTGGCCCGCCCGTTCCCCAGACCTGAATCCAATTGAGCACATCTGGGACATCATGTCTCGCTCCATCCACCAACGCCACGTTGCACCACAGACTGTCCAGGAGTTGGCGGATGCTTTAGTCCAGGTCAGGGAGGAGATCCCTCAGGAGACCATCCGCCACCTCATCAGGAGCATGCCCAGGCGTTGTAGGGAGGTCATACAGGCACGTGGAGGCCACACACACTACTGAGCCTCATTTTGACTTGTTTTAAGGACTTTACATCAAAGTTAGATCAGCCTGTAGTGTGGTTTTCCACTTTCATTTTGAGTGTGACTCCAAATCCAGACCTCCATGGGTTGATAAATTTGATTTCCATTGATCATTTTTGTGTGATTTTGTTGTCAGCACATTCAACTATGTAAAGAAAAAAGTATTTAATAAGAATATTTCATTCATTCAGATCTAGGATATGTTATTTTAGTGTTCCCTTTTTTTTGAGCAGTGTATAAATCGGCACCCTTGCAACTATAATTATAGCATCTCCCTTACTCAGCATGATGTTGATTTGAGCAAATTTCAACAACTTACAGACAAAATGTATTAGCTTTCAGGAATATATTTTATTTGTTTTTTGGTGCATACTTTATTTAACCGCTATTTCCATAAATGTTTTTCCTTGGACCGGGCTACCTTGAGAAGAGTCTTGTGAGGCTTGTGGGCATCAGAGCAAAACCGACATTTACATGTTTGTGAGAGTCTCACCTTTTCATAATGTGTCATATTAGTGTGTAACCCAAACTGTTTGGACGCTACAGTCTTGAATGGCTCTATCTTGCTAGTGCTTTGATTGTGTGATTTAAGCATACTGTACTGATGTTGTCATCTTCCCATATTTCACAAGTAGGAGGGTCACTGTGAGGCTAAGTTCTTCTCTCTCAGCCAGTGTCATACTGAATGTGACTTGAAGGGCTTTGGGGTCGTTCCATTTGATTACAATCACTTTTTGACCGCACCCCTTTTGATTGAACTTTTATTTAAAAAATGTGCATATGTTGTAGCTTTGACCCTATTTTACATCATCGGAGGTGTTTGTGTTGTGCCTGTAATCGGTTGAGATGCAGCATGCGCTTGAATACAGGGTGGGTGTCATGATTTGGCTGATAAATGGAAATAAAATAGCAATGTCAACATTCAAATTGTACCACAAAGACGGTTGGAGGTCCACACATCAGAGAATGTTGACTTGAATGGGAATATCAGTTGTTTTAAATTACACTGTCAGTGTTCCATAGAAACCTATTGAAATAATAGAAAAGACATTCCCATTTAAGTTGACATTTGACAGTGGGTGGACCGGCGGCCATCGTTGTGGTTGTACATTTAAATTTAAATTCCATTTTGAATGGTGTACCAGCTAAATTTCAGTGGTCTGGAGGAATAGGTCCATTTTATGAATTATATTACTATAATTGAAATGGCACCCACCGTGTATTCAAGGGGACACACTCTTTTCGGCCATTTCACCTTGTGGGCGATGCTATACGTCACTGTGGGCGTGGGTTTCAAAGTGCAAGAACTGTCCAATGCGCATCCACGTTCAACCCGAGAACCCTCCTCCTGGGACCTCATTCATAACTTCATCACCGACATCCCTATGGTGGGTTTATACTTTATAGTTTACAATATCACTTTCATATTAGTACATCATTTTGCTTTATTTGAACTAACAATAGCTAGCTACCAAGTGGCTGGACCAGTTTCCCCAAAAGTGAACGATGTAAAACGTCAAGTTTCTAGCCAACCAACAACGTCAATGCCAATATCAAGCCAGTCTATTAACAAGAATGTAAGCTTTCTGCCCATATAAGACATCTATATGTACCGGAAAATTGGTTGTTGTTTACAACGTTGTTCTAGTCACATTATGCATATTGGCAACAACTGTCCCATTGACGGTATACCGATCCAGTAGAGGTGAAACTTATCTGAATAAAATATATGAAACTGATCATGACTTGATTTAATCTAATTTCACTGCGATTGGTTAGTCATCATGCAATAATATTTGTGTACTGTCAATCACTGAGATGAATTATTTGCGGTCAAAAAGAGATTTAAATCAAATGGAAGGACCCTTTGCTTTAATGTAGAGCAGTTCAATAGGCCTACATAGTAGATTACTTCAGTGGTTATTTCAGTGGTGCTGTCGAATGGTGAGTCTTGTTGCTTTCTATATCCTCTAGTCTATCTGGCTGGTCCTGGGAGGATTTGAAACCAGTTTTTCACTTAAGGGTAGTGTTGCTGGAGAATTGTGTGGGACAATGTGTTATGACGCCCCTGTCAGAGAGAGGACAGTGTTACAAACTGTAAACGTTTGTATACTACAAGGACATTAACTGCACAAACAGGGACAAAAGGTCAGGGGCAAAACTGGAAAGCTGCATATTTATGGTGGAGCTGTAATATTTAGCAAATTTCGACAATGACATTGAGCTGTCAGGGAAGATCTGGTTACATTTTCTAGTGAAATGAATGTGGGAGGAAAGAAGGGGCATTTAAAATGTCAACACTCGACAAAGCTCGCCTATGAGAGTTGGTCTTGTTGTATTTGAGTGCCTGCCTGCTTGAGTGTCTGTACAGTCTATCTCTATTTAACTGAATTGTTTGTCAGTACTTGTCTTAGAATTTCTACACGGGGTGACATGTATTTTTGTGTCTGTCTATGTCCATGTGTGTGAGTGAGCATGCGTGATCCCGTACATGAATGTGTATGCAGTGGCTCCTCTAGCCGTTTGGGGGCCCAAAGCGAGATTTGGTTTGGGCCCCCTCCCCCCACCTTGCGGGCAAAACATTTTAGTTTGAAAACACATTTTTATGCAATTCTACTCATGCCATGGGGAAGAGAGAAATGTTTGCAGTTTCAAAGGTAATATCTTGCAATTGTACACATTTTTGCCATGAGGTGGACAGAAACCTTTGCCATTTTAAAGGTCATATCCTGCAATTCTAAACATTTTGCCATGCCTTATGCCATGTTAATATGATATCCGAGTGAGAATGGCAAACAAAATCAATGGGGGCCCCCTGGAGGTCAGGGCCCCTGGGCTCATGTCCTGTGTGCTTGGTATGTAATTTGGTGATGATTACTACAAGGTATAGATAGCTGGCTAGACAACCTTACCTAGCAATGTAAAACATTTTAGTTGACGTTGGCTAATTGAGTGACTGTCAGTGACTGATATAACAAGCGGAAAACTGCTGATCATCTACCAAATTTCATTGGAGGGCCTCTAGCGGCTACGGGGCCCTACGCGTAGCCCGTAGTCTGTGTATAGGCAGAGGCGGCACTGTGTGTATGTATATGTGTGGCATAACTGAAGGCAACTGTCAGAAAGCTGTCATCTTCTAGGTGCACTGTGCATGTCTGTTCTCTCCAGATGTCTGGGCTGTGATTAGATTTCTAGCATGTCAGCCTCATCACAAACAGACAGTGTGAAGCCACTTTGGGGAGATTTAATTGCATTACGGGATGAGAGAGAAAGGCATCTCCAGGGAAGGAGTAGTCACCATTACCTGCATGCCACTAGGCTTCTTACACAATACAGCTGTTCAGATGGAGTCCTCTTCAACCGCACATCTAATGGCAAATCTGTCCTTTTAAATGTTTTATAGGAATTGAGATGCCATATGAGGGAAAAAGTTAGAAGTTTTTGATTTTAGGGGGGGGGGGGGGGTTAACTCTTCAAAGCAATGTTCACTTTTATGCATGCCCACGAAGGGTATGCTATTTTTTCCACTTTCACCATGACAACTCAGTGGCTTTAAAGCTCAAACCTGTCAAATATTATTATGCCTCTTTCTCCCTTTCTATTTTTTATGCCTAACCCCAAAAAGGAGATTAGAGCCAGCTTTTGCATCACAGAATTACAGATCAGGAAAATGTCCATGCCAAACAGACTCCATTATCTGGTTCTCACTTCATTTGGACAGAATATCTTTATTTAGGTGTACGTGTGTGCATGCTCAGTCTGTAGAATGAACAACAAAATTCATACTCTGTGAATGGTCAAGTTTCCTGAAACAGTGGTTTATGCCACTGAGCAACAGCCTATTTTAAATCACAATTTTGTTTCCATTTAGCCATTTCTGGCCTTTTATCCGAATTCGCAAGAGCCATGGCCCTTTTGTTGCATTCTAAAAGCTTTTGATGGAGAGAACACTGTCAGCTGTAGAATAAAGCCTTTCATCTGTGTGGGCGCACACAGGGCTATTAAGGTGGCATACAGACAGGAGACATTTGCAGATGTGTGAGAAGCACATGTTTTCAAGCGGCAAACTGGTAACCATACCAACAGTAAAACCAATAGAATAACAGTAAAACCAATTGCTCCTAATGGAGTAGATTATATTATCTATATCTGACATGGATTAGGATTTGGGAGTAACCGATTACATGTAATCTGATTACCAAAACACTAACTATAATCAGTTAAGTTACCCTCTACAATATTGTAATCAGATTACAGGAACCTTTTAAAAAAACAACATGATTACTTCTTGAATTACTTTTCAATTCAGAAAGGATGTTTGTGAAAAAATACATTATGACACCTTTCTGTTTTCTCAATGACATTCAATTCAGCATAGATTTTTTTTTGTACCTGAGTGAGTCTGACCACAAGTCAGAGAGAGACCACTATGATGACACGCACCAAATGCGTTTGATTAATTATTTTTGTCTTCTTGCAATGCCTCTTAAGGGGAAAGTAATCCAAAAGTAATCAGATAACGTTACTGAGTTTGGGTAATCCCAAAATTACATTACTGCTTTTTTGTTTTTTTGACAGGTAACTGTAATGGATTACATTTAGAAAGCAACCTACCCAACCCGTATTAGGAGTGATGCAAAGTGTATTAGAGCAGAGCAATATAGATCACTGTAGTAGTGTAGTAGTCCCGTGTAGCTCAGTTGGTAGAGCATGGCGCTTGCAACGCCAGGGTTGTGGGTTCGATTCCCACGGGGGGCCAGTACAAAAAAGTATGAATGTATGTACTTGTAAGTCGCTCTGGATAAGAGCGTCTGCTAAATGACTTAAATGTAAATCTAAATCACTGTAATGACCTAGTGAAATGAAACAATGGAGTATACAGAAAGTATCAACAGGCAGCAAGAAATTAACAAGGTGCCAGAGGTTGGACTAAGTCACTTTTATTTGAGACACAAGCAAGTCTCAAGTCACAAGGCCTGAGTCTCAAGTCGAGTCCCAAGTAGAACGGGTCAAGACTTGAGGCAAGTCCAAGTCGTGCATTCTAAGAGTAAGTCAAGTCTAGTCGAGTCACAAGTCAAGTAAATAATAATATACACTTGTTCAACTACAAATTTTTGTCTATTTATTGACGGTACCAGACAGCCCTTTTTATAATTTGTTCTACAACATATTTGGATTAGCCTATGTAATTGTAAAACTAGGGACTTTGTAGCAGTTATAAGGTCATGAAATCAGCAGAAGGCGAGGCAAGTTGACATACTCAGAACGTAGATTAATTTACAGGTCTTGGTAATCCATTGGTGAAAGCGTCATATCATACAAAATATGCAAGTAGATTTACCAAATATACACAGGCAATAGCTCAAAGGAAATAGCCTCTGTATCAGGCTTAACTTGACCGATCTGAATAGACACAGGTAGAGGGCAAGACTGTACATCCTCCCTTGAGAAGCCAAATCGAATCTGTCTAATAAGAGCTCAAACCAGAAGGCCTACATAATTTAAGCACTTGCCCCCAGGACCATACAATTACCCAATTGGCAATTATAAACAATAAACTGGTTCGACAATGTAAAAGGCCCTTTCCTCATCCACCATTAAATTGGTACATTTATCTTAATCAGACTTAATGATTGTTAATGATATTTAAACGCCATGCAAGCAATACTTTTCTCTCATTCAACATTCTGACTCTAAAGTGTGAAACGCAGGCCACCATACATTGAATTAAATAAACAGAACTTCTACCTCCTGAGTCTTGCGAACGTTCCCGTGGCCCACTCAGAGCAGGGTAAGAAATTGTTAGTGAAATGAAAATGTATCGTACGCCTATCAAACATGAAACAGAAATGTCTACGTGGATGGAATTATGACACGCTAGCAATTAATGTAGAATTAGATGGAATATAGATTTTCTACGTACAGTTGAAGTCAGAGGTTTACATCCACTTAGGTTGGAGTCATTAAAACTAATTTTTCAACCACTCCAAGAATTTCTTGCTAACAAACTATAGTTTTGGCAAGTCGGTTGCATGACACAGTTCATTTTTCCAACAATTGTTTACAGACTGTATCCTAATTCCAGTGGGTCAGAAGTTTACATACACTAAGTTGACTAGGCCTTTAAATAGCTTGGAAAATTCCAGAAAATGATGTCATGGCAATAGAAGCTTCTGATAGGCTAAATGACATAATTTCAGTCAACTGGAGGTCTACCTGTGGATGTATTTCAAGGCCTACCTTCAAACTCAGTGGCTCTTTGATTGACATCATGGGAAAATAAAAAGAAATCAGCCAAGACCTCAGAAGACCTGGTTCATCCTTGGGAGCAATTTCCAAACGCCTGAAGGTACCACGTTCATCTGTACAAACAATAGTACCCAAGTATAAACACCATGGGTCCACGCAGCCGTCATACCACTCAGGAAGGAGACGCGTTCTGTCTCCTAGAGATGGAGGTACTTTGTTGAGAAAAGTGCAAATCAATCCCAGAACAACAGCAAAGGACATTGTGAAGATGCTGGAGGAAACAGGTACAAAAGTATCTATATCCACAGTAAAACGAGTCCTATATCGACATGTCCTCAGCAAGGAAGATGCCACTGCTCCAAAACCACCATAAAAAAGCCAGACTACAGTTTGCAACTGCACATGGGGACAAAGATCGTACGTTTTGGAGAAACGTCCTCTGGTCTGATGAAACAAAAATATAACTGTTTGGCCATAATGACCATCGTTATGTTTGGAGGAAAAATGGGGAGGCTTGCAAGCAAGAGCACCATCCCAACCGTGAATATGGAGGTGGCAGCATCATGTTGTGGGGGTGTTTTGCTGCAGGAGGGACTGGTGCACTTCACAAAATAGATGGCATCATGAGGATGGAAAATTATGTGGCTATATTCAAGCAACATTTCAAGACATCAGTCAGGAAGTTAAAGCTTGGTCGCAAATGGGTCTTCAAAATGCACAATGACCCCAAGCATACTTCCAAAGTTGTGGCAAAATGGCTTAAGGACAACAAAGTTAAAGTATTGGAGTTGCCATCAGAAAGCCCTGACCGCAATCCTATAGAAAATTTGTGGGCAGAACTGAAAAAGCGTGTTTGATCAAGGAGGCCTACAAACCCAGTTACACTAGCTCTGTCAGGAGGAATGGGCCAAAAATCGCCCAGCTTATTGTGGGAAGCTTGTGGAAGGCTACCCGAAACGCTTGACCCAAGTTAAACAATTTAAAGGCAATGCTACCAAATACTGAGTGTATGTAAACTTCTGACCCACTGGGTATGTGATGAGAGAAATAAAAGCTGAAATGAATACTCTCTCTACTATTACTCTGACACTTCATTTAATTCTTAAAATAAAGTGGGTAACCTAACTGACCTAAGACAGGGAATTTTTACTAGGTTTCAAATTCAGGAATTGTGAAAACTGAGTTTAAATGTAGTTGGCTAAGGTGTATGTGAACTTCCGACTTCAACTGTAGGTCCTATGCATTAACGTCTCTAGGATATGTGGGACGCTAACGTCCCACTTGGCCAAAAGCCAGTAAAAATGCAGAGCCGCAAATTCAAATATATAACTATAAAAATCAAACTTTCATGAAATCACACATGAAAGACACCAAATTACAGCTACACTTGTTGTGAATCCAGCCAACATGTCTGATTTCAAAAAGGATTTACGGCAAAAGCACACCAAACGATTATGTTAGGTCAGTACACAGCCACAGAAAAATACAGCCATTTTTCCAGCCAAAGAGAGGAGTAACAAAAAGCAGAAATAGAGATAAAATTAATCACTAACATTTGATGATCTTCATCAGATGACACTCATAGGACTTCATGTTACACAATACATGTATGTTTTGTTCGGTAAAGTTCATATTTATATCCAAAAATCTGAGTTTAGGCGGGACGCTACTAGCTCACTTGGCAAAAAGCCAGAGAAAATGCAGAGCGCCAAATTCAAATTATTACTATAAAGATTACTATAAAAATCTATCTTTCATTAAATCACACATGAAAGATACCAAATGAAAGCTACACTGGTTGTGAATTCAGCCAACATGTCAGAATTTAAATAGGCTTTTCGGCGAAAGTAAACGATGCTATTATCTGAGTTAGCACCATTGCAAACAAAGAAAGATAAGCATATTTCAACCCTGCAGGCGCGACACAAAACGCAGAAATAAAAATATAATTCATGCCTTACCTTTGACGAGTTTCTGTTGTTGGCACTCCAATATATCCCATAAACATCACAAATGGTCCTTTTGTTCGACTTAAGTCCGTCGATATACAGTGGGGAGAACAAGTATTTGAGACACTGCCGATTTTGCAGGTTTTCCTACTTACAAAGCATGTAGAGGTCTGTAATTTTTATCATTAGTACACTTCAACTGTGAGAGGCGGAATCTAAAACAAAAATCCAGAAAATCACATTGTATGATTTTTAAGTAATTATTGCATGACATAAGTATTTCATCACCTACCAACCAGTAAGAATTCCGTCTCTGACAGACCTGTTAGTTTTTCTTTAAGAAGCCTTCCTGTTCTCCACTCATTACCTGTATTAACTGCACCTGTTTGAACTCGTTACCTGTATAAAAGACACCTGTCCACACACTCAATCAAGCATTTTCTCTTAATGATCCAACAGATAATGCAATTAGGATATTCTCTTGATGTTTCTTATTTTTGTACTAATCAAAAATGGCCTTCTCGTGAAGGGAAATAGGGAGCCGTCGTTCTCAGTCCTATTTCATATGAATACGAATCGAAGCTTTCCAAAAGCCTATTCACCCAGTATGGTGCGGATGTATGCTTTTACTCTGGCTTAAATCTCCATACACGCAGAGATGGGATCCTAGAGGTCTTTTCCAATGAAGTGAGTTAACTGTGAAGTCCTGCCTTTCTTTGTCTCTTAAATCACAGTGATAATTAGTGGAGGGTTTAGACGAGGGGACCCAGGAATGGGATGTGCCAAGTGTGTTTTTGACCCTGTGTGAGGTGTGTCCTGCCACCTTTTGTCACATTGCAGACCTGGCACTGGACCCAAGGATTGATCTTCTGAGACACATCATTACCAATCAGCACCCTGTCAGCTTCACCCAGAAAGTGTCACAATATTCCTCCCACCGTCGGATGGGGATGGGGGAATGGGCTCGGAGAGAGACTCAGTTAAACCCAGTTCTTTGTAACTGTGAGAAATATGGCCTGGTCCGTGCCTTATTCATCACAGTGCAGCTACAGAGGCTGGGCCTGACGGCCGTATATCTGCCATGTGCCGTGTTGCATCGTTTCCAGGAGCTGGTTAGGGATGTTTGGCTACATACAGCGCCAGGTGTTTACTCACTGTGAGTGGACATTAAACTGTAAAGGCACTACTTCCATGAGAATCAAACAATGGATCGATTCGTCTTAGTCATACACATCCTCAGGTAATAATCTTAATTCACCAAGACATTTTGGGGGCCAATTAAACTGGGTACACCCAGAAGCACATATTCCATTGCATTTTTCCCGGGATGCCTTTCACTGACTCATGGAAGATGTGCGAGTTCATCTCTGGGGGAGAGGGGAGTTGAGGGGGTAGAAGACTGAGAAAGACTAAGAGAAGAAAAAATTTGATTACAGTATATGCTGTATAAGGCAAAGAGAATGAAAGAAACATCTGAGCAAGGGAGGGAGGGAGGGAGAGCACAACCAATGGACTTCCTAAAACTCTGCATCCTGGCAACCCCACATCAAGCCCATCCACAGTCTACCCCAGCCAAGCCCCATCAATCCTCACACACACACACACACACACACACACACACACACACACACACACACACACACACACACACACACACACACACACACACACACACACACACACACACACACACACACACACACACACACACACACACACACACACACACACACACACAGTCCACACTCAGCAGTTGTGGTTTTGTTAAGAGTCCCCAGTGGGCACTTAAAGCAATTACATCATTGATACATGGTACAAAGCCTTAGGCCTGCAGCCACACAGCAGCTTGGTCGGGCAGCTGTCTGGCTGTCAGCATTCTGATCCAAACAAAGATCCTGTCACACTCAATGAAAACCATGAGCTGAATCTAACAGCCAAGCCAATGGCTCTCTTACGACCCTCCCCGGTAATATTAGCTGGGACAGGCCTACCCTTCTTTACCCTATCCATGTTGCCTTTGTCGACTCCATTGGTTTTACTTACAGCGCCATTGGATACGGGGGGAAACTTTATGGGGCATCTGCTATTGTGGTATTTCTGTCTCTTTTCAGTGTAATTCAGAGCTGGTGAAGGTTAAACCGTTTAAAGTCAGTCCTTTGGAGGAGGATTTACATAGATCCCGTGGAAACTCAATGCTATTTCTCTGTCCCCAGAAGTTCACAGAGTTCCTGGTTGTGGTTGGATATTGACCCTGTCTGTCTAGCAGTAACCCCCTAGCTGCCTAACCCTGATGATGATTGATATCTGACTTTTGAAGAGATCAATTGAGAGACATTTTTCATAATACTATTCTGCTGTCCCTTAGGCTCACCCAGATAGTACACATATCTGGATCCTTTGGGATCAATGCTATTGTTGAGGCATTTTGTTAAAGAAATCTTCTCAGGTTATCGTCTGCATTGACAGCTATGGAAGAGGGTAATAATACTAGAGCAGGCTAGGGGGAAGTTATTAACAACCTCTAGCCGGGTCTCTAAGCAAGCACACAGCAGGGAGTATAACATCAAGACTTACTGCAGCTGCTACACAGAAACAGCCAGGCACTGCATCAGTTTGGGGGGGAAATGATCTCTGTGATGACAGCTATAGGTATTTGACTCTTCTCAGCAATAATTTCCTACTGAAAGCTGATTCACATCTTGTATTTTATTTACATAATGATACCTGGATGATGCAGGTGATGTCTGCCCTTTACAATGGATAAGGATATGCTTTACCGGAATTAGTTATTTTCAGCACTGTTTGTGAATAAATAAAGAGAAATCCTAAAGCAGAGACCTGCTGTTCATGTTGGCTTGTGAGCCTTCGTTCACCATGTGCTGCGTCAGTGCATCTCACATACCAAGACAGGTTTGACAGCCAGCCTCCAAAGAGACGCTCACTCAGTTTAAACCTTAATAGGCTGAAATATTGAGGAATTCTACAGTGAGCCCCCTCGTCTTTGAGGGGGGCCCCATTGAAATCCATGGCCATGAGGATTGACCGTAGCTGCACTCTGCTAATACAGTCATTCACTCAGTTTAATTGATGTATGTTTCACGAGCGCCATATGAATTAATGATGCAAACTTAAAACAGAAGCTAGGTGGAGCATGCTTAATTCATGTGTTTTGTTGCTTAATTTGCAATAACTTTCCTTTCTGAGGATGTGATAAATGCTTGATCAGGCATATCAGACAGAGCTGGGAATAGCTGTATCTTTTAACACTTATGTGTTCATTAGTGCCTCTGTGGAAAAAAATAAACAAGTTGAAAGCAGGTCATCCTGTGTATGGCAGGCAGCAGGAGCCAGGGGCTTAGCAAGAGTGTTGAATAATGAAAAGCATTATTAGTTACCATTTGTGGTGGGAGAACAAATTGATGAATATGTCTGTGTCTGTGTGCAATGTGAAGCAGTGACATTTCATCTTGGAGGGAGGAGGTTGAGAGAGGTGGTGGTTAAGGGGAGAGAGAAGGTGAGTTTACTGAATACACAAAAGTGTCACACCTGCTCCCGCTCTCCCTGCCTGGCGCTCGAGGGCGCCAGGGAGCCCAGCACTACGCACTCCTGCGACCATCATTACGCACACCTGTTTCCCTCGTCACGCGCATCAGCGATTCATTGGACTCAGCTGGACTCAATCACCTGCGTTCATTACCTTCCCTACATCTGTCTGTTCCCGAGATTGTTTCCCACTTCTGCATTGTTGTCGTATGTCATTTTTTTACCTTGCTCTGATGCTGTTCCTGTCCTCTTCCATGTCCGTTCTTAATTAATGTTCACTCCCTGTACCTGCTTCTCATCATCAGCATCGTTTCTTACATAATGCAGAAGCCCTCATTTGAAGCACCAGGGAATGCTGGCTTTTTGGTCTTGGTGGTGACGTCGGGTCCGGGTTCGTGGCCGCCGCCGATAGAACCAGGGGAGTGCCTCAGCTGGCTCGTCGGGCTTCCACACCCAAGCTGGCTCGAGAGGTTTCCTTGCACCGTTTGGCTCAGCAGGCTCCCATCCCACATCATGCCTCAGCCAGATCGTCAGGGTTTTACGCCCCCAGCCAGATCATCAGTCTCCCACGTCTCAGCTGGCTCGCCAGGCTCCCACGTTCCAGCGGGATAATCAGGCTTTACACCTCAACCGGATCGTCAGCCTTCACGCCTCAACCTGCACGCCAAGCTCCTACGCCTCAGCCGGTTTGCCAGGCTCCCACGCCTCTTGCCGGTTCGCCGGTTTCTACGCCCCAGCCGGCTTATCCAGCGCCCATGCCTCGGCCGGCCCGTTAGGCTCTCCCAGGTGGGACGCCGGGTGGTGCCCATAGAGGGCGGGGGGAGGGGGGGGGTACTCTCACGTCTGCTCCCACTCTCCCTCCCTGGCGCTCAGGCCGCCAGGCTGCCCAGCACTACATACTCCTGCCACCATCATTTGCACACCTGTTTACCTTGTCACGCGCATCAGCGATTCATTGAACTCAGCTGGACTCAATCACCTGCTTTCATTACCTCCCCTACATCTGTCTGTTCCCGAGATTTTTCCCCGCTTCTGCATTATTGTCGTATGTCGTTCGGTTACCTTGTTCTGATGCTGTTCCTGTCCTGTTCCTTGTCCAAAATATTCACTCACTGTACCTCACTTTAAAGGGTATTTGGTGGGGCTTCCGTAATTCATGTTGCTTGCTAAAGTACAGACTGCAGTTTCCCTTCCAATAGGAGGTGCCATAACAGGTGTCGGTCGCATCTACAGATGGACTATTCAGACTATCCAAATAAAGTGTGACCCTTTCTATGGACCACAGCTAATAGAATTGATCAAGACAAATGAAGCTGTGAAATACATACTGTAAATGACATACTGTTACACCAAAAGTGTTAACCTTTTACTGCAGTGGGCTAAATCAGGATCACATAAAAGTATACACCTCAGACACATGGTTATGGACTTTAAAAAATGAAGACCATGTCAGATATAGAGTTGAAATGTATTACATTTTGAGTTTGCATCCCAACATTACAAGTTATATACATCACAGAAGACTGAAATATACAAAACTGGTTGACATAGAAACACCAGATTCTCAGCTGTTTAAATTATTTATTTTTTTGTTAATTATGAAATTCTGAAAAATATTAACATTCCACCCATGGCCACTAGGTAATTAGACTGCAGGAAAGGGTAGCTACGGAACGACTAGGCCTCTGACTTCTTCAGAATACAATAAACTGTATTTGGTGTGTCTGAGTAAGATTGCTGATGTTAGAGTTTGACATTTATTTGAAGTTTAGCAGACCCTTTAGCTAACTTGGTGGCAAAAGTGCAAGAAGTGCCCCCCCCCCCCCCCCCCCCTCGCTCTCTCTCTCTCGCTCTCTCTCTCTGCTTGGTCCGATAACTTTTCCGCCAGATAGACAAGAATAACTATTTGTAAAAGTTTTCTCTTGCATGTGTTTCAGTCTAAGCCCAGCAGTGGTAAAAGTTGTGATGATAAGCTGTGAGGGCATAGCGCTTGTTGCAGACAGCAGGGTCATGTAGGATCTCTGTGCTGACAAACAGATGATAGCTGGTTCTGTTTTGTCCTCTTCCCTCTGATATGAGGGGGTGGCTAACTGCAGAGATGGGCTCATTCGTGCTAAGTGGGATACATCCATTTTTTGGGCCTCCATTGTTAGTCGTCTCTGGTCTTGGGGAAATGACATGAGCACTAGGCTATAGCCCAATAGGATATTTTCAGAATTCGCTCAGGGAATTGCAAAGGCACACAGTTCAAGTCTGTTGTCATATGAATTTTCTTTTGTTGACATGTTCTACCATCCAGTGTTGGGGTCATTATACTTGACTTATTACTCCCTGGGGAAAGTAGTTTGTTAAACTACTCGTTGTATTACTTTTGCGTTACACCCAAAAACGTTGCACATCCTCACTCAATGTAAACAATGTCTACATTACGTAGGCCTATAGACCAACAGGTTTTTTGTTTTAAAGTAGGCCATGTGCATTAGGCCTGCGGATATCAAATCCCAGGGCATTGAGGGCAAGGATATAAACACTGTCTCGTCCTACCTGTACTATGGCATCGGGCATACCAGCTGTCACCCGAGAGAGACCGTCCTTCAGTGCCAGTGTCTTGGTTGTTCCCAGGGTTGGTTGTAGAGTGCTATAGAAAGAGTTATCCTCCCCTTGCAAGATGACCAATGCCACAGTGGGTGGCTTCATGACCCTGCATTATTTTCATATCCCTCACTAAAGCAATTAGTAGTAGTACGTCCAACAGGAACTTGGAAAGTGTTTGTCAGACGAAAACAATTAGAATTCTGGGGTGGGGGGATTTTTTTAAATATTGCACCAACAAAGAGGGAATAATAATCATCACAAATATAGACTGTTGCAGAGATAATTCCTTATTTGGCAGAGACCCATCTCCTCCCCACTATTTGGCAACTTGTCAGGATATATGTTGTCCATGGTCTACACGTGACAGTATCTGGTATTCCAACATGATAAACGTGTCACAGAAAATGGTATTGTGGGTAATACCTCAAGTGACCATGTAAATAAACAGTGCAGGAGACCAAACAAAAACACATATGGCATTAATAATCCCAGATTTTACTTACAAGTGAAAAGTCTGTTTAGAAAATAAGAAATCATTATACATAAATCCTTTCAAACACATCTCTGAAATGTCTTATTAGTCTAACCAACCAACCTAACCATAGTCTGACTCCGAGGCCTCTCAGCGCCCCATTAGAAAAACCCCGCTATCTATATAGAACCAAAAGCTGTTCTTCTGCTGTATCTTCATAGGATAACCATTTTAGGTTCCGTGTAGAACCATGTCCACAGAGGTTTCTACATGGAACCCAGAATAAATCTACCTGGAACAAAAAAGGGTTTTTCATGGAACCAAAAAGGATTTTCCAATGCGGACAGCCGCAGAACTCATTTGGAACCCTGATGAAATTTTCAGCCATGCTGTTTATGACAGGAGGGAGCAGGCGCCGCGACATCATTTCCTGCTCTGCTTTGGCTCATTAGGAAGACCTTGCATGCAGCTTGCAGGTTCCTACCATGAGGTCTCATGGTTTTTGAGTGGCTCTGTGCACTCCTTAGGGACAGACACTGTGATGTCTGTGATGGCCAGACAGCCCTAGGATCATTACCCATGTGAAGTCTCTAATATCAGTCTGTGCTCTGTTGACTTATGATCTGTTTCCAGGTCAGCATCCATTCTCTTCCCTTCTCAGTTGTCATGAGTCTACCACCATCTTAACCACAACTGGTCTATTTACATTTTACCCAGATCTTGGAATATGTTTCAGTGTGGTGCCAGAAAAATGTATGCTAATGCAAAGTTCACTTACTATGCAGTTTTCTGCATTTCTCTCTCTGTTGTATCTTTCCCCTTCCTCTCTGACTCACCCTCCCTCTGTCTCTCCCTATTCTCTCTCTCTCCTCCCTCCTCTCTCCTTCCTCTTCTTCCCCTGTTAGTCTGCAGAGACCTGTTATCTGTATGCAAATGTCTCCTAAGAAAGGGAGCTGGTTAACAAGTCTGATCAGCCTCAGAATGTGTGGCTCTGCTGAGGGGCACATTTCAAAGCGAGCAGGGACCTAGTCTGGGGCAAGCATGCATGTTGTACAGAGTGTGTACTCTATTGCTTGTTGTAAATGTTGTACACTAGTGCTTCCACACATATGCAGCAACCCATTGAGATGGGAGAGGAATCTGCAGACCCTCATACGACATGCATCTGGTTTCTCTCTGGTATTCAAATTAATGTCATTTTCAGGAACCGTCTCCTTGACAGTGCTTTGTAATGGGAGTTTTGTCCTTATCTGGGGACAGTTTCACATCCTGCACATAGAAATATAATTCTACAGTACACCGAGTGTACAAAACATTAAGAACACCTTCCTAATATTGAGTTTCACCCCCCCTTTTGCTCTCAGAACAGCCTCAATTAGATTAGCATTCCACAAGGATTCTGGCTCATGTTGACTCCAATGCTTCCCACAGTTGTGTCAAGTTGGCTGGATGTCCTATGGGTGGTGGACCATTCTTGATCCGGGACACTGTTGAGCGTGAAATCTTTTGCCTTGCCCATTCACCCTCTGAATGGTCCACATACAGTACATAATCCACGTCTCAGGTGTCTTAAGGCGTAAAAATTCTTCTTTAACCTGTCTCCTCCCCTTTATTTACACTGATTGAAGTGGATTTGACAAGTGACATCAATAAGAGATCATAGCTTTCACCTGGATTCACCTGGTCAGTCTATGTCAAGCAAAGAGCAGGTGTTATTAATGTTTTGTGCACTCAGTGTACGTCGATCCACATCCTTGCTTACTGCACCAATAAGACATCACACATAAGTAGCTCTTATTGTGTTGATACAGTGTGAAGTTTGAAAATTCAAGTATGTCTTCCATTTCATTTGTATCATATAATGACTGATGAATACACACTGTAGATGCTGTTAAACTTAACATATGGTTAACTAAAAAGTGATAACAAAGTGTGACCTCCAAGCAATGGCTATTTATCAGTAAGCTAGGGATTTAGCTGAGTCACAAGTCACAATGATTTGCATAACACATGCAGTGTCTATCCCTGTTGACATCACTGCAACTGTAACAACTGCAGCAGGAACTATAACAATACAACAGAAATGGGAACAGCTTTGAAATAACTTCCTCTTTAGGCCCTATAAAGTGGGGCATCTTTTCTTTCCACTCTCTAGTCATGAATTAGAATCGAGTCTAGACCTACTTATTATAAGGAAAATAAACAATGCCTCTGTGGTCTGTGAAACAGCTTAGTCACACACTGTTCAAAGCTGTAATTACATCTCCCATCAACTCTGCTGAGCTGGGCCCTAGCTGGCTAACACACCACACTACTTACCATCCCATGGATTCAGTTCAGCAGCTCGAAACCCCCAGTAACAGGACAGAGTTGATGGCCTTGATGTGGGATTTGTTTATGGATGGGAGGGGGCTGAACACAAATTAAAACATGTTTATGCATAGCAAGACATTTGTACATTATTTCATTTAATTGTGATAGAGTAATTTGATTTGCACTAGCGACTAACATGGAAGAGAGAAGTTGCCATGTTAGTACAACCTGGGTGTTTTCTATCCTTTAGCTGAAGGTACACTGTAAATGGATGTCAGATAGAATATTGGCATTTGAAATATGTCCTCTCTCGGAGCAGCAACATACAGCATTTACCATAAAATATTTAAAGTAATTGAACAATATTTTGCACTGAGTAGAGGTACATTATGGCATGTTGCAATGTATTACAGTAACTGGGTTTTCTGTATACATTTTCACAAAGCCCAGAGTGCAGTATAAAATACCAATCCATTATTATCCATTATTTATTTCACAAATAAAGGTGAAATAAAAAAATAAAAATAAAAAATCTGTTAGTGCTGAAAAACTAGACTGATTGAGTGAAATATTGATTATTTGTTGTTAGTCCCTCAGTTTATCCTTTTCTAAGGTGGATTCTGTACAACAGCCTCTGTGTTCAGGTTTCTGTTCAGGTGGATCCTGCGCATACATTAAGCAAAGTTATCCAAGTGGAATAAGTGCAAGTGTTTGCATTAGCTTTCATTAGTCTCCACTGTTCACCTCAATTGGAACTGAGTATATTAAAGTATCTCTGATCCACCGAAACCCCACCAACAGCAAACACACACAATCACAATTACCTCATATTAATACATTTATACCCAACGGTGTAGAAATACTTAAGTAGTTGTTTTTGGTATGTTTACATTACTTTACTGTTTATATTTTGACTACTTTTACTTTTACTTCACTACATTCCTAAAGAAAATAATGTACTTTTTACTCCAAACATTTTCCCTGACACCCAAAAGTACCCGTTACATTTTGAATGTTTAGCAGGACAGAAAATGGTCCAATTCGCAGACTTATCAAGAAAACATCCCTGGTCATCCCTACTGCCTCTGATCTGGCGGACTCACTAAACACAAATGCTTCATTTTTTAATTATGTCTGAGTGTTGGAGTGTGACCTGGCTATCCGTAAAAAAAGAAATTATGCTGTCTGGTTTACTTAATATAAGGAATTAAAAATTGTTTGTACTTTTACTTTTGTTACTGAAGTATATTTTAGGAACTACATTTACTTTTGTTACTTAAGTATATTTTAGGAACTACATTTACTTTTGTTACTTAAGTATATTTTAGGAACTACATTTACTTTTGATACTTAAGTATATTTAAAACAGAATAGTTTTAGACTTTTACTCAAGTAGTATTTTACTGGGTGACTTTCACTTTACTTTTACTCAAGTATGAGAATGTATTACTTTTTCCACCACTGTTTATACCTAACTGGGAGAATATAACTCAGATACTATGTGGAACACATTTTTCTTCAAACATCTGAACCTTTCTATCAGGTTTTTTTTCTAGACCCAGTTGTTGAAATAGGGAGTTTTTCAAATGGTACAGCAGTCTCAGCATGGAGTTATGTGACGTGTTCATTCACATTAGCAAACACTACGCTTCGTCCAAGTTAATTTCACACAGTGTCTACTGAAATGGGATTATGACAGGGACATTAGTATGATACAAATCTGACATGGCTAATGTTTGCAGGATAATGCAGAATCCTGACTGTAGGATGATTGTTATCTTCCCCATTATTGAAATGTACATGTTGTTATCTTCCCCATTATTGAAATGTACATTTAACTTTCATCTCTCTCATTTACCTTAGAAGGATAATTCCGCTGCTGCCTGTGTTTGGATTTAGTTTTCATTTGTAATGGCTTTGCATATGTAACCGATGTGAAATGGCTAGCTAGTTTGCAGTGGTGCGCGCTAATAGCGTTTAAATCGGTGACGTCACTCGCTTTGAGACCTTGAAGTAGTGGTTCCCCTTGCTCTGCAAGGGCCGAGGCTTTTGTGGAGCGATGGGTAATGATGCTTCGTGGGTGACTGTTGTTGATGTGTGCAGAGAGTCCCTGGTTCCCGCCCAGGTCGGGGCGAGGGGACGGACGTAAAGTTATACTGTTACATTGATGCTGTTGACCCGGATCACTGGTTGCTGTGGAAAAGGGGGGTGAGTGTAACCGATGTGAAATGGCTAGCTAGTTTGCGGTGGTGCGCGCTAATAGTGTTTCAATTGGTGACGTCACTCGCTTTGAGACCTTGAAGTAGTGGTTCCCCTTGCTCTGCAAGGGCCGCGGCTTTTGTGGAGCGATGTGTAACGATGCTTCGTGGGTGACTGTTGTTGATGTGTGCAGAGGGTCCCTGGTTCGCGCCCGGGTCGGGGCGAGGGGACGGACTAAAGTTATACTGTTACACATATGTTAACATGCTATATCCACATACTGAATGTGCATCCATTTTGCATGTGAAAATCAACCACTTTCTATATTATAAAATAATATATTTAGATTCATATTCAGTCTCACACGAGCCCCAATATCTTTCCAACAGTCATTCAGACAGAATATTATTTTTGTATAATAAGATCAAAAACTTTCTCACAATTGTTTGGACATTTTGTTGTCTTTTCTTTTTAAGGTACGTTGAGAAGATTGAAATTATTGCATGTGTGTATTTCGCCTACAGCATCAGTTTAAGTCTTATATTTATTCATTTCAAGGAATGTAAGTCATAAATAGGACAGTCAAGTCACATCTCGGCAGGATAATGAGAAGACTTGCTTTTGATAACCTCTGTGCAATAGCCAGTAGTCAGATTGGCCAGGTACCTGGGGAGATAGAGAATACTGAGGGAGGGAAGCGGGGATGGAGGAATTCCTTGGGCTAGATACTGGGGATATCTCAGCGTAGTTAAACAACCAACCAAATGAGTCACTATGATCTCATCTATCGTCAAAAGTTGAGAATCTCCTTGATTAGCGACCATTTTTATATGTAGCCTATGCAAGGTCGGCAGAAACCACTAACAACGCCGTTTTCGGGGATACAGTATCTTCAACCTAGCTTCCGTTTCCCCTGAAAAACGGATGTGGGGACTTTGCTCAGGCCTTTATTTTATGCCTGCTACGCTAGGTTTGTCTTTATGAACACCTAAGGATGAGCATGAGCATACTGTGGCATTTGAATAATTACTGGTCGTAAAAAACATAATAATGGAAAAGTAACCAATTTGGTGGAGAATTCCACCACCTACAGAATTCCAATTAACCCCTGTGTGCATCTTTAAATTAAAGAATGCATTGTGTTTTATCAGTGTGCTCCGTTGTTACCTCCATGCCAGTACTAGTGTATGAAGAGCGCAGGTATGAATGTGTTCTGTTCTAGCACAATACATATTTTGTTCCAGAGGGGTTTATTGTTCCATGCACTGTGTCAGATAAGCAAATACAGCAGCAACACATTTGGGCAATGTTTCTTTTCATAATGCCAATGGTGCCAAACATCGGAATATATCTATGAAGTGTTGGTGGACACTCCTTCAAACCTGTCAGAAACGGGTGTATAAAATCGAGAAAACATTGACAAACATTGTCCATAGACAAACATTGGCAGTAGAATGGCCTTACTGAAAAACTCAGAGACTTTCAATGTGGCACCGTCATAGGATGCCACATTTCCACCAAGTCAGTTCCTCAAATTTCTGCCCTGCTAGAGCTACCCCGGTCAACTGTAAATGCTGTTATTGTGAAGTGGAAACGTATAAGATCAACAACGGCTCAGCCACAATGTGGTAGGCTGCACAAGCTCACAGAACGGGACCGACGGGTGCTGAAGCGCATAGTGTGTAAAAATTGTCTGTCCTCGGTTGCAACACCCACTAACGAGTTCCAAACTCTGGAAGCAACGTCAGCACAATAACTATTTGCCGGGAGCATCATGAAATGGCTTTCCATGCCAGAGCAGTCGCACACAAGCCAAAGATCACCATGCGCAATGCCAAGGTCGGCTGGAATGGTGTAAAGCTCACCGCCATTGTACTTTGGAGCAGTGGAAACACGTTCTCTGAAGTGATGAATCACACTTCTCCATCTGGCAGTCAGACAGACTCATCTAGGATTGGCGGATGCCTGGAGAACATTTACCTGCCCCAATGCATAGTGCTAACTGTAAAGTTTGGTGGAGGAGGAATAATGGTCTGGGGCTGATTTTCATGTTTCGGAATAGGTCCCTTTAGTTCCAATGAAGGGAAATCTTAACAGTACAGCATACAATGGCATTCTAGACAATTCTGTGCCTCCAACTTTGTGGCAACAGTTTGGGTAGGCCCTTTCCTGTTTCAGCATGACAATGCCACCATGCACAAAGTGAGGTCCATGCAGAAATGGTTTGTTGAGATCGGTGTGGAAAACCTTGACTGGCCTGCACAGAGCCCTGACCTCAACCCCAGCAAACACCTTTGGGATGAATAGGAACACCGACTGCGAGCCAGACCTTATCGCCCAACATCAGTGCCCGACCTCATTAATGCTCTTGTGGCTGAATGGAAGCAGGGCCCTGCAGCAATGTTTCAACATCTAGTGGAAAGCCTTCCCAGAAGAGTGGAGGCTGTTGTAGCAGCAAAAGGGGGGCCAACTCCATATTAATGCCCATGATTTCGGAATGAGATGTTCGACGAGCAGGTGTCCACATACTTTTGGTCATGTAGTGTATCATTCCAAGCTCATGCCAAGCATGGTTGCCTCACTCTGTCTCCTCACCTCGAAAGGACTTGGGAATAATGTCTAAGACAGCCTTTTCATCACATCAGGGATCCTATTTTACTTTACTCACTCTTTCTCCTACGCCTTTTCTTCCCTCTCTCTATTTCCCTCTGACTCTCAAGCCAAAATGGAGATTCATTTAACGTCTTTACCTTTTGATGGTGTTCAGAGTGGAAATGATTAAAGTATGCCTTTCTCTGGATCTTTTATTGAGATG
This sequence comes from Salvelinus fontinalis, assembly GCF_029448725.1. Taxonomy (NCBI): domain Eukaryota; kingdom Metazoa; phylum Chordata; class Actinopteri; order Salmoniformes; family Salmonidae; genus Salvelinus; species Salvelinus fontinalis. The sequence goes on from NC_074669.1 coordinate 21,318,715, forward strand.
TGCAATTTTTTATTAGATGGATAGAGGTATCTTCCCTCAATCAGGATTTTGCTTGGCCTGATGTGGCTTTGTCATAACCCTGCAAGTTTCATAATAAAAGCCTCTAGTATTTTACACAAATTCCAGATATGGCAATTAGAGGGACTGCAGACACTCCTTGCGAAGAGATGGACATGTGAACTCCATTGTTTTTTCCCACATTACTTTCCTTCAGGTAATGGCCCTTTCCCGGCGGTTTTTGGTACTGTCTGCCATTGGCTGTGAATGTAATACATGTTAAGTGGTCTTTTGTGTGACACAGATGGACTGATTTATTTTTCTCGTTTGGCAGTCATAAGACAGTGGGAGAGGATTACAGGCTACAAAGCAAGACTTTGCAGAAAGCTGCATTACAAGTAAACCATTTTTCCATCTGCCTTTTCTCTTGGTTAGGTTGCGATTATATGATTTAAGCCGACCCCAGACACACTGTGACATATCCCATCTATCAAAGGAAAATACACCATATAGGGAACAAAAAGGATGACACTGAATCCTATACTCCATGTTTGAATAAAAATATATCGTACAGTAAAACGACAAACACACCATTCAACAGTATTCAAATTGTAGAGAAATTTCCACCTCAGTAATGTTTCCATACACAATTTTTTGAGGCGAGTAAAGTCACACCGTATAAAAAAAAATCTCAACAGCTGTAATGGAAACAGGTAGCTGCGGTACAATTTTATAAATGCCAACTTGTTCGTTCGACATGGTGGGAACTTTTTGTCTTTGTAAAATGAATTATGCGAGAAATTGTGGTGGAAACGCCTTTATGTGCAACTATTGATATACTAACCATCATATCACAGTAAACATTGAGTCACGCAATGATATGGTGTGTGGTCCTCCCACTATGACTCGGGAAACTATGCAATTTATTAGGCTACAGATTAAATAAATGAAGATGAACTTCACAGGGTGGTGAAAGTGCACAGTGATCTTGATGCTCCTTTTCAATAAATATCAAGTGTATTATTCTGGTGACATGATGATTGATGCTTGACTGCCATTTGACAAATAAAAATGATCTCGCTCTTATCCATATTAATGTCATCATGTAGACCACCCGCACTGTACCTGTGAGCTGTTGTCTAGAGTGCACGTGCCAGACCAGAGTAGGCACATTTTCTATTTAAGGAAAAGGTTTTTGTGACAAAACAGTAGAGTTGAAAATGCTATGGTAACACATTGAACTATAGACCTTTATTCAGTACATGAAAACTTAAGCGAAAAAGTACATTTTGTGTGCACTACGTCATCAACCAGTCACTTTTATCTGCAACGAGTCAGTTTGGTGGAAACACACCACTAAACATTTGCATATTTTATTTTTTATGCTGATTTTAGAATATTCGTATGAAAATCTGTCGACAATTGTATGGGAACCTAGTTAGTGATTCAAACATGGATCATTCAGTTGAGACTCCCTCTCTGATCTGTTTACCCAGCTATTCATTCACAAAGCACAGTTCTAACCCAATGTTAGACCAGAGAGCATCATAAACACAAGGTTGACATGCAAACCATCTGTATCGCTCCTTGAGCCTTCAGATATCCATCACTGTACCATAGCCACAAGATTAGTGAGTACTTGTGTATCGCCTCACCTTGAAAAATGTTTCATGACACATGCTTTCTTCACCATGCTTTCTTCACCTATGAGAGGATATGATCCCGCTGCTTTAGTCCACTATCTTATCTGTGCATTGAGTTGGTGTATCTGCACTGTCACTGTATGTTTCTACCCCAGTAAGATACAGCTTGCTCCTTGATCTTAGACTACAGTATGTCTGGAGTGAGCTGGTGTTGGACATCTTCATACATCAGTCTGTACTGTTCACTTAACTGGGGACCACTATCTTTTTCATTGACTGTGTTGTTTTCCCTCTCGACAGTGAGCATGTACAGAAAGTATTCACACCCCTTGACTTTTTCCACATTTTGTTGTGTTACAGCCTGAATTAAACATTGATTAAATGTATATTTTGTGTCACTGGCCTACACACAATACCCCATAATGTCAAAGTAGAATTGTGTTTTTCTAAAGTTTTACAAATTAATGAATTAAGGAAAGCTTACATGTCTTGACTCAACAAGTATTCAACCCATTTTTTATGGAAAGACTAAATAAGTTCAGGAGTAAGAATTTGCTTTACAAGTCACATAAGTTCCATGGACTCTATGCAATAATAGTGTTTAACATGTTTTTGATTGACTATCTCATCTCTGTACCCCACACATACAAGTATCTGTAAGGTCCCTCAGTCGAGCAGTAAATTTCAAACACAGATTCAACCACAAAGACCAGGGAGGTTTTCCAATGCCTCGCAAAGATAGGCACCTATTAGTAGATATGTCAAAAAAAAATTAAAGCAGACATTGAATATCCCTTTGAGAACAATTAAGTTATTAATTACACTTTGGGTGGTGTATCAATACACCCAGTAACTACAAAGGTGTCCTTCCTAACTCAGTTGCCATAGAGGGAAGAAATCCCTCAGGGATTTCACCATGAGACCAATGGTGACTTTAAAACAGTTACATAGTTTAAAGGCTGTGATAGGAGAAAACTGAGGATGGATCAACAACACTGCACTCTACTAACTTAATGACAGAGTGAAAAGAAGGAAGCCTGTACAGAATAAAAATATTTAAAAACATGCATCCTGTTCTAAAGTAATACTGCAAAAAATGTGACAAAGCAAGGGGTATGTCTGGGGCAAATCCAATGCAACACATTACTGTGCACCACTCTACATATTTTCAAGCATAGTGGTGGCTGCATCATTGTATGGGTATGCTTGTAATCATTAAGGACTGGAGAGTTTTTCAGGATAAAAACCCCCCGAATGGAGCCAAGCATAGGCAGAATCCTAGAGGAAAATCTGGTTCAGTCTGCTTTCCACCAAAACCTAAAACACAAGGCCAAATCTAGACTTGAGTTGATTACCAAGAAGACTGTGAATGCTCCTGAGTGACCGAGTTACAGTTTCAACAACCAATTTGACAGAGCTTGAATAATTTTGAAATGAAAACTGGGCAAATGTTGCACAAGCTCTTAGAGACTCACCCACAAAGACTCACTGCTGTAATTGCTGCCAAAGGTAATTATAACATGTATTGACTGAATACTTATCCAATCAAGATATATTTGTTTATTATTTATATATATATTTTTCCAAATATTTCATTTTTCTTCCACTTTGACATTACAGAGTATTTTGTGTAGATTGTTGACAAAAAAATAATTCAATCTATTTTAATTCAACTTTGTAACACAACAAAATGTGAATAAATTCAAGGGGTGTGTAAACTTTCTGATGGCAATGTAGATGCATGTACAGTAAGGTCCATCATTATTGGCAGCCTTGATAAAGATGAGCAAAAAAGATTGTATAAAATAAATAATACAAATACTGAACAATTTTGAAGCCCATGCCTAGTCTTTTTTATTCTCACCCCATCCTAGCCCAGCCCAGCTAAATCTCTGATGGATGTATGTTGCTTCCAGGAGGTTAGCCTTGATGTAGAATCAAAAATAAATAAATAACTTTGAATGGAATGGAAAAAGTCAAATTTCTGACTGCAGGTCTCAATGCTTTGGATGTGCGTTTTGTTCTGAGCTAGAGATCGCATTTTGATACTTGTGTCATATAATAATATATGCCGTTTAGCAGACACTTTTATTCAAAGCGACTTACACTAATGAGTGCATACATTTTATGTGACTGCTGAATTGGTCAACTTAGATTGACTCTGCATAGTTCTATAGGAGATGGTGAGCAATATAAAGCTCTGTAAGAAAGCTAAAGTATCAAATTGAAAAGGAGCCATAAGATGAAATACAATATGTCTCAGGGCTATAGGGGAAAGCACTCCCAAGGTGATTTCCCAGGTAATGGACCTTTTAGCATGGAAATCAGAGAGTAAGGGAATAGGGCCTGCTATTTAACGGCTCCACTGTTGCTCCTTTGGGATGCATGGACTTAATCAGTTATATTTCACAGATGCCATCTTTTATATATGGGTACACATTAATCTGCAGTGTTTCAAGTCCTTAATTGGTCAGAACCATGTGGGATAGGCCCAGAATGAAACAGCAGAGAAGAATGATGGTTCTCCCTTTAATTGAACCGGGCCTTGCTGCTTGCACAACACTCAGAGGACTTGTTGAAGTGAAACAACATAACTATTCACCAACAGTGCCTCTGATAATATTGAAAGAAGTTACTAAACTGGTAATAGGCTTCTGTGTTTATTTCGATACTACTGCAATCTCGGTACCCAGAACCATAGCTTGCATATATAACATCTTGAATAGGTTATTAAGTAATTGAACAGTGTTGGGGTAATAGTGTGGGATCTTTGATGTAACAGCAAGCAATTGGCTGGATTCTTTAATAAGCTAAAGCATCATACGTTATACTTTATTTAACTATTTCTTCAGAAATATAAAACACAATATTTTTTGCAATGCTTTGATGAGTATCCACAACTTTGCTGTGTTTCTATGGTACATACGGTGCACACTTTGTTTTTGTTGGCTCGATATCTTGTTATCTACCTAGTCTAGCTATTAATGATGTAGGCCTATATGACATGTTCTGACTACAAAATGATGCATTCTTAGAGAGTTTCCCTTTGCAGGTCTGCAGCTGAGACAGCCTGCATAGTATGCTATCTATAGATCACTGCATTTTATTATTTTATCCACAGAGTATTTTTCATGTGGTATGGATTTAAATCTGTCTGCCTCAAAATTGGATTTTCAGAATTATATTTAGCGTAGCGTCCCTAAATTGACTCTTTGGAGTAATAAGTTATTTTTTATTGCTAAAAGTATTAAATGCACACGCTTGTTGATTTTGCATGTAAAACTGTGCTGTGCTTAGAGTCTGATGTGAGTGCTGTGAGTCATCTTCAGGAAGACTCCAAAAGATGTTTAATATTCATCAAACACTGTAAAATACCTGACTCTCTTAAAAAACTTCACATGGATTTTCTTGCAAAGTTTGAACTAAATAGGATATTTACAATCTGAGTAAATCTGCAGAGGTATAATCAATGTTTGCATGTGAATGTACCGCAGCTCTGTGTTCATACCTTAGAGACATCCCAGGTTATTAATCTGTTCTCTGTTTTGTACTCTCTGTCTTCCAGGTTTCTTAAGCACAGGGGACCAAGCTTCCAAGGGAAACTATGGACTTCTTGATCTGATCCAAGCCCTGCGCTGGACTAGCGAGAATATTGCTTTCTTTGGTGGTGACCCTTTACGAATAACAGTTTTCGGATCAGGGGCTGGCGCCTCCTGTGTCAACCTCCTGACCCTGTCCCATTATTCTGAAGGTAACCGTTGGAGCAATTCAACCAAAGGTATAATGCAGAGGTTGCAACTTTTTCAATTTTCAGTGTCGCATGCCACCTGTGTGATTTAAGTTGATGAGAATATTTAGTTCTCGAATGGCTGTATACATAGCCACAGGAAGTAGGGGTGCTGCACCCCTGAAACATCATAATAAAAACATATATACACAGTACCAGTCAAAAGTTTGGACACACCTACTCATTCCAGTTGTTTTCTTTATTTTTGCTGTTTTCTACATTGTAGAATAATACTGAAGACATCACTACTATGTAATACACATATGGAATCATGTTGTAATCAAAAATGTGTTCAACACATCAAAATATATTTTATATTTTAGATTCTTCAAAGTAGCCACCCTTAGCCTTGATGACAGCTTTGCACACTCTTGGCATTCTCTCAACCAGCTTCATGAGGTAGTCACCCGGAATGCATTTTAATTGACAGGTGTGCCTTGTTAGAAGTTAATTTGTGGAATTTCTTTCCTTCTTATTGCATTTGAGCCAATCAGTTGTGTTGTGACAAGGTATGGGTGGTACACAGAAGTCCATATTATGGCAAGAACAGCTCAAATAAGCAAAGAGAAATGACAGTCCATCATTTCTTTAAGACATGAAGGTCAGTCAGTATGGAACATTTCAAGAACTTTGAACATTTCTTCAAATGCAGTCACAAAAACCATCAAGCGCTATGATGAAACTGACTCTCATGAGGACCTCCACAGGAGGAAAGGAAGACACAGAGTTACCTCTGCTGCAGAGGATAAGTTCATTAGAGTTACCAGCCTCAGAAATTGCAGCCCAAATAAAAGTAGCAAACACATCTCAACATCAACTGTTCAGAGGAGACTGCATGAATTAGGCCTTCATGGTCGACCTGCTGCAAAGAAACCACTACTAAAGGACACCAATAATAAAAAGAGACTTGCTTGGGCCAAGAATCACGAGCAATGGACATTAGACCAGTGGAAATCTGTCCTTTGGTCTGATCAGTCCAAATTTGAGATTTTCTGGTTCCAACTGCCGTGTCTTTGTGAGACGCAGAGTAGGTGAACGGATGATCTCTGCATGTGTGGTTCCCACCGGGAAGCATGGAGGAGGAGGTGTGATGGGGTGGGGTTGCTTTGCTGGTGACACTGTTGGTGATTTATTTAGAACTCAATGCACACTTAACCAGCATGGCTACCACAGCATTCTGCAGCGATACGCCATCCCATCTGGTTTGCGCTTAGTGCGACTATCATTTGTTTCTCAACAGGACAATGACCCAACACACCTGCAGGCTGCGTAAGGGCTATTTGACCAAGAAGGAGAGTGATGGAGTGCTGCATCAGATGACCTGGCCTCCACAATCACCCGACCTCAACCCAATTGAGATGGCTTGGGATGAGTTGGACCACAGAGTGAAGGAAAAGCAGTTAACAAGTGCTCAGCATATGTGGGAACTCTTTCCAGACTGTTGGAAAAGCATTCCAGGTGAAGCTGGTTAAGAGAATGCCAAGAGTGCGCAAGAATCTAAAATCATTTTTGATTTGTTCAACACTTTTTCGGTTATTACATGATTCCATATGTGTTGTTGTAGAAAATAGTAAAAATAAAGAAAAACCCTTGAATGAGTAGCTGTGTCTATACTTTTGACTGGTACTGTATATATTTACTTATTACAGAATTATTGCACTGGGCCTTTACTAGTCCTGTATTAACTGACCGAAATAGCCGTCTGCCCCCCCCCCCCCCCCACCCCCCCATCGGCAAAAGAATCGCAGCACCCCCAACCCCAAACTTCTTCCCCTGTGTAAAGTGCTTTTGATTCTCTCTCTCTCTGTCCTTCACGTATACATTTTAGTTGCCATAGTCCCCACCTTTCATATGCCACTCTGCCTCACAATCACAAAGAACTGTAGACAATGCTGCTTCTTTACTTTTCCCTTCCTTCTTAGCAGCTGGATATATACATTTGTATTTTGCCCTGTTTTTCTAGAACATTATATTGTGTAAATCTCTTCTCAGGGAGAAGGTTAAAGTTGACTAAAGCACTGACCATATATAGGCTCTAATGGTATTCCATACCCGATCGCCAGACCCACTTTATTTGGATTGTATCGCTATCTCACCTCCTAATCCACGTTCTTAGGGGAGCCCCAATCAATGTTATCATGTCAGTGTATTGCTCCCTCTAATCTTATTGTCTTCAGAGATTAATTAAATACAAAATTATTAATATTCATACCACAGTATGACACTTTTCAGACACAGCATGATCAATCCTGCTCCTACAACTTTGTCATTTCCATATTTTTCTCAATGTTCATGTGTGGGTTGAATCGAAAGACAGATTTCATATCAACATGTTTGAAAATGTTATAATTAAAGCAAGTTTTCTTTGTTATTAGAATTATAAAAATACATGTACGTTAAAAGATGTGATTTCTTGTTTATAAAACATCATCAGAATTAACCATATGTGTCATGATAATTCCTATGATATTGTAACTGTGTAACTGTCTACAAACCTTGTCAAACAAACCCTGAAATAGAAGCCTGACTGTTTGTAAAGCACAAATCTCTGTTAACAATGCAGATGTCTGTCAAGACAAGAGACAATGTCTCTTTGTGCTCTCCCAGGAATTGCACAATAAACTAAGCAGGACAAATTGACTTTTACATTTTCAAGGTTGTGAGGAGAGTCTATTGCCAGCAAATTTAATCGCTCTTCAAGTGCACATAACTCTACAAGTGCACATTTAGATTTTAGTGTGAGTACACATCATGCTGTGTTTGGATATGTTTAGTAATGACAGTTTCAGTGGCATTTCCTCCTGAGTGGCAGGTCATGTAGAGAGAGAGTAGAGTATTACTTTGGGAAATTATTTTATCACAGCATGCATCATCAATGACTTACAATGATAGGACCCATGATGAAGACACATAAGGCCCATGCACCAACCATAGTATCCTTAAAAGAATAGTCTGTTTTCTATCCTACTCTGGGGGAAAGCAGGCAACAACATTTCCCTGTGTGATGCATTGTGATGCTACAGTACGAGGTGTTGTCTGACTCTGGTTGGCTTGTATCTTGTCTCTCGGCAGGGCTTTTCCAGAGAGCTATAGCACAGAGTGGCACTGCGTTGTCCAGCTGGGCAGTCAGCTTCCAGCCTGCTAAGTACGCTCGCATGTTGGCCAAGAAGGTGGGCTGCAACCTGAAGGACACGGTGGACCTGGTGGAGTGTCTGCAGAAGAAGCACTACAAGGAGCTGGTGGACCAGGACATCCAGCCAGCCAGGTACCATATCGCCTTCGGGCCTGTCATTGACGGAGATGTGATCCCAGACGACCCCCAGATCCTCATGGAGCAGGGCGAGTTCCTCAACTATGATATCATGCTGGGCGTCAACCAGGGCGAGGGCCTGAAGTTTGTGGAGCTCATCGTAGACAACGAGAACGGCGTCCAGGCCAATGATTTTGACTACGCCGTGTCCAGCTTCGTGGACGACCTGTATGGTTACCCGGAGGGCAAAGACATTCTGCGTGAGACCATAAAGTTCATGTACACGGACTGGGCTGATAAACACAACCCAGAGACCAGGAGGAAGACCCTACTAGCTCTGTTCACTGACCACCAGTGGGTGGCTCCGGCCGTGGCCACAGCAGACCTCCACTCCAGCTTTGGGTCACCAACGTACTTCTACGCCTTCTACCACCACTGCCAGACAGAGCAGGTGCCCCCGTGGGCAGACGCAGCCCACGGTGACGAGATCCCCTATGTGTTTGGCCTGCCCATGATTGGTCCCACAGAACTGTTCCCCTGTAACTTCTCCAAGAACGATGTCATGCTCAGTGCTGTGGTGATGACTTACTGGACAAATTTTGCCAAAACTGGGTACGTGCAGTACTGAGAACTATTTTAAGTTGTAATGTGTTTATGCATGCGTGCTTGTGTGTGTGTGTGTTACATTTTTGTCTAGTTAAAGAATTGAATACCATGTTATATACATGTTTATGTTTTATGTTGGACAGCATATCAATGTGTGTCATTGTCCCATCCCATATTCAAAGACATGCTGTTAATTAATGACAAAGGATGTTTGCCTGGAGAATGGAATTCTCGATAGAAAAAAACATTTAATTATTTTTTGCTTTGCCTTTAAGCATGTAGTCATGGAAGTAATTGTTTTTTGGAGCATAATGGGGGACAATGGCTTTTTCCCTCAGCAGCCAAAGAGCCCAAAGGGACCAATGGGATACTAATGATCTACATATAAAACAGTAAATTGACATATAAAACAGGGCACCTATGAGATTTATGCCTCCACTTTGCATGGTTAAGCCAGTTTATGATGTGTTCTGACTGGCTCCATATGCCATTCCCAGAAAATGGTGCTCGTTCTACTGGAATGAGCCTCCATTCCTCATGCTTTGTAGTGGTGCTTTGCTCATACTAAGTCCCGTCTTTCCCTTGCAGTGACCCTAACCAGCCTGTCCCCCAGGATACCAAGTTCATCCACACTAAGCCTAACCGTTTCGAGGAGGTGGCGTGGACTCGCTACAACCAGAAAGACCAGCTGTACCTCCACATCGGCCTGAAACCCCGCGTCAAGGAGCACTACCGGGCCAACAAGGTCAACCTGTGGCTGGAGCTGGTGCCCCACCTCCACAGCCTGAACGAGGTCACCCAGATAATCTCCACCACCACCAAGGTCCCCCCACCGGAGGTCACGCCCAGGACACCAAAGAAGATCCCTGTCAACACCAAGAGGCCTAACCCTACGCCATTCCCCACTGAGACTCAGGACAGTCAGAATCAGCCCTTCCTGGTGGACCAGAGGGACTACTCCACTGAGCTGAGTGTCACCATCGCTGTGGGTGCCTCGCTGCTCTTCCTCAACATCCTGGCCTTCGCTGCCCTCTACTACAAGAAGGACAAGCGGCGGCACGACGTCCACCGGCGCTGCAGCCCCCAGCGCAACACGACCAACGACCTGGCTCACACACAGGAGGAGGAGATCATGTCCCTGCAGATGAAGCACACAGACCTGGACCACGAGTGCGACGCCATGCATCCACACGAGGTAGTTCTGAGAACTGCCTGCCCGCCAGACTACACGCTAGCCATGCGCCGCTCCCCCGACGACATCCCCCTCATGACCCCCAACACCATCACCATGATCCCCAACACCATGCAGGGCCTCCAGTCATTGCACAACTTCAACACCTTCCCCAGTAGTGCACAGAACAACACCCTGCCTCACACCCTGCCCCACCCACACTCACACTCCACCACCAGGGTATAGCCGGAAGGATGGACGCTGACACACACAGCACATGCCAGAGCTCACACCCAGCCCGATCAAACGGATGTGGAATAACTTCTACTCCTGTGAATATATTAAGGGAATAGGGATTTTGCTGGGACGGGAGAAGAATTTCATTTGATATAAAAGAAGAAATTAGAAAAAAGTCAAACAAATATTTCAAATGAAAAAATAAACAAAGAGAAGGATACTTTTTACTTCTGTTATTGAAACAGAACAAGGTCAACTTTTCCAGCTACAGATATCAACTTTGGAATTTTGTAAACGATTGCTTGATCCTGTTATCTTGGAAAAGAGAAAAAACCTCAGTGGAGTCTGAGGAGTAGCAGGTCGCTTTGTAAATTAAAGAAAACATATTGTTTTCCTGAGGCATCAAACTGTAGAGTACTCTTTCTGGAGTCAAGGGGAGATGCCGCTCAACCAATTTAGGCATGTGTTACTCTACAAGTAGAGGCAATGTAAGATATGACAAAAACAATCTAGAGAGAGAGGGAAAAACTCTCAAAGATTATGCACAATGTAGACATTTTCAAAATGTCTTGGATTCTTCTCAGAAATTTATTTTTGGGGAACAGTTTTATTGTATAGAACCTTTTTACATATCTAGATATGTACACAAAGCACCAATGCTGTTTAAGTCATTTTTGGGCGTCAATTCCGCAAATCTGCCAGCAGAACAAAAACGGAGGGATCCACTGGCTTTCTTGCAGATACAGCTTCATCACACAAGTGCTGTCTATACCGAGAGCTGGAGGACAAAGAATACTGGATATTTTTAGCACGAAGCGCATGACAATTTATCTGCTTGATGGCTGTTCTGCTGATTAAGTCATAATTAAGAAATAATGTCAGCCCCATTGGAATAGTTTGAAGGAACACTTCTGATTGGCTTACAAACCCACAAACCCACATGGGTTGAGGTCATGGTCATAATTGGGGACAGCAGGGGAGGGTGGGCTGACGGTAACTACAGTACATACACAATAGCTTGAGTGAACATGGGTATAAGGACTAGTTTTGTACAATGTGTGTTGGTACAACTTTTTGATAGTGGTGAATCACTCGCTGTTTGGGATCCCGATGGAGGGACGTTTCATTGTACTCTTTTGATCAATGTTATTTGCTATTACTTATTAGGTTTCTTATCACTGCTCTTGACTAGTTCAAGGAAACTTTAACGTAGAAAAGTAATTACCTGCACTGTTTATTATTTTTGTTTTCCGTATGAATGATCCCTAAACACAAAGTGTTCCCAGGGCCATGAAGAAGGGAAGGTGAAGGCTAGGGAATAGGAGCACCTCTTGACTGCATACATTTTCTTTCCTCCTATTATCCTTTCATAGAGTATGTTCCGTAGCGCTGTTTAAAGATTAATGCGTATAAATGTGTAATTGAAGCGAGGAGGCCCTCCGCTGACATGTTGGATGTGCCTGCAACCCAACAGCAGGAGGAAGAGAGGCGTGGTGGAGAAAGAGAGAGAACTCCCATGGTACACCTCTCCCAGGGAGGAAACAGCATTCAGTAGAACCGCTTAGAACCGTCTAGCCAGCACCCTTGTCTCTCACAGAGTAATTTCCATTTGCTTCTGTTCTGTTCTTTTTTATTTTCTACTGATGATGCTGTACTGTATTGTCTCAGATTTTCTAGACTTTTAGTTCTTGTTGTTCTGTAGCATGGTTTATTCGTGAACACACGCCTTGGTGTCACATTGTACAAGACAATAAGTGTGTTACCATGACTGTCCTGCTAACCCCTAGGCAGCCCATAGTGAATGTTCCTGCCCTCACAATGCCAGAGTGCAACTTCCCTCTGCCAGCTATCGCAGGCCAGGGGAGTAACAATGTGTTATACAAATACATACCAGAGTGAATAGCTTAAAGGAGGAAGCCGCTGAGGGGAAAATAGTTCTCTAAACAGTCAAAAGCCCCACTGTACTCAAGCTGAGAGTGAAGACGGCACATAAGTAAGACAAAGTAGTAAGAAAAACACTTGTCCTCCCATTTTCCTGTCAATAAAGGCTGGATATAATGCATCTGCTGAGGGGAGACAGTTGCTCTACAGTCATTCAAAGTAAGAACATACCCTGCCAAACAATGGGACGTAGACAAGGTATAGCTTTTCTGGGGGAGGTGAAGGTAAATTATAGTCCACATTGCCCAAAACTAAAACGCAAGCAATTTCATCAGCCTATATTGCAGTGGTGTGACCTCTAAACAATGCTCCTCACTGGAGAAATGACACAGGGGGAGAGAAACGCCCAGCGAATTAAACATGTAATTGCACTACGGACAAATGATAAAGTAATTGGAGAACAACATTGGAGAGTTGGCAGGAGAGGCGAACGCCACAGAAGCACTCACTCTAGCACGCAGGATGAATGATTGGGGATTAAGTGGTGCGGGGAGAAAACTGTGCTCTGTTTCTGAATAACACAAAACCTCTGACACAGAGCCAGTCCTGAACAGGATGTTCCCATGAACCCCCCCCCCCCCCCCCCTTCACCACTCCGTACCCTACTGGGGAGGATTGGAAACAGAGTTTGAAATGGGACAACCGGTACTACCCTCCTCTCCCTACCTCCTTACCTCCCAAAAAGGCTGATTCTGCACATCCCCCATATTCAATTACTGCAGGTATGAATATGGATAGTTGCTGCTCACTATACTCTTTCTCCACCATGCTCCCTCAGTGGTTTTAAAGGCACGGTGCAGTCAAAAACTGGATTTCCTACGTAATATATATATATTTCCACACTGAGGTTAGAATAATAATGTGAAATTGTGAGAATTATGATAATGCCCTTTTAGTGTAAGAGCTGTTTGAAAAGACTGCCTGCAATGTCAGCCTGTTTTGGTGGGATAGAGTTTTGGCCCGCCTGGTAACATATCCAGGCAGTAAATTGTCAATAAACCGATAAGAAAGAGAGTTCAAAACATCTCTGCCAATACCAGCTAGTTTTCAGTTTTGCCCTCCCCACTCAGACCACTCCCAGACAGTTTCTCCTGCTGAGAAATTGCTTATTGCTAAGAAGCTATTTTTGTTTATTTTTGACCATTTTAATTGAACACAATCACAGTAAGGTACTTTTAATTGTTACCCATCAATTATTTGATATTGACATAAAAATGGCTGCACTGGAACTTTAAAATGTTATGAGCCAGTGGTGAAGCTTTGAGCGCTCTCCCTCCAGATTTGCATGCAGGACTTCCAGAATGCGAGAGAAAGAAGGGGTATACCTCAAACTATAATGTGGCTCAGGCCTGACCTGTTTTACCTAGTCCTGGACAGAGGAGGGTCAAGAATTGTGAATGAATTTAATGCAAAGAGTGCCATTTTCAAAAAAATGCTACACAACATCTTTGAGATCTATGAAGATGTTTAAGATGTGTAAAAGGCTGATCGCTCTTTTAAAATGTCTATGAAAAGGGCGCTATGTGAGTGGGTATTTCAGTTGTATTGTAGATTTGTCACTTGTCTTTCTTTCTGGTTAAAATAGTAATTACTTTTCTGGAGCACAATAAATTATTTTAATAAGCTGAATTAGCAGTGCTGCAACTCTTTATTTACCCGTTATGTTTGGTCAATAGTCTGATTTGATTCAATTGTAGAGTAGACACTCACAGTTAAAGAATGCTTGACAGAACTGAACTTCAAGGAACCCTGTAGTCAGTCACTTGTCAAGTGGTCTGTCACACACTGTTGGGTTCCTTTGCTAGGGCTACAGTATATAGGACTTCGTGTTGATGTGTCCTAGACTTAAAACAGAATCTCAGAAATTTGACACGCAGGTTTTGACCGGTTCAGTTCTGGTTGTTAAGTGACAGAGATGAAAGATAAGTAATTTAACTGATTTTTACTGCTGTGCTTTCTATGGTCTGTTGGGGCTGTGTCATGGAGGTGAGGTCAATTATATATTTTCCTCTTATCTGTAAAAATCACAAGCCTATTTGGCTTTTCGTTTCATGCTAATCAGAAATTAATCTGGACTCGTCCACTTTGGAAATGGTGACATTTTACTTGTTGGCAACGATTAAAAACCAATTATGTCCCCACCTGACTTCGACATTTGAGAGCAGGCAAGAGATTCTGCCTTGAGACTGAGGGGAATAAACACAGAGCTGTTTACCGTGTGTGGTTTTAACCAAGGGCACAGATGCTCCTGCCAAAGAGCAGCTCAAATCCTGTTTGATAAGGGTTCGCCATTTCCCATTATGGAGTATTTCACAACATCAAACACTTTTGCCTCTGATAACCAGTCTTTCATTTACATGCACTGTTCGATCTATCTCATTTTTCATCCCAGGGCCATTTCTTGCAAGCCTTTTATAACATTAGATAATTGCTATGTACTTAAGCAATGTTTTATAAAACTGTTGCGTAACTTTGTTCTACCTATAGCGCAGCAGCATATTTTGTGAAATAGATTGATTATCCTGTCAAAAGTGCAATGCAATATGCTCTGAGAGTTGGGAAAACAAGACAGAAGAGTTGACCTATACTAATCCTTATGTATGTTTCAGATTTGAATGACTGTGGGTAGGTAACTAGCATCACATTTATGTTTGAATTGTTGGCTACAAATGGATGTTCAACAGCAAATCAGCTACACTTCGATCATGTCACCCCCCATTTTTGAGTACAAGGGAGTCACTACAAATAAACATATACTTCTATGTGACCCTGTGTAACTGACTCTGCCAATAGACAATGTACTTTGCATTATTTGTGGTTTGTTTTCTTTGGAACCTTCAAAATAAAGTTAACAGCCTCCTCCAACCCAAACCATTTTATCTGTAATGGTAAGGCTTCTGTTTGCCTTCAGTGACTTAAGTTTGTGTGTGGACATCCATGGTTTTCATGAGCATTTTCAATATCATTAATAAATATTATCTTATTTTTTAACTTGCTCAGACTATTGTCCTCCTGTGTTCTAATGTACCTGCCTTATACATTATTCCAACACAGCAACTCTGACTGGTGCTGAAGAGTCTTTCTATTTTTTACTTGGGGAATCTTACGCATAAATAGTTGAGGTCAAATATTACTATGGCTGGGCGATATGGCCAAAATATATCAAAATATTTGTCTCATTTTTGACAGTATGAAGATATTTTAAGTTCTAAATATGTTTCATGAGTAGTGCTTGACCCTAGGATGGAAAATCAAGTCGTTTTAATGGGCTTCCTACTTTCTGATTGTTGTAAACTCAATCAAACTAGGACAAAACGGACAGGGAGGTAGTCCAATTTGTAGAACTTTTCAGTTATTTAGCATTGTTTCCTCGTTATAGACTCCACTCCAGCAAGTTGATCCATACCTTATATCTCCCGGCCTCTTAATATTACAAACCCGTAGTCTGCATTATCTGGTGTATGATATTGCAAACATATTTTGTAAATTTTTTATTTTTTTATTTTTTTATTTTACCGTTATTTTACCAGGTAAGTTGACTGAGAACACGTTCTCATTTGCAGCAACGACCTGGGGAATAGTTACAGGGGAGAGGAGGGGGATGAATGAGCCAATTGTAAACTGGGGATTATTAGGTGACCATGATGGTTTGAGGGACAGATTGGGAATTTAGCCAGGACACCGGGGTTAACACCCCTACTCTTACGATAAGTGCCATGGGATCTTTAATGACCTCAGAGAGTCAGGACACCCGTTTAACGTCCCATCCGAAAGACGGCACCCTACACAGGGCAGTGTCCCCAATCACTGCCCTGGGGCATTGGTATATTTTTTAGACCAGAGGAAAGAGTGCCTCCTACTGGCCCTCCAACACCACTTCCAGCAGCATCTGGTCTCCCATCCAGGGACTGAATGCTTGCTGTCCATTACATTTTCCAAAATGTTATCTGGATATGATACACATGAGAGACATTTTCTAACAAGTAGGACTCTGTCGTTTTATCATTATCTTTGTTCTTTCGACAACAATGTATAAAAGCATTGTTCATGTGAGCTAAATTCAATTGGAATTAATGAACTGCTCACCGTTGCTTGCCGGACATGTGGATGCTAATGCTTACCCTTGGGTAAGGCAATTATAGTTAAGAAGTTGAGGCACCTCTATTTATCTACATTACTACTGAACACACGTGTTTGATCGAAGGTGAGTATATGAGCACACACAGGCATTAATTACATATACACAGGCATTGATTGATACAAACATTCGCTCATCATTGTAATGACCTAAGTTTGAACTTGAACGTCTGCATGAATCTTGACCACCTGGATTCAACTTCAACCCTGATATGGCACATGCAGGAATCATATACTACTCTTAGTTGTGGACTTCGGCTTTCTTTGACTATGAACTCAATTCAGTTGAACCTGCATTGCTGTTTTTATGCAGTATGATCTTATGAAAGGTCCAATGTGTAACGGTCCTGACCTGTTTTATGTTGTTTTTGTATGTGTTTAGGTCAGGGCATGTGTTTTGGGTGGGCAGTCTATGTTATCTGTTTCTATGTTGGTTTTGGTTGCCTGGTATGGCTCTTAATTAGAGGCAGGTGTTTTGCGTTCTCCTCTAATTAAGAGTCATATTTAGGTAGGGTGTTCTCACTGTTTGTTTGTGGGTGATTGTCTCCTGTGTCTGTGTCGATGTTACACCATACGGGAATGTTTCGGTTTGTTCGTGCGTTTATGTAGTCTGTTCCTGTGTCAGCGTGCTTCGTGTATTTGTAAGTTCGTTTGTTCAGGTCTGTCTACATCGTTTTGTTATTTTGTTAGTTATATCAAGTATAGTTCGTTTTTGTCTTTGTCTGTTTTGTTTATTTAATAAATCATCATGTATTCACAACCCGCTGCGCCTTGGCTCGATCACTACACCTCCTCTTCTTATGAAGAGAGAGAGGAACGCCGTTACAGAATCACCCACCATTCCAGAGCCAAGCAGCGGAGTAAATGGAGTAAGGGACAGGAAAAGAAGGAGGAATGGACATGGGACGATATATTGGACGGAAAGGGTTGCTACACATGGGAGGAGATCCTGGCTGGTAGGGATCGCCTCCCATGGGAACAGCTGGAGGCACTGAGGAGAGCAGAGGCTACCGGAGAGAGGAACCGGAGCTATGAGGGAACGCGTCTGACACGGAAGCCCAAAAAGCCCGTAAGTAACTCCCAAAAATTTCTTGGGGGGGGGCTAAGAGGTAGTGGGCCAAGGGCAGGTAGGAGACCTGCGCCCACTTCCCAGGCTTACCGTGGAGAGCGGGAGTACGGGCAGGCGCCGTGTTACGCAGTAGAGCGCACGGTGTCTCCTGTACGAGTGCATAGCCCAGTGCGGGTTATTCCACCTCCCCGCACTGGTAGGGCTAGATTGGGTATTGAGCCAGGTGTCATGAGGCCGGCTCAACGCGTCTGGTCTCCAGTGCGTCTCCTCGGGCCGGCATACATGGCACCGGCCTTACGCATGGTTTCCCCGGTTCGCCTACATAGGCCGGTGCGGGTTATTCCACCTCCCCGCACTGGTCGGGCGACCGGGAGCATTCAACCAGGTAAGGTTGGGCAGGCTCAATGCTCAAGAGTGCCAGTACGCCTCCACGGTCCGGTATTTCCGGCACCACCTCCCCGCCCCAGCCTAGTACCTACAGTGCCTACACTACGCACTAGGCTATCAGTGCGTCTCCTGAGCCCAGTTCCTCCTCCACGCACTCTCTCTGTAGTGCGTGTATCCAGTT